>NW_027526314.1:6160580-6652088 GCF_048455015.1 Haemaphysalis longicornis
GCTTATCCTTAAGTATATTAAGTATATATATATATATATATATATATATATATATATATCTATATATATATATATATATATATATATATATATATATATATATATATATATATATATATATATATGTAGCGAATCATAATAGGAAAAGAGGGGCTCGTTGAGAATACGACTTATCGCACCAATAAGCGTTACCGCACCAGGCCGGTATTCTGGAGCTCGTGGGTTCGGATCCACCTGGCAGGCATTTTTTCTCCACTTTCCTTCTTTCTTTCGAAATTCTTGATATGTTTCAATGACCTACCACATCCTCCCTTTGCTTTCCGAGGTTTTTCTTGACTGCCAACTCTTATATATATATATATATATATAATATATATATATATATATATATATATATATATATATATATATTGCCACGAAGACAGGGACGACGCAGTTGTCTTGAATGAGAAACACGTTTATTGGAGCGAACTTGTGCTCCCCTAACAACTCAAAAGAATACAGAGGTGGCGAAGCAGCGGTCGACAAAGTGACTTGCACAGGCGAGTGTCGTCGAATGGAATGCCACGGCGTCCGCACTGCAGGCTTTTTATTTTTCGGCGCGCGGTTCTCGAAACGTCGATTAACATCGAGAACATAGTAGATCCAATAAGATTATTCTGGGCTGTTCACGTTAGGTCAGAATGCTCTCCCTATCACAACAGATAACACATGCGGCACAGAAAGAAAGAATGGAACACGCGCTTCCCTTGGCGCAGAGATAACACAGACAGGCGCAGCCGGGCGGTAAAAGCAAAACACAAATAAACAAACCCAATGTATGGTTCGCGGCATTACCCCCCTCTAAGAGTGCATCGACCCGATGCTAACATAAGCGACAGTCCCAACAAATGAAAATAAAAGTTCGTCATCGTCCGTAGAAAGGTTTTAAGAGAACCACGTGGCCGACGTCAGGCCGCGTGCGTTGTCGTGATGTGCGGAGTCACCATCGGGGATCACTTCGTAGGTAAGTTGGCCAACACGTCGTAGAATCTGGTAGGGTCCAAAATACCGTCGCAGGAGCTTCTCACTGAGTCCGCGTCGTCGGATGGGAGTCCAAACCCACACACGTTCCCCTGGTTGGTACTCGGCGTCTCGGCGTCGGAGGTTGTAGCGGCCCGCATCCACCAGCTGCTGGTCCGTTATACGAACTCGAGCGAGCTGGCGGGCCTCCTCCGCACGTTGAAGATATCCATGGACGTCGGCGTTGAGGTCGTCGTCTTCTACGTGCGGAAGCATGGCGTCGAGCATCGTAGTCGGCCTTCTACCGTAGACAAGCTCGAACGGCGTCAGCTGTGTCGTCTCCTGGATAGCAGTGTTGTACGCAAACGTGACATACGGGAGCACTTCGTCCCCAGTCTTATGTTCAATGTCAACGTACATTGACAGCATATCTGCGATTGTGTTGTTCATACGTTCTGTTAGTCCGTTCGTTTGGGGGTGGTACGCCGTCGTTCTTCGGTGATCCGTGTTGCTGTAGCGTAATACTCCTTCCATGAGCTCCGCAGTAAATGCCGTTCCGCGGTCTGTGTATAGGACTTCCGGGGCTCCATGTCGCAGCACAACTTGGCTTATAGAGAACTTCGCCACTTCTTGTGCAGTCCCCCTCGGAAGAGCGGCGGTCTCTGCGTAGCGCGTCATGTAGTCTGTCGCAACGATAATCCACTTGTTCTCTGATCGTGACGTAGGGAACGGGCCTAGAAGGTCCATTCCAATCTGTTGAAAGGGCCTCGACGGGACGGCGATCGGTTGCAGAGGTCCGGCGGGTCTTGTCGGCGGCGTTTTTCGTCGCTGGCAGTCACGGCAGCTCCGGACATAGTGGGTGACGTCAGAGGTAAGGCCGGGCCAGTGGTACCTCGCCTTGATTTTTCCAATAGTGCGGGCTGTGCCGAGATGTCCGGAAGACGGGTCGTCGTGGCACGTTTCCAAAATTTCTTCACGAAGGTCCGCAAGGATGACGAGAAGGTAATTGTTCCGGGGCTGAAATTCTTCACGAGGACGGAGTTTCTCAGGCTGAATGCTGGTAAGCTGCATTTGAAGGTCCTAGGAACGGCAACGTTGCATCCCTCGAGGTACTCGATTATGACGCGTAAGTCGGGGTCGGCACGCTGCTGGGCGGCTAGGTCGCTCTCCGTCACGATCCAGAAGAACGCGCTGTCTTCATCAGAGTCTTGTGGTGGTGGGTCGACGGGGGCGCGGGACAGGCAGTCGGCGTCGGAGTGTTTCCTGCGGGATTTGTAAACGACTGTAACGTCGAACTCCTGCAGGCGCAAGCTCCACCGCACAAGACAGCCAGAGGGGTCCTTCAAATTGGCGAGCCAACACAGCGCATGGTGGTCTGTTACAACCTTGAATGGCGTTCCATACACGTATGGGCGAAATTTTGAAATGGCCCATATAATAGCCAGGCACTCTTTCTCAGTAGTAGTATTCTCCTCCTTCGATAGACCACGGCTGGCATAGGCGATTACCCTTACGCAGCCGCTTTGCTTTTGGACAAGGACGGCACCCAAGCCTATATCACTGGCGTCCGTGTGCATTTCCGTTTCGGCATTTTCGTCGAAATGATCGAGCACGGGCGGGCTTTGCAGGTGTTTTTGCAGCTCGCAGAATGCTTTTAAATGCAGAGCATTTCAGTAACTCACGATGTCACCCGCGTTGGCGTCCGTAGTCCGCGTCCGCATCGCTCTACCTACACTATATAAATACTTGCCGGCGCCAGGTTTCGTTCCTACGACTCTGCGGGCAGAACGCAAGGTGCACGGTACTCTACCAACTGAGCCACAAAGCCGACACAGAACGGAAGGTTACGAACGTGCCTTATATCCTTGACTCATTCAACCGTCGGCCAGAGGTGCGCCCTCGCCCCCGCGTCCTCCTCGCCTTCTCTCCGCTCGCAGCGCCCTCTCTCGCCGCGTTCGGTTCGGGCGCACAACAGGTGGGGACGTGCGAAACACCCTCTCTCGCCGCGTTAGGTTCGCGCGCAAGAACAGGTGGGGCGCTCGCATCGCGCTCTCTCGCCGCGGTCGGTTCGCGCTTAAACCACATATGTCTTTCGCGCGCGCTGCGGTCGCTAACATCTGTGGCGTGATCGTGACGTCAGCATCACGTGTACGCGTGGTGGCGATTTCGGCGCTATAACACTCTCTCGCGAGGGGCATTGGATTGGATTCGATTGGATTGGCTTGGATTTGGATTGGATTGGATGAAAGTGGATTGTGTTGGTTTGTGTTGCGTCATAGCCGCGCCACGTTGCGTCATAGCCGCTCCACGTTGCGTCATAGCCGCGGCAGGGGGTTCACGGCACGTTTCACCATCGACTTCATCGACAATGTCTACGCTGGAAGACAACAATTACAACAACAACAACCAATACATAATCCATACGACCTGCAGGCGCGCCCCCCCGCAGAAATGCTCTGCATTTGATCGTGCCCCTCGCGAGGGGGATGTTTTTTCACTGGTGGTTCGGTCTTGGAGGTCGTAGCGAAGGATACAGACCCCGCATTCCCCCTACCCGTGCTAGGCTGCTTTTCTGCAGTTTATGAAGTATTTATCTTTTTCTTGGTCGTTTTCCCAGCTGAAAGGGGTGCTATCTTTCGTCAAGCGCGTGAGTGGCTCTGCAATGCGTGCGAAGTTTGCGACGAAGCGCCGGTAGTATGCGCACAGCCCGAGAAATCGTCGCACGCCCTTCTTGTCTTTCGGCCTTGGGAAGTTCGCAATGGCTGAGGGTCAGGTAGGACTCCCGCGGCGTTGACGACATGGCCCAAGAACTTGAGTTCCCCGTATGCGAAACGGCACTTTTCAGGCTTCAGCGTCAACCCCGACATACGAATGGCCTCGAGTACAGACTCCAACCTTGCAAGGTGTTCGTCGAAATTCCGGGCGAATACCACTACGTCGTCGAGGTATACGAGGCAGGTGTGCCACTTAAGGCCAGCTAGCACAGTGTCCATGACTCTTTGAAACGTTGCTGGTGCTGTGCACAGCCCAAACGGCATCACCTTGAACTCGTATAGGCCGTCTGGGGTTATAAATGCAGTCTTCTCTCGGTCTCTCTCGTCCAATTCAATTTGCCAGTAGCCGGTCTTCAGGTCAATCGATGAGAAGTACTTCGCGTGGCACAGGTGGTCGAGGGCGTCGTCGATTCGTGGCAGGGGGTACACGTCCTTTTACGTGATTTTGTTCAGTCGCCGGTAGTCAACGCAAAACCTTAATGTGCCGTCTTTTTTCTTTACGAGTACGACGGGCGCAGCCCAGGGGCTTTTCGATGGCTGTATAATGTCGTCGCTGAGCATGTCGTCGACTTGAGTCCGGATGGCTTCCCGTTCGTGTGAAGAGACGCGGTACGGTGACTGTCGGGTAGGTCGGGCTCCATCTTCGGTTATTATTCGGTGCTTCGCTAGAGGGGTCTGACGTAGTTTTGCGCTCGACGAAAAACATTCGCTATAGCGACGCAGCAAATTCCATAATTTGTTCCGTGTTTCTTGCGGTAGCGCCGGATTCGCGTCGAATGGCTGCGGAAGCTTGAAGGTTTCTACGGGTGTGCGTTGAAAGTCGGCAACCGCGATCACGTCACTTGCTTCTTGCGTTTCTTCGAGGAATGCAATTGCCGCGCCCTTGTTTAAATGCTGGTACTCCTCGGTGAAATTAGTAACCAAAATGTGGGATTGGTGTTCCTTGAAGCACGCAATCCCTCTTGCGACAGACACACCACGGTCGAGAAGCACCCTTTGATTCAGGAGCAGCATCTTCACAGTAGACTGTGACCATCAAGCTTGCGCGGGGTGGCAGGGTGACATGATCATCGGCAATCCTTACAGCAGCACGTCGTTCGGGGTTCGGTTCCGGCGTCATGGAGTGATGGGGAGAAAAAGTTATTGACTTAGTCTGCAGATCGAGAATTGCACCGCTGTCCATCAAAAAGTCCATTCCAAGAATTACGTCGCGGGAGCAGTTAGGCAGAACGACGAACGCCGCAGGGTACGTTGTGCCGTCTATGGTGACGCGCGATGTGCACGTTCCACTTGGCGTCACAAGGTGGCCTCCTGCTGTGCGTATGTGCGGACCGTCCCATCTGGTCATAACTTTCTTCAGTATAGACGCAAATGGTCCGCTCATTACCGAATAGTCAGCTCCCGTGTCTACGAGGGCGACAAACGTCAAAGCCGTCGATGGACACCTTGACGTCAGATGCAGTCTTCCTCGAGTTCCGGGTTCGTCGGGGCGTCGTATCTCTGCTTGTACGTGTTGACGGTCGGGCACTGTGCATCGTCGTTGTCGTCGTCTTCTCAACGGACGTCTCGGTCAGGTCGGGTACGTGTCGCGCCGTGTAGCTGTCGCCGTGTTCGGGAGTCTCGTCAGGATTAGGTCGGGTCGTCGGGATGAGGACATGTCGTGCATCACTGTCTTCAGCGCGTCCTTGCGTCGTTGGAGGATTTCCAGTTTTTCGCCGTAGAGCAACTTCCCCTCCAGAAGTTGCTGCTTTTAGTTTCCCCCCCATGGGCTGGGGGATCTTCCACGTGCGAAATCAGCATTGCTACGGTGGTTAGGCGACTGGCATGGATAGGGCGACGGCGATCGGTGTGTGCGGGCTGGTCCTCGGTTGGTGTTGGACAGGTTAATCGTCGTTCTCGTTAGGGCGCTTGCCGGGTGGGGGGCGTGGGGCGTCGACGGAGAAACCACGCAGTCCGAGTCTGCTGTACGGGCAGCGACGATAGATGTGATCGGCCACTCCGCAATGGTAGCACTGTAGACGATGATCTGGCGTTCGCCAAACGTCAGTCTTTCTCGGTGTCTGGACTTGGGCTGTGTACGGCGGTACGGTCAACGGCGGCGACAGTGGGGACGGCAGCGAGAGTGGACGGCGGTATGGTGGAGCTTCTTGTAGACGGGTTGGAGCAGGGCGTTGTCGACGAACAGCCGCGGTGTAGGTCATCGCCTGTGGCTCGCGGGGTGCCTCGGATGGCATAGATGTGCCCAAAGCGTGTTGGACCTCTTCGCGGATGACGTCAGTCAGGGAAGCCACTTGAGGTTGCGGCGTCGTCGGAAAAAGCTTCCGAAGCTCCTCCCTGACCACTGCTCGGATGGTCTCACGCAGTGTGTGGGAGCTTGTAGCCCCGGCACCGATCGTCTCGGAAACCAGCACGTTGACCGGGCGATCGTGCTGCCTCGTTCAAACTTCCAGCGTCTTCTCCATCGCGGCCGCCTCAGACGCAAGTTCGGCCACCATCTTCGGAGGATTGCGGACAAGGCAAGCAAAAAGCTCCTGCTTTACCCCTCGCATGAGAACCCTTAGTTTCTTTTCTTCGGTCATCTCCGGATCCGCACGTCGAAACAACCTCGTCATCTCCTCAACAAAGATCACTACCCCTTCGTTGGGGTGCTGCGTTCGAGTTTCAAGTAAAAGCGCTGCGCGTTCTTTTCTGACCACGGTAGTGAAGGTCTTAGTGAACTCGCTTTTGAACTGTGCCCCGTTTGTCAAGGAGCTCTCGTGGTTCTCGAACCAAGTGCGAGCCGAATCTTTCAAGTAAAAGAAAGCGTGGCGGAACGTTTCTGCGTCGTCCCACCTGTTGAATTTCCCGACGCGCTCCAGTTTCTCCAACCATTCTTCTGGGTCTTCTGCGGGGGCTCCTCGGAATGATGGCGGTTCCCGTGGCTGCTGCAGACCGACAGGAGGATTGGCTTGGTTGAGCATGGTGCTGGTTGCGACGTCTTTCTTCTTTGTCTTCTCCGGTAGTAGGCCGAGCTCGGGTGGTAAATCTTGCAGGCGGAGGCTGGCTCTTGTTGGACTGGCTTGGCGGCTTCCATAGGTTGTAGTGGGCATGAAGGGTTTGTACCCCGCACCTCCACCAGATGTCACGAAGACAAGGACGATGCAGTTGTCTTGAATGAGAAACACGTTTATTGGAGCGAACTTGTGCTCCCCTAACAACTCAAAAGAATACAGAGGCGGCGAAGCAGCGGTCAACAAAGTGACTTGCACAGGCGAGTGTCGTCGAATCGAATGTCCCGGCGTCCGCACTGCAGGCTTTTTATCTTTCGGCGCGCGTGGTTCTCGAAACGTCGATTCACATCGAGAACATAGTAGATTCAATAAGACTATTCTGGGCTGTTCACGTTAGATCAAAATGATCTCCCTATCACAACAGATAACACATGCGGCGCAGAAAGAAAGAATGGAACACGCGCATTCCTTGGCGCAGAGATAACACAGACCGGCGCAGCCAGGCGGTAAACTGCAAAACACAAATAAACAAACCCAATGTATGGTTCGCGGCAATATATATATTTATTATATATATATATATATATATATATATATATATATATATATATATATATATATATATATATATATATATATATATATATATATATGTATATATATATATATATAGTAAGAAAATGAGGGGCTCGTTGAGGAAATACAGAAATATAGGTCGGCAGTCTACAATGCCAAAGGAGGCATAGGGGTGTGGTTCGGCTCTTTTCTTTTTCACTACGGTTAATTAAGTAAACATTTTATTTTTTTAAATATACAGAAGAAAGAAAGAAAAACACGCGCCCAGAGTGGGGACCGAACCCACGCCTTTCGATTGTTAATTATTATTCTGCGAAAGCAAATATTATTCTGCGAAAGCATAGCGAGGGTCTCGGTTCTGGCAGCCTTGATGCCTAGGTAGCATAAGAGGGCTTCCCGGTAGTAACCCGCTCATGACAGGCTGTAGACGTTCGAGTCACGCCCCGGGGGTTGAAAAGAAGGTCCCCTTCTCCCCGTGTAGTCAGAGTGGCGCTGGCTACCACCCTCAAGCGTCAGATACACTTCTAGTAAATATAAATAGCCCAGAAAGTGAAGGAGAAAACAGTCGCCCAGATAGCCGAATTGGTAAGGCATTCAACATGTAATCGAAAGGCATGGGTTCGGTCCCCACTCTGGGCGCGTGTTTTTCTTTCTTTCTTCTGTATATTGAAAAAAATAATGTTTACTTAATTAACCGTAGTGAAAAAGAAAAGAGCCTAACCACACCCCTATGCCTCCTTTGGCATTGTAGACTGCCGACCTATATTTCTGTATTTCCTCAACGAGCCCCTCATTTCCTTACTATATTATTCTGCGAAAGCATAGCGAGGGTCTCGGTTCTGGCAGCCTTGATGCCTAGGTAGCATAAGAGGGCTTCCCGCCAGTAACCCGCTCATGACAGGCTGTAGACGTTCGAGTCACGCCCCGGGGGTTGAAAAGAAGGTCCCCTTCTCCCCGTGTAGTCAGAGTGGCGCTGGCTACCACCCTCAAGCGTCAGATACACTTCTAGTAAATATAAAATACCACAGAAAGTGAAGGAGAACACAGTCGCCCAGATAGCCGAATTGGTAAGGCATTCGACATGTAATCGAAAGGCGTGGGTTCGGTCCCCACTCTGGGCGCGTGTTTTTCTTTCTTTCTTCTGTATATTTAAAAAAATAATGTTTACCTAATTAACCGTAGTGAAAAAGAAAAGAGCCTAACCACACCCCTATGCCTCCTTTGGCATTGTAGACTGCCGACCTATATTTCTGTATATATATATATATATATATATATATATATATATATATATATATATATATATATATATATATATATATATATATATATATATATAGATATATATATATATATATATGTTGTTCAGACGAGCGAAACCAGTGACGGCATGGAACAAAGAACGTTTAATGAAGAAATAGAAGTAGCACGCGCTCGCGCGAAGGAGCAGTCTTCTTGCTCTTCGTCTTCAAGTGCCGTGATCGTGATATTTAACAAGCTCCCACCCGGCCAACTTGAATCGCGCTGCGTTTTGGCGGGTCATTTGAAGCAGCGCTCCAACGTATAGATGGAGATTCGCCGATCTTCTGAGAAGTTCTTTTCCTACCTGAAGGAGGCAAGCCATTGTCACTCCGTCACGTCCAGGGTAGGTTTTCTTGATTCGGCACATTTTCCAAAAAGTCCTCTGCCCCGCTCTTCAATTAGCACCACATCTCCTGCGGGCAGTGGTTTAGCGTGGCTCCAGTAATAGCTGTAATTGTGGACGGAGACGGAGCCTATTTTTCGGGAACTATTTCGGCACCTGACTGCGGGCCAGATGCTGACGATGGCGACGAAGACACCCTCATCATCCTCAGATTTTTCCTCGAACTTCCTCTTCGAACTTTTTTTCTTGCGTTTTTTAGATTTGCCCTTTTTGGACTTATGTTTCTTCGATTTTTCTTTTTTAGATTTCTTTCCAGACTTTTTTTCTTAGATTTCTTGCTTTTGTTTGACTTCTTTCTTTTTTTCTTTGACTTCTTACTTTTCTTTGATTTCTTGCTTTTCTTCTTAGATTTCTTGCCTCCTTTCGCAGTCTTTTTTTTATATTTTTCGATTTTTTTCGTTTCTTCTTCTTTGCATCATCCAATGCACAGTACGCAGTAAAGGTAGTTGGTAGTGTGTCGCCGTCACTAAGTAAGGCGGTTTTACCGTCACCAAACTTTCGGGCCCCTGCGGCTTGCGCAAGTCCGAAAAGCGGGGAACTAGAGAGTGGACAGACGACATCAGGCCTGTTGACAGTCGCTCCTATTTCTTTTACGTACTCTTGATGCCATCTTTTTCACCAAGGTCTTACGAGTCGGCATCGACTTCTCCATTCCTTGTCAACATCTACTCTCTGTGTTTTCGCTTGTCCGTCGTGTAGCTGTTGCCGTCCGCCTATGTTGCCGTCCGTCTTTAACCCTTTTGTCAGTTGTAATAGTCTTTTATTGGCGTTTTCCTTGTTGGTTTCCAGATTAAAGCTCTCCTTCCACGGCAAGCTCACTTGAGAGTGACCATTTCGGTGGTCTATCTTCCGCTGGAATTCTTCTACTATTTCGCTTTCTGTATTATTGCAACTACGTTTTGTTGTGCCAATTGATTCAAGGCTCTAGAATTTCTGTAGGTCTGGTTGAAGTTCTGTTTCCGCAGCTTCAACTTTCAGAACCATGACTGATTGGGTTTCCATTATTCTCATTTCACTTTTCTCCGAAGGACCTTGCACTACCCAGCGTAAAGTCGTTTCTACTTCCATCGGTTTACTTTCAAGTCGATGTGTTCTACCAGTAAGAAACTCCCAATATTAATCGGAGCGAACTACTAGTCCTATCACATCTGTGGTTGTCGTCTTGTTCCTCTCGTCCGCTGCTCGTAGCTGCAGTTTCATTTTTTCTTTGATGTTCTGATTGGGAGAAGGAAGCTTACTGTGCAAAATCACGTCAACCTGCAGAGCTGCGATTACTGTTTCTGTTTGCTTGTCTCGGGGTGCTATAGTCACTTGAACTATGTCCATGTACTTGATTTTTTCGTCTCCTCCGAATGAACCGATTGTTAGCCTTTCCTGTCTTATTGCTTTTGCGCCAATGTCTTTTGCCCATCCAGTTTCAATGAATGACCGCTGACTTCCGCTGTCCAACAGCAAACGGCAATGTCGGCCAGACGTGTGTCCCCCTGTCCATGCCACGGCCGCCTGCAAAAGCACAGAACCATGCTGTATATTTTCAGTAGCATGCAGAGTAGACGTCGTCGCCTTCGCTTGCTGTGCTTCAACCTGCACCGTCTTATCTTGTCGCACTGTTCTACACACAGATTAGCATGTCGTCCCTTGCATTGCTTGCAGCAGTTCACGCGTGCTCTACAGATCCGCGCAGTGTGATTTGGTCGGGTGCACCTCAAGCATTCTCTCCTATTCTCTGGCCTTCTTTTCAGTCATCGGAATACTCTTACGGCAGTCCTCAACCGCATGGGTTTTCTGCTTGAGGAATAGGCAGGTTCTATCTGCTGAGCTGTAGAGGCTGGAAGTTATGCGCAGCTGCCTGATGTTATCTTTGGGTTTCACAGCTGTCTTCTCCTGTTCACGCTGTATTTGTTCCCGAAAGCATAACTACTCCCGTAGAAATGTCATCAGCCTGTCCAACTTTTCAGCGTACTGTTTTCCCGTTGAGTGGTTTTGCGCGCTACCTTCCGTGGTAGCGGCTGCTCCTTATGGCTTTTTTGGACTTGAACTGGACTGATAACTTCGATGGAATCACTCTTTTCAACACTGGCAGCACCATCGGTGCGTAGTTCTCGGGTTCCACCTTCAGTGATTTCAGTGCAAGTGTGTTGATCTGTACTCTCTGCACAAGCCTGGGGAGATCATCCGTTTCTTGTGCCGAACTTACTTTCTCTAAGTTCAACAGCTCACTCATGTGCAGCTCCACCGATTGTTCTCGATTTCTGAACGTTTCTTGTAGCGTTTTAAATGCAGAGCATTTCAGTAACTCACGATGTCACCCGCGTTGGCGTCCGTAGTCCGCGTCCGCATCGCTCCCCCTACACTATATAAATACTTGCCGGCGCCAGGTTTCGATCCTACGACTCTGCGGGCGGAACGCAAGGTGCGCGGTACTCTACCAACTGAGCCACAAAGCCGACACAGAAGGGAAGGTTACAAACGTGCCTTATATCCTTGACTCATTCAACCGTCGGCCAGAGGTGCGCCCTCTCCCCCGCGTCCTCCTCGCCTTCTCTCCGCTCGCAACGGCCTCTCTCGCCGCGTTCGGTTCGTGCGCACAACAGGTGGGGACGTGCGCAACACCCTCTCTCGCCGCGTTAGGTTCGCGCGCAAGAACAGGTGGGGCGCTCGCATCGCGCTCTCTCGCCGCGGTCGGTTCGCGTTTAAACCACATATGTCGTTCGCGCGCGCTGCGGTCGCTAACATCTGTGGCGTGATCATGACGTCAGCATCACGCGTTCGCGTGGTGGCGATTTCGGCGCTATAACACTCTCTCGCGAGGGGCATTGGATTGGATTCGATTGGATTGGCTTGGATTTGGATTGGATTGGATGAAAGTGGATTGTGTTGGATTGTGTTGCGTCATAGCCGCGCCACGTTGCGTCATAGCCGCTCCACGCTGCGTCATAGCCTCGGCAGGGGGTTCACGGCACGTTTCACCATCGACTTCATCGACAATGTCTACGCTGGAAGACAACAATTACAACAGCAACCAAAACGTAATCCATACGACTTGCAGGCGCGCCCCCCCCGCAGAAATGCTCTGCATTTGATCGTGCCCCTCGCGAGGGGGATGTTTTTTCACTGGTGGTTCGGTCTTGGAGGTCGTAGCGAAGGATACAGACCCCGCATTCCCCCTACCCGTGCTAGGCTGCTTTTCTGCAGTTTATGAAGTATTTATCTTTTTCTTGGTCGTTTTCCCAGCTGAAAGGGGTGCTATCTTTCGTCAAGCGCGTGAGTGGCTCTGCAATGCGTGCGAAGTTTGCGACGAAGCGCCGGTAGTATGCGCACAGCCCGAGAAATCTTCGCACGCCCTTCTTGTCTTTCGGCCTTGGGAAGTTCGCAATGACTGAAGTTTTTTATCGCTTCATCGTAATTGACCTCTGCGGAATACTGGAGCCCTTCTATGGCAGCCGCTGCTTTTCCGGTGACAGATGCTAACAATTAATTGAATTTTTGTCCCTTGGTCATATTAGGTCTGAGGTGAACCGCTGACTCATACTGAGACCAGAAGCGGTGCCACTCCAAAGCTCTTCCGCCAAACTTTCACATTTCTAGCTTGGGCAGTTTAACTAGCTCCGTTGCGTCTTTAGCAGTACTTGGTGCTACCGCCTGCCTTGCGCTGCTATTTAATGCCATTTGTACAGGCTCTCTAGTTCTGAACTCGATGGTAGACAAAATTGCGGTTATTTTCATGTCATACTCTATCACTCTTTCAAATTCAGCATCGGCAGTTTCTTCAGTCCGATATTTCTCCATTTGCTCGTTGGCACTCTTGAGGCTTTCGCTTATCCCTTTGATCTGCGCCTGAGTCGCGAGTAGCTGTTTTCTGCTGGCTGCATCATTAACTTGCAGCTCGGCTGCGTTGATAAGCTACGTGATCTGGCAGCGAAGCGCCTTCCTTTTCTTCGTTATAACTTCTTTGTTCATTTCTCTGCGGTTTATGATGACGCCTTACGTGTTAGCCGTTCCGATGCCTCTGCTGGCAACTCCGGTCTCGTCGCGTGATCCAGGTCGGTCCGCTGGATCTTCAAGCTCCGTGATGAGGATATTTAACACACACACACACACACACACACACACACACACACACACACACACACACACACACACACACACACACACACACACACACACACACACACACACACACACACACACACACACACACACACACACACACACACACACACACACACACACACACACACACACACACACACACACACACACACACACACACACACACACACACACACACACACACACACACACACACACACACACACACACACACACACACACACACACACACACACACACACACACACACACACACACACACACACACACACACACACACACACACACACACACACACACACACACACACACACACACACACACACACACACACACACACACACACACACACACACACACACACACACACACACACACACACACACACACACACACACACACACACACACACACACACACACACACACACACACACACACACACACACACACACACACACACACACACACACACACACACACACACACACACACACACACACACACACACACACACACACACACACACACACACACACACACACACACACACACACACACACACACACACACACACACACACACAACACACACACACACACACACACACACACACACACACACACACACACACACACACACACACACACACACACACACACACACACACACACACACACACACACACACACACACACACACACACACACACACACACACACACACACACACACACACACACACACACACACACACACACACACACACACACACACACACACACACACACACACACACACACACACACACACACACACACACACACACACACACACACACACACACACACACACACACACACACACACACACACACACACACACACACACACACACACACACACACACACACACACACACACACACACACACACACACACACACACACACACACACACACACACACACACACACACACACACACACACACACACACACACACACACACACACACACACACACACACACACACACACACACACACACACACACACACACACACACACACACACACACACACACACACACACACACACACACACACACACACACACACACACACACACACACACACACACACACACACACACACACACACACACACACACACACACACACACACACACACACACACACACACACACACACACACACACACACACACACACACACACACACACACACACACACACACACACACACACACACACACACACACACACACACACACACACACACACACACACACACACACACACACACACACACACACACACACACACACACACACACACACACACACACACACACACACACACACACACACACACACACACACACACACACACACACACACACACACACACACACACACACACACACACACACACACACACACACACACACACACACACACACACACACACACACACACACACACACACACACACACACACACACACACACACACACACACACACACACACACACACACACACACACACACACACACACACACACACACACACACACACACACACACACACACACACACACACACACACACACACACACACACACACACACACACACACACACACACACACACACACACACACACACACACACACACACACACACACACACACACACACACACACACACACACACACACACACACACACACACACACACACACACACACACACACACACACACACACACACACACACACACACACACACACACACACACACACACACACACACACACACACACACACACACACACACACACACACACACACACACACACACACACACACACACACACACACACACACACACACACACACACACACACACACACACACACACACACACACACACACACACACACACACACACACACACACACACACACACACACACACACACACACACACACATATTTATATATATAACAAACAATGTTTACTTACGTAGCGGCAACGGGACTTGCCTTCATCAGAGTAAAGTTACATGATTTTACGACAGAAAAATCATGTAACTTTACTCTGATGAAGGCAAGTCCCGTTGCCGCTACGTAAGTAAACATTGTTTGTTATTGTTCTTGCTGGGTATCCGACTCTTATACTATTTCTGTGCGCTTTGTGAGTTTATCTTTCTCTAGATTTATATATATATGTATATATATATATATATATATATATATATATATATATATATATATATATATATATATATATATATATATATATATATATATATAAATATTTGTGTTAACCGCCCATTCACTTGTTCCGCTTAATCATGTAGCTGCCCGGTTTTACTTGCTGCCAAAAATCCACAAAAAAGATAATCCCGGCCGCCCAATCGTCGCGGGGATAGGCACCGTCACGGAACACCTTTCGCGGTACGTGGACTCGATAATTAGCATCATACCGCCTAGTTTTCCTTCCTACATTACAGATACTAACCACTTCCTTTCGGACGTTTTATATTTGGATATTTCCAGCAATTCCCTCCTGGTTACAATGGATGTTGCGTCACTCTACACAAATACTTCGCACGACGATGGAATCCGAGCAGTAACTCACGCTTACAGGGAAGCAACCTTTGACAAACTTGTTGATGCCTCTACACTAAGCACTCTTCTTCGGCTAATTCTAGAGCTTAACAATTTTGAGTTCGATGGAAAACACTACGTCCAAATAAGTGGCACATCTATGGGAACACGCGTAGGGCTAAACTATGCCAATATATTTATGGGCGTCCTAGAGGGCGAATTTCTGAATAGCCAGAGCTTAAAGCACCCTATTATAAGCGTTTCATTGATGATGTATTCCTGATTTGGACCCACGGGCAGACGAACCTGATAACCTTCATAGACGCGTTCAACTCTGCGCATCCCTCCATTTCTTTTTCTTACCGATACTCCCCGTCTACTGTCAATTTTCTTGACGTAAACGTCACCGTCTCAGAGTGCAAACTGATCACTAATTTGTACCGAAAACCGACCGACAAGCAACAGTACCTACATTTTCAAAGCAGTCACGTCAAACATTGCAAAACCGCAATTCCCTATAGGCAAGCTTATCGTTTTCGTCGAATTTGCTCAAAGGAAGAGGATTTCAATGATAATTGTACGGAGCTACGCAGTGCACTTTTGAAACAAAAATATCCCGTTGAAATAATTGACAACGCTATAGACACAGCACGAAACCTGAATCACTCAGACATTCTCAGAGGCACCAAAACCTCCCACGACACCCCGCAAACGAACTTGGTCTTAACACATTCTGCATCTGTTCCCAAAGTCTCGTCTATATTAAAAAAACACTATAACATTCTTACCCAAAGTGAGCGCCTAAAACATATTTTTCCCGAACCCCCACGGGTTGTGTACAGGAGAAACAAAAACATTAGGGATGTCCTCACCTCATCCAAAATAAGGACTCAAACGACCAGCGGATGCAGTCCTTGCAGGAAGCCTCGATGTCAAATATGCACGCACATGCCCACAACGGATACCGCGGTCAGTTCAGCCTCTGACTTTCGTCTAAAAATCAGAGGACACCTGAACTGTGATAATTCCAATGTTGTATATTTGGTCGAGTGTACGGTGTGCCACCTACAATACATCGGGCAAACACAAAAGTCGTTCAGAACTAGGTTTAATAATCACAAGTCACATTCCAAAACTCTGCCATCTCTCCCGTTGTCAAAACACGTTAACCTTCCTGGGCACACTTTTGACCACCTCAGAGCCACGATATTAGAATCTGGGTTTCGCTCTCACCATGATCGACTAATCCGCGAATCGTACCTCATTTACAAGTTCAAATCCGCATCCTCAGGCATTATGAGAGTTTGGGGAAATTATCGTCTTTGGTGGGTACCTAAGCCATTTTCACCTTTTTCCTTTCTTTCCATTTTGTCTTTCTTTCTTTTTTATTTTTTGTTCAATTCGCCCTACCGAACACTGTCAGCCACCACACGTTCCCCCCCCCCTCCCCACCTTTGTCTGTCTCCCCTTTTTTTTCGTGGAATAGTAGCCGCATTCCCAGTACGCATCCCCTCCCGCAGTTGGCATCCCCCTTTGGGGGGTTAAATTTGTTATCGCGAACGCGCCGTCCGCGCGGTCACTCACCATTTTCTTCGATGTTGCGCGGTTCCCCCACCCCTCCGCTTCTTGGACAGTCAATCATTACTCCCTCCTTTGCATGCCTCCATCATGTTGTGACATGCTTTTACCATATACACCGAAACTTGTTGACCCTTACTGGCGACCGATTCAATAGTTGCTCCCACGCAGGACACACCTAGTTACTTCCTACCTGGCTAAGTATTTGGTTGCGTTGCTGGCACGTGCGCTCTTCTGTGACTTCTGTGAACTTGTAAACTGCACTGACATTCCCCACGCCGCCGGTAATTTGTGTTTTCAGGAATGGATTGTCTCCGGCGGCTACCGTTCTGTATTTGTCATTCGTGTACTTTGCATTTCGTGTGTCGAGACGTTCCCTGCACCATTCATTTATTCGTGTAATTCGTATGAAAAGTGTTTTTGAACAGCTCCCTACCCTGTCTTTTTTTTAATGGATGAAGTTGAATATAGCTGGGCTTTTTAGAAAAGAGTTTGTCATCTAGTATAGTGCCACATGTATAATGCCCTCCCTTCCCTGTTCCCTCGCCCCAACCCGCCAATGTTGTTAAACAGGGTGCACTGCAACACACCTTCTGCACCTATATAAGCGTGCGTGTTCCAACGTTGTATGTTACTCAAGATGAAGACTGGTCCTCCAGTCGAAACGTCAGTAAACCACTGTTTTTGTTTTTAATATCGTGCGTCTACCATTTTCTCAACTATATATATATATATATATATATATACTCTTTATTTGTTTCAATGACCTACCACATCCTCCCCTTTGCTTTCCGAGGTTTTCTTGTTTGCCAACTTTTATTTCTCTCTTATTTTCAACGAGCCCCTCATTTCCGATTCTGATTCGCAACATGCATAGGGAGGGCCTCTGTTCTGCTAGTCCTGGTGCCATAGCAATCTTAAGAGGGTTTAACGCTTGTCGACCACTCTTGACATGTCGTAGACTCTCGAGTCACGGCCCGGGGATTTAAAAGAAGGTCCCCTTCACCCCGAGACGTCCGAGTGGCGCTGGCTACCACCCCCAAGCACAGGAAACAAAAAATACCCTAACATAAATACCCCCAGAAAGTGGAGGGGAAATAGCCCCACCGGTAGCGTTGTCGAGGATTCTGGTTCCTGCCACTACCGTCAACGCAGGATGCAGGGCTCCTTAGGAGCGGTTAATGAGGCCAATGCTGGCCGAGGAAACAGGATGTTTGCTAAAGACGACAAGGAATACCAAGTATCGCTGCCAACACTGCCTACAAGTCGGGTCGTTTTAATGCAAAGCTTTTTACCTCTACCCCCCAAGGGTTCTTTCGCGACCGTTGGTGTCACCAGAAAACTCCATCGAACAAATAAATGAATATACAGGCACCGCCGGGAATCGAACCTGGCACTAATAGACTAACAAAGCGACAGGCCGTTGTCTTACCGTTTTAGCTACGAGCCCACGCTAAGACGGGGAAGACAGGTGGTGTACTCACCAAGCACATCTATGGGTTTGCCCCCTGCGTTCACCCTGAATGCCACGTGAAAGCGTCACGCGACCACTCACGCCCGTCTAGCGTCCCTGTGCGGACCTTGCTCATGTGCTAAGAGTTGCAAATGTTAAAAGAAGCTCACACCAATGCATGAAATCTCACTTCTTGTATGCCAGTGTGCTAAAGCCTGTGCCCTCCAGTGTTCAGATAAAAAATCACAGCTCCTTGTCGTCCGCCTGCACGCCAAATCAAGGAATACATTCAAATACTCCTTGATGGCCAGGCCATCACTCCAAGCCCCAGCATCAAGATCCTGGGCCTACATCTCGAGGCTAACACCAAGAGTGACGTCTCCTTGCAGCGCCTCAAAAACGGCATTAATCAAGTCATACACATGATCAGGCTAGTTGTCACCAAGAAGCGAGGCCTAACGGAATCCGGTATCTTTCGGTTAATTGAAGCTTTTGTCTTCTCGAGAGTCACTTACGTCAACCGTCTGTCTTCTTCACGACAAAGAAGACATAGGGATGCTTTATATAGCGATTAGAAAGGTGGTCGAGCAGGTGAGTGCGTCCACAGAGAGTCTGCTTTGCACGGGGCTCTACAACACGGTGGAAGGGCTGATAGAAGGCAATCTTTCTAACCAGAAGTTCCGACTCAGAACTCTGGTGGGTAACCGCATGCTTCACCAGATTGGCTGGGCAGCCCAGAATGTCACTCCGCTTGACGTACTCCTAGACTCTTGGTGACTAAAACTAAAGATGCTCCCATTGCTTAGAAATATGAACCCCTCACATGACGAGGGTAACCGAAAAGCACGGGCTCAAGCGCTAAACACCACGCTTGGGGGGGATCATGCACTTATCTACACAGACGCCTCCAGACATCGAGGGCAGCAATACGCCATCATCGTGGCTACCTCCAGAACCAACCTCCTTGCGTGTGCCTCGCTTTGGACCCCAGAAATGACGGCAGCAGAAGTGGCAGCCATCACCTTGGCTCTCACTCAACCAGGGATTCGGAGGATAGTTACCGATTCCCAGCAAGCCTACTGGAATTACCAGTCTGGTTGGGTGTCCTGACCTGCACTGCGCATGTTAAAAAACCACTCCCCAAACCGGTTCCATTCAGCTCATCTGGACACCCCCTCACGCGTCAATGGAGGGCAACGAATACACCCACCCAACAAGCCTGCGCTTTTACCTCCCGTGCTATGGAGCTGCACGAGGAAAGTCACCCACTTGTCACGTTCAGGGAGATAACCCAGCATTATCGCCTTCTGAGACACACCGTTCCTTCGCCTTACCCTGACCTTTCCAGAGAACAACAAGCTACCCTACGGCTCATAAAATCCGGACTCCTTCCCACAGCTTACGCGTCTTCAATTAAGGCATCCGAATCGCTACGACGCTGAATGTAAATTTTGCTCAGAAGTAGGAACACTCCGCCTCGTAATCGGGGTGCGCGACTTTAGCCCTGAGGACCCTGCTCTCTTTCCGTCAACTACCCCACAAGAGCAATGGGAGATGCTACTGTCCAGGCCCTCTCTACCTACGCGGGTGGACAGAACACAAGCCGCGCGGACTGCATATGATCCCCACAGAAGAAGGAATCACTCCCCAGGGCTGCATTCTGGGCCATTCAGAAATCTGAACAGAAGTATTTCTTCCTCCTCCTTCTCTGCCACAAATCTCGTCGCCTCCGTTCGCGGCGCAGAGACGGAGAAGTCAGATCTTCTAAGACCGGGTTGGAGCTTACTTTAATTTTATAAAAATTACACCCACCCCTCCCCTCGCGGGAACCCTGGTGTGATGCGACGCTGACGGGGGTTCCATTGTGCGTTTCCGTTGGGTCGATTACTCCAGTTGCGTGAGCAATCGTCGGGTAATGCGAGAGAGAGAGAGAGAGAGAGACAGCAAGCGCAGCGTGGGCGACCGTCGACTGAGAGACCGGCTGGAGCGCGGCACTCCGCTTATATGCGCAGCGCGCCCGAAGGAGAGGAGACCGCGGAGAGAGAGGGTGCTGCACATGCGCACAACGCGCTTGCGCCGCGCGCAGCGCCGCCCACCGGCGGAGTGAGAGAGCGTGCCGCACTGCGCGCGCCACAGATGTTGGGGGAGAGGGCGCGCTATTACGGCGAGAGCAGAGGGGTTGAGCGGGGGAGAGACGCAGCTGTGCGGACGCCGACAACGACGACGCAGGAAGGACAAGGCCGCCGGCAAGAGATGCTCCTCTCAGCGTCGCATCTAAAAAAAGTTTTTACTCTTGTGCTACACCAATACAACTCAACCATACACCGTTCTCGCATCATGCATTGATTTAACCTTACCAAGAACATCTCTTTGAAGTAATAAATGGTGTGGTTAAGTGCATTTCACTTCTCTCTGGTTGTACTATTTGTAAAGAGATGTGAGTAAATTTAAGTGACGTCGCCTGGGTAATCGTTATGGGTGCCGTTTACAGCTTTTCTTTCCAACCACATTCACGGGGTGGATTGGCGTGATCTTTTTTAATACTGTTTTTTTCAATTGCTATATGCGTGCCCGCCCATATCGCGTCGAGGATTTTCGCGATACTTTGGCTGGTTTTCGCGGCGGCCGCTTTTCTGATGGAGGCGAAAAGCAAAAACGCCCGTGTGTACGAGATTTCGGCGCACGATAAAGATCCCCAGGTGGTCAAAATTAATCCGGAGCCCTCCACTACGGCGCGCCTCATCGCCTGCGTTGCGTCGGCGTGTTAAACCCCACAATCAATCAATTACTTTGGCTGGTATGGGATTGCTCCCCAGAGTGCTCGCCTTGGGTGAGTTCCAGATGAGTCATGTATGGGCGGTGACGGTCAATTGGGAGCAAGGCGTGAAGAAAATTTTAGAAGCGAAGGATGTCAAAGTGAAAAGCCGCTGGTGCCTCGTCATTGATCCGGCCAACCAAGACGTGCGCCTGAAGCTAAACTGGCTGCTGTACAATCTGACTGAAGAAGATGTCCACGTCGCTCTGGCCCCTTTCGGGAGGGTCACCGACGCCTCCAGGGAACGTTGGCGAGTCCAGGGAGTGACGGACAAGGGTTCGAGGACGCGGTCCGTGACCCTCAAGCTCAACGCAGGCGTGAGGGCTGAGGACCTGCCCCACCAGCTCCGTGTCGCAGGCGAGCAGGCGCCCGGTAGGGCCCCGCAGTGCCTTCGATGCTCTGGCACGGGGCACATGAGGCGTGACTGCAAGGTGCCGCGCTGCACTCTCTGCCGCCGCTTCTGTCACGAAGCGAACGAGTACGTGCGGACGTACGCGAAGGTGGCCTGACTGGTGGGGGATGTGGACCGAACGGAGCACATCATGGACGAGGAGGAGACGGAGGCGGCTGCAGCAGGGGGCAGCGGAGACCCGGTGACAGAAGACGCGCCGCCTGAAAAGAGCGCTGATGTGAAGGAGCCGGACGCCGTCGTAGTGCAACCTGCGCAAAGAGCCAACGACGGAGACCAGCTGACGTACGACGGCGACGGGGAGAACCCGGTGAGCGTGGCAGGTCAGTTTCCGGCGTTGGAAACCCCCGCCCCCCCACAGGAGGTCGACTTTGAAACTGGCGACCAGGACCAGTCTGTGGCCAAGCGGCCGTGTCAAGACAGTGTCGGGCAACGCGGAGGGGGAGACGGCTCCGCTCCGGTGGGGGCGGTGAGTGTGGGACGTCGTTGCGGCGCTCGAGCTTCAAGCCGAAGCTTAACACACCCTACGACACAGGACCTACGGCATCAAAGAATTCGTAAGAGCGCTATCGCTGCCTTCGCTTTCGAACTGCTAAAAGTATTTTTAAACTGTCTTTGTGTGCCGTCGAAGAGCAAGGAGAGTGTAGGGCGTGTTCTAGTGATGGGCTTCAGCTCATTAGTTGTATTTCGTGGTTTTTTGGTGCTGTGTCGGGTGTCGAATGGTTTTTCTTACGGTCATGGCGCGGTTTTTGGGGTGTGTTGGGTGTCGAAGGGTTTTTTTCGTCGTGCCAGGGCGGAGGTTTGGGGTGTTTTCTTTGTACGAGCGCCACGTGAAGGTGTCTCGACAGGCTCAAGTTGACTCGTTTTTGTTGTTGGGGGGAGGTTGTTTTCGTAGTTTTACGGTATTGTTTTTTATTTTCAAAAGTACCAGCGTAACTGTTTTGGGGTCTGTTTGTTTTCTCTCTCAACCTGGTGTATATAAACACGCCAATTCGTATTGACATGATTAACGTCAGGGGGCTTGCCGACAGGAGACGGCAGAATCAGTTGTATCGTTTAGTCACATAAATGCGCCAGAAAGTGGAGGGGAAAATAGCCCCGTCGCACCAGACCGGTATTCTGGAGGTCGTGGGTTCGGATTCCCCCCGGCGGGCATTGTTTATCCTCTTTCTTTCTTTCTTTCCAAATTCTCTATCTGTTTCAATGAACTACCACATCATCCTCCTTGCTTTCCGAGGTTTTCTTGTCTTCCAACCATTATTTGTGTCTTATTCTATCGAGCCCCTCATTTTCTATTCTTATTCGCTATATATATATATATATATATATATATATATATATATATATATATATATATATATAAATATATATATATATATATATATATATATATATATATATGTATATATATATATATATATATATATATATATATATATATATAAATATATATATATATATATATATATATATATATATATATATATATATATATATATATATATATATATATATATATATATATATTTTCCGCGAACCATGAACGAGTTTGGCCATTTATTGTTTGTTTTTGCTGTTCGGCCGCGCCAGGCTCTGTTATCTGTGTCCCAAGCGAAGCGCGTGTTCCATTCTTTATTTTTATGCGCACGGGCTATCTCATTCAGCTAAGAAGACTGTTTCGCCCTTACTTCACTAGCGTAGAATAATCTTCCTTGATCTACAATGTTCTGGATGCGAATCAACGGTTCGAGAACCACGCGCCAAAGATAAAAAGTCAGCAGAGCAGACGCCGCGGTATTAGGCTCGCCAACGCTCTTTAGCGCGCGTCCCTTTGTTGACTGCTGCTTCGCCGCCTGTGTATTCTTTGAGTTGTTAGGGGAGCACAAGTTTGCTCCAATAAACTTATTAGATGCAAAGCATCTCTTAGTCCACCCTCCGTCGTCCGGCGTCCGCACCTCTCTTCCTCGCCCCCTCTCCACTCCAGCTCTCCACTCTCCACTCCCCTTGGCTCGTCACGTGCCGGCTCAGAAAGACACCGGCAACACTGTCGCTCCAGGAGCCCTAACCAGCTGCGATAACGCTGCTCTCCTCCCGCCACTCCTCCTCGCCGCTCTGCTCGTCTCGCGCCTCCGAAGACAAGGCTGAACAGAGGAGAGCTGGCGACGCCGAACGTAAACGGCAGCGTCGAGCAGCGGATTCCTCCCTTCGAGAACGAGAAGCCGCTTTGAAACGCCAGCGGCGAGTAGCTGATCCAGATGGCGTTCGGCAACGTGACAACGCTTCGAAACGCCAGCGTCGAAATGCAGATTCCTCGCTTCGAGAACGAGAAGCCGCAAAACGTTCCCCACTACTCGATAAATAAAGAAGACATTTAGTACGCTACTACACGTGTCTTTTTTCTAACAACCAATTAGAACTTACTACTCCACGGCTTTGTATCCCCTCAAGGTTCCCACGTGGGTAGATGGTGTCATTTTTTTTTCCTTGAAGAGAACTGCGTCGTGGTTGGCTTCGTGACTATATATATATATATATATATATATATATATATATATATATATATATATATATATATATATATATATATATATATTGTAAGGAGACGGAAGACCCGGCACAAGTCGGCACCAGTACCAGCGGACTACGTTTAATGAGACCGTCGGTGACTCAACGGAATCAGCCACTCGAGACGATGATTATGTACAGATGATGATGATAATGGGTATGCACAGATGAGGGAGGATTGGTCCTACCGAATGACGGCGATTGGCCACAGCACGTAAGTGTCCCAGAGCGCAATAATTGTCCAGTAATGTTGACTGCGCTTACACACGCTCACAATATCCCCCACTCGGCTGGAAGCGGCCTCCTGGTCGCCGAGAGTCACGATGTACGCTGGTTGTAACGTTTCATGCGAGAGACGTGCACTATTTCAGTTCCTCGCCGTCGGCGGTCAGTAGGGGCAGCTGCCGGAGACACCAGATAGTTTACAGGAGATGTCTGCTCAACTACGATGTAGGGACCAATGTACCTATGCAAAAACTTCTCGCATAGACCGGGGGAGCGTAGTGGCGTCCACAGTAATACTTCGTCCCCAGGACGGAAGTGAACGGAGCGGTGAGTGGAATCGTACCGGCTTTTGCGTTCTTGCTGTGTGAGTTCAGTGTGAAGACGGGCCAGGTGACGACAGTGGTTAAGCCGAGAGATGAACACGTCAGAAAACGGGGCGGCAATGGAGTCCGGGGCAGAAAAGAAAGCCGTGTCAATGATGAAAGAGGGGGAGCGTCCAAAAACCAGGAAGAAAGGTGAGTAGCCAGTGGTGCGCTGGATAGCCGAATTGTAGGCGAATGTAACAAAAGGAAGAATTCGATCCCAGTTAGTGTGGTCCGGCTTAATATACATGGATAGCATGTCGGAGAGGGTACGATGAAATCGTTCGGTGATGCCGTTGGTTTGAGGATGGTAGCTAGTGGTAGTTTTATGCACAGTATTTGCTGCTTGAAGCACTTCAGCCAGAATTTGGGAAAGGAATGACTTGCCTTGGTCGCTCAAAAGCACGCGAGGTGCACCGTGGCGCAAGATGATGCTCTGAAGTACGAAATCTGCAATTTCTTGAGCGCATCCAGATCGCAGAGGTGATGTTTCCGCGTACCTGGTCAAATGGTCGACCACCGTTGCAATCCAGCGGTAGCCGGTGGGTGTGCGTGGCAGTGGTCCATACAAATCAATGCCCACCGCATCAAAAGGAGAAGGGGGACAGGGAAGTGGTTGTAACGGACCAGCTGGGGAAGAGGTACTGCGTTTCCTATGTTGGCATTTTGCACATGATGAAATGTATTTTGCCACACTTGTGGACATTCCAGGCCAGAAAAAACGACTACGGATTCGGTCGTACGTTTTCTCAAAACCAAGGTGTCCAGCGGTCGCGTCGTCGTGGAATGCCTCTAAAATGACTGGCCTGAGCATCCGAGGCAAAACAGTGACCCATCGACTGCCTGCAGGGTGATGGCTGTAACGGCAAAGAACTCCACTAACGAGCTGAAAGTTCTTGAGCTGCCGACGTAAGCGGCTGTTGGGTGGTCGTGCGGTGCCTTCAAGTCTTTCTATGATTGGGCGACAATAATTATCGCCACGTTGCAAGGCCGATAAGTTGAGTGTGTCTTCAACCTTGGCGCAAGGAATGGGTGTGATGGGCAGGACAGGCTGCGTCGACGCGGAGGCAGGGGCTGGCGATTTGGACAACGGGCAACGTGAAAGGGCGTCCGCATCCAAATGCTTCTTGCCGGACTTATAAGTAACAGTAAAACTGTACTGCTGCAGACGAAGAACCCAACGGCCAAGGCGTCCGGAAAGGTTCTCGAGTGTCGACAGCCAGCACAACGCATGGTGATCGGTAACGACAGTGAAATGCCTGCCGTATAAGTAAGGGCGAAACTTTTGAATTGCCCAAACAACGGCGAGGCACTCCTTTTCCGTTATGCTGTAGTTTTTTTCTGGCACCGTAAGCGAACGACTGGCATATGCAACCACTCGCTCTTTTTGTTGGGCGTCTAGTTGAAGCAAGACGGCACCAATGCCTTGCCCACTGGCGTCCGTGTGTAGGATCGTGGGAGCGCTGTCGTTAAAATGGCAAAGGACGGGGCTCGACGTGAGGGCGTCTTTGAGGGCCTGAAAAGCCCGTTCGCAATCGCCTGTCCAAACGAAAGGGATGCCAGGGCGTAGAAGGTGATGTAGCGGGGAAGCAACTGTTGCGAAATTTTGAATAAATCTGCGGAAGTATGATGCGAGGCCGATGACGCTGCGGAGTTCCTTCTGCTGTTGTGGACGGGGAAAATTTAAAACTGCCGAAATCTTTTCGGGGTCCGGTTGAATTCCTTTTTTGCTCACGACGTGGCCTAATACTTTGATAGATTTGCTGGCGAAAGTGCATTTCTTTGTGTTTATCTGCAGTCCCGCATCGGAAAGACAACTCAGTACTTCGTCCAGACGGCGTAAGTGTTGGTCAAATGTACCTGAGAAAACAACAATGTCGTCCAGGTAGCAGAGACAAGTTTTCCACTTAAGACCACGAAGCACGGTGTCAATCATTCGTTCAAACGTGGCAGGCGCGTTACAGAGCCCAAATGGCATCACGTTGAACTTGAAAAGCCCGTCTGGGGTGGAATACGCCGTCTTCTCTTTGTCATCCTCGTGCATTGGGATCTGCCAATATCCGGAGCGTAAGTCTAGACTCGAGCAGTACTCCGCTCCTTGAAGACTGTCCAAAGCATCGTCGATGCGGGGCAGCGGATAAACGTCTTTTCGAGTGATCTTATTTAGTGCACGGTAGTCGACACAAAAGCGAACTGATCCATCCTTCTTCTCGACTAACACAACCGGCGATGACCAAGAGCTTGACGATGGGCGGATGACGTCGCGCTTGAGCATCTCAGCGACCTGCTCTTCAATAATTTTTCTTTCGTGAGAAGAGACGCGGTATGGTCGCCGGCGTACAATCGCTGAGCCATCTGTCTCAATTCGGTGAGCGGTCACAGTCGTCCGTTTGAGTGTGTTAGCAACCACGTCAAAGGATGCAAGGTGCTTCGCCAGTACCGTGAGCAGCTGTTCTGTTTGCTCAGAAGTAAGGTCGGGGCTGATGGTTGCAGCGATACTAGACACACCACCCGAAGAAGCAAGGTCACACGCACGCGAAGGTGGTACTGCGTTGGACAGGACAGAAACAGGCTCTCTATCAACCACAGCAGCGACGGTCATGCCTTTAGGCAACAAAATTGGCTCTGTGGTGGTGTTTCGAGCGGCCAAAGCTGCAGATCCTTGTGAAAAACGGACGAGGCATGTGGACATAGCAATTCCTCGGGGAAGCATACGGCTCGATGGAGACGCTATCACATCACCTGCGGAAATGCTGCTCGAGGACACCAAAAGAACTTCTTCACAACCCGGCGGCAAAAAACAGTCCGTCCGTAAGGTTAAGTTCTGCTGTCGTGAGTTTGGTGAAGGGGAAGGCTCTGTGCTGGAAATGTGAATGGCTGGTTGGCGACAGGAAATAACCGCACAAGCTGAAGAAAGAAAGTCCCATCCAAAAATTAATTCATGGGCGCATTCTGGCAAAACGGCCAACTCAATATGGTGACAATCGTCTCCGATGACGACACGTGCTGTGCAAGATGCGGCAGGCTGTATGACATTTCCATTTGCACTGCACAATGAAGGTCCAGAGTAGGGCGCCTTCACTTTTCGCAGCCGGTCACACAGATCACTATGCATGACGGAGATACTGGCACCAGTGTCCACTAAAGCTTGTACAACAATTCCTTCCACAATTACAGGCAAAATGTTCGAGGGACGCGCCGGAGGAGTTGTAGACAGTTCGCACGATGCAGTTTCCCCTCCGTAAACTGCAGCATCTAGTTTTCCGGAAGGTGGTTGGCGTCGTTCGAAACGGGGCGAAGGGGCGAGACGAAACGACGTCCGGGCGAAGGGGAACGGCGTCTGGGATCCAGTTGACGGCGCGAACGGTCTGGGGAAAACTGAGGCGACGGGGAGCGGTCGTGAGGTGGATTTCCAGGTCGTCGAGGTCCGTAGCTGTAGCGAACGTCGCGTTCGTAGGGCGCGTAGCCTCGCCGCTCATCTTGCTGGCGCCGTCGGCAAAACCGCGAGATGTGGCCGCGGATTCCACAATAACAACAGACCGGGCGTTCGTTAGGCCGGAAATCCATACGCGGTCGCCAGTTGGAATATGTTGGTGACGCATGGGCCGCTGAGGAGATCGCTGTGAGCTGTTCGAACATTGGCGGAGGTGCAGGAACTCCGATCGGTGAGACCGGGGGTCGCGAAGCTGCGTCCGCGTACGAGGGTGCGGCGAAAGCCACTGGGGGGCTACAGCGCGGGCTACAAGTCATCGACGCCAGCTCCTCTTTAATAATTCCCCGCAAATCAGTCGCAGGCTGAGCACACCGGTCACCATGAGGGCACGATGAGCGTTGCCTTTGGAGTTCCTCACGAAGGATATCACGTATGAGAGCACGAAGCTCCGACTCAGGCGGAAGACGAGCTGATTCCTGCCGTGGCTGCAGGCGGATCGCGTGTAGCTGGTCGAGGCGCTGACACGAGGTTCGTACGTCCTCCACGGAAGACGGATTTTGTAGGGCAAGCGAGTTAAAGGCGAACTCCGCGATTCCCTTGAGTAGATGGCGAACTTTGTCAGCCTCTGCCATGTCTGGGTTCACCCGACGGCAGAGAGCTAGCACATCCTCAATATAAGAGGAAAATGTCTCGTCTGGACGATGCCAGCGGGCATCTAGTTTTCTTTTTGCCTTTTGCCTCATCTGAACGCGCAGACGGTGTGCTAAATATCTGGCGGATCTTCTCAGTGAAGGAGGCCCAATCAGTTATGGTATGTTCGTTGTTGCGGTACCAGGTCTTTGCAACTTCATGCAGGGAGAGACCTACGTTATCGAGCTTGAACTTCTCGTCCCACCTGTTAAATTGGCTGACTCGGTTGAATTCGTCAAGCCACTCCTCGACGTCTTCGCCACGAAGACCAGCGAAGCCGGGAGGGTCGCGCTGGCGGCAAGTCACCATCCATGCCGGCGTGGTAGTAGCGGCAGCATTCGGTGCGCCTTCTCGGTCCATTGGACTGGATGGCGGTTGAACAAGGCGACCTGAACAGAGCTCCAGGGGTGCAGCTAGGTCAGGGAGAGGTCAGGGTCGAAGGAAGCACCCTCCACCACTTGTAAGGAGACGGAAGACCCGCCACAAGTTGGCACCAGTACCAGCGGACTAGGTTCAATGAGACCGTCGGTGACTCAACGGAATCAGCCACTCGAGACGATCATTATGTACAGATGATGATGATAATGGGTATGCACAGATGAGGGATTGGTCCTACCGAATGACGGCGATTGGCCACAGCACGTAAGTGTCCCAGAGCGCAATAATTGTCCAGTAATGTTGACTGCGCTTACACACGCTCACAATATATATATATATTGTCGCAGTGTGTGTAAAAAAATGGCCTCAACTGAACAAGACAGGCGAATCTCGGAAATATCACCAACAGAGGGGATTCATGCTTGGAGCGTATAAAACTATGCCAAAAACAGATGTACAAAAGGAAATACGACGGCAAGTTGAACAGTCAGAGCGAGGACTGATGCAAAATCGACCAAGTACTTGATCCAGGTTCTTCGATCCCAACGATCACCAAAATCGATAATATCCGAAGGAAGATCACAGAAAGAAATGGGGTTATTTATTTCTACTGCAGCAGTTCTTTATTTACACCCACTTCTCGGCCTCCTTTTTATACTCTTCTCTTACGACACCTTCGGCGTCCAATAATCCAGTACGGGGCATGTTTTGATGCCCATGACAGGAGTATTCGGTTTCAGTTCACCCCGGCAGAGCTTCCTTTGGTTGAGCGTTGGTCCAACACTAGCTTTGTTCGCTGGTGGTTCTTCCATTCGCACTCTACCGTTTCGCGAGGGGCGATATGCTATTCCAGGATCTGTTACCTGCGACATCCGGGTCTTGTGTCAACTTCGCGTAGTTCGCACGTACGCCACACTTCGGTGTCCCAAGATGCATCCCCGGAGAGGGGCAAATATGTGTTCTACGTTATTGAAGTTCTCCTGTCCATGGCTATTTCCGTCTTCCGTAGCTAGGCGCTAAGCAGAAAAAGCGCTACATTGCTGGCTTGGGATCGTTTTCTTCTGTCTGTGTTGAATTTTGGTGAAGCCGTTCTTTGCTCAAGCATAGCGAATGGCAATATTCTATATTCACCTGTTTAAGAACTAGTATTGTGTTCTAGGAACGTTTAAGTGAAAAATAACCATTTTGTGCATGTCGCTTTCTGCCTGTCACTGAAATCAGAATTAAAAATTAGGGCAGCCACAACACCTGTTCAGCTTCCGTAAAACTACGAGTCATAGTTTCCGTAGACTTTTAGGGCAGCACCAGACCGTGTAGTGGACGTCCGGACCGGACCGTAACGGAAGTCCTTGAAGCGGCATCTCTCCACCATGTAGGGGAACCCGGCCGCTCGGGCGAATTCGTGCTGCTCGTCGACCCTTCCGACCGGGCTCCTCAATGGCCTGTTGTTTTTTGCGGGGTTAGGGAGTATCTTCCATGTTTTTGTTGTTGTTGTTGTATGGTTTACCGGTTTCGTGGTTTCGTTCTTGGTTCAGCGCGATAGCGTTAAGAACGTTGACGGTAAAACAACATTACCAGCAACGATGCAACCAGCAATGAATTGCAGCACTTCACCTCAGTCACCACAGCTACAAAATATCACTCTTCATTGCAGGCTTCATGACAGTCTCAATTTATTGCCCAAATTTAGAAATACCTGTTTTGCAGTGTTCTTGCACGTATTCACAATCACAGAAGTCGGTGCAGCGACGTATCTCATAAGAAATAACTACCTCTGTATTAATTACTTTGTTTTGTGTTTGCGAAAACCCCCATCGCGGCAGAGGAAAAAGCTGCATGATAAGAGCACTAGGGTAAAAAGGAAGTACGTTCTTTTACGGAGCCAAATTATAAGAAATATCTCTAATCGGGCCAACGTAAGGCCACTCCTAGAAAACGAGAGCGAGAGGTTAAAAAGGGAGCGAGCACAATAGAGCGAGCCGTATCCGCACGCGTTTTCCCTCTCTGGAAACCGGTTCGGCAGCGGCCAGGAGCAAGCATGAAGGCTACAAGACCTCTTTGGGATAGGGAAATAACGCACGGGGGAACGCGTCGCTCATGAGAATGTGTTCGACCTTTTAGTGCTAAAATCGTGCATGTTACGATTAACGTCGGGAAATGGCATAGTCACAACCACCCCTTCCTCGCCAGTTTTTGTTCCGCCATATCCGGCGTATCAGAGGGGACGTCAGACCGGCACATACTCGCGTTCTCAACCAGTAGAGATGTCAGGCCAATGCACACCCGCAGTCCGACACATACCGGCTTTCGAAGCCAATGCTTACCCGCGTTCTCAGCTAACTGAAATTCCGCTCCCACGTTTGTGGCGTCTCGCATATACCGAGACGGGTAGCTTTTCGCCACTTAAGCTACGTAATGCTTGAGCGAGGTCCACGCCTCAAATGGCTCCCATGCGTACCACCCTTTCAACTACTCCGCATGCCAGCAGTCCCCGTCACACCCTTCATAGCGCACGTGCTGTGCGCGAAGTGAAACTTGTAAGGGTTATATTAAAAGCGAACTGCAGAATTGCAGTATTTTAGCGTGAAGGGGTGAATAATGCCATCACGGCACAGTTGTGTCGAGGATTAGAAATTATGCAGAGGCACAAGAAATTGATAATGGGACCGCGTAATAATTGTTCCTAATTCTTTTAAACGTCTTTCTTTTTGGCACATTCGTTTTGTTTTATCTGGGGCTGACAACGGCATTTAAAAAGATGTTAATTTATGCTACCCAGTAAGGTTAGATCCACGGCATCAGAGGCTGGAACCTCCATGGCGGGGAAAGGTGGCCGCGCTTGCCACTCTGAACTTTGACGATAGCGAAGTGGCGGAACACGATGGTAGTCGCGCGGAGCAGTCACTTTGACGCAGATTGGGTGACAGAAACATTTTACCTGTTTAGAGCTTCTTTTTCGGCGGATTAACTGGGAGTCACCCCTTTCATTCACGAGTTTACATCTGCCGCCGAAAAACTAAAGACACCGAATGGCCGCTTCGGTTGCAGTGATGCTGGTTCCAGAGCTAGGTTGGCTTTAGGTCGCAGCTGAAGGTCGACACAGCTTGTTTAAAAACTTAGACCATCCCATTGCCATTCCATTCCCGTAAGCAGGCGCTTAATTCCATTCCCATTTCAATCCTCCAAGCCTTGTCGGCATTCCATTTTTATACCATTCCGGGGTCGCGAAAGAGTTTAATGAATCCGAAATCATTCATATTCCTGAGTGGTAGCTCGGCAAAACTGACACACACATGAACGCACGCACGCACACACAAAAACACACGCACATACACACACCGACGCACACACACACGTATTTTCGCTCGATGAGGCAAGGAATGCTCTCGCAATAAAAAGAAAATTGGTTGCTCTGCTACGCTGTTCATGTACCTGTAGTTTCAACGGTGTTGCATCGCTGACACGGGATCATAAGCGCTGAAAACTGATTATTATGGTTCTTACCCTGCCGAAATTACACAAGCTATGAGGCGTGCCGTAGTAAAGGGCTCCGAAACAATTTTGACCACCAGGGGATCTTTAACGTGCGCCGAAATCTCGGATACACTGGCGTTCATTCTTTTCGCAAGTAATAAACTCTCCGGCGTCCGCGTCCACCTCCACCGAACAAGCGTGGAAGATGGCGTTTAGAGGGATTTTATTCTCTTCTGCCACCTGCTAGCAGACAGGATAGCAGGAAGGAATGGCTATAATGACTCAGTGACTATATGGAAATACCGGCAATAGCAACTTCCTAATGATACTTCAGCGTCAGGTGACATAGATTGTGTTCAAGTATAGATAGTAGCGTAGTCAGTTCACAAGCAGCGGTAGTTGTCGCCGGTACTTCAAGGCTGAAGAATGGTAGCACAAAGGGAGAGAAGGTATTGAAGAACGCTATCGGATTTCCTTTGCATGAAACCTCTTGATCGCTCCTTTTTTTCTTTCAGTCTAGCTGCTACCTTTTCTTACATCATATAAATACTTGTTTCGAAAACTCTTGGATAAATACAAAATATCCATTAGGCAACTTGTTACAAACTTCAGTGCATAATGTCAATCTTACTCAAGAAACGTAACCGCGCAATGCGGGCACTAAGAAGAACATTTTCAGCATTTAGGTTGTCATTCCCGGAATCTTTCTAGAAGTTCTGGTGCATTTATATTTTCTGATTAGTTTTTACGGAGAGCGCCACAGAATTTCCAAATTCCAGCGACACCGACAATATCGAGGTCGGTCCGACCGATGCGCCGTTTTTTCGTTCACTCTAACCCCTCCCGGAATCAGTACGGAACGTTTCCTTCGATATTTTCCGGTTTGGGTTCTGTTTCAAAATAGAGGAAAAAATGCGGGTTTGGTTCGGTTCCAGTTCCTGGGGAAAATTTGGGTTTGGTTCCGGTTTTCGGTTCTGTTCCGGTTCCGGTTCGACACCCTGGCTGCAATGAAGGTAAGAAACTACAAATAGAAGCTACAGCCATATCACGTTGTACAATCGTTCAACAATCAGATAAATTTTGAACAAACCGCTGAAGAGCTCTAAGAATTTGCTTAAAACTTTTTTGACAATAACATGGGCTGCAAGAACCAATATAGCATAGAAACATGAAAAGAAAACATAACAAGTGGCAGTATATCCAGAAATAGCCTGCAGCAAGAGCAAGAAGAATGAATGCAAGCTACAACTATAGGGCTTTATAAAATGGTAAAAGCCTACAAAGAAAAAATTTCTAGTTAGCGACAGTAGTGTGCAAGAGCTGCGAGAATTTACGCAACATACGAATTTACGCAAGAGCAACACATGCTGGCAAGGTATTCCACTCAACAATGGTGCGTGGCATGAATGATTCTGCCAAACGAAATGAATGATATTGCGGGCGTTAAACTCTATTGAGGTGATCCTGTCGTGGAAAGAGAGCAGAGGGGCTTTCAAAAAAACTTTCATACAGTGATTGGTGATTGTTAAGCTTGTAAAAAGGCGATAAACACGCATGTTTTCGACGAAGGGCCAAATCCACTAGTTGAGCACGGTTTGTCAGGTTTGTGACACTGGAAAAGGAAGAAAGTAAATAAAACGAGCTGCACCCTCAGAGTTCAAGTAAATTACCGCATACTCTTTTCAATAACTTTGATAGCATGTATGTCAACAAGACAGTTGACGGCTTGGGACATCTTTCGACTGCTTGACAGCTTGCGCTCGTTCTATTTCCCACCATTGCAAGAAATCTGCCAATGGGTATCCAGTTGACACGAACCCTACAGCATACACATGTAAATGGTTCGAAAACTATTGAATATATGTAAAACTAGCATGCGTCTCAATAGCATTTTTTTGTCGCGCATTTATAAACGTTTTCCCGGATATCACGAATGGTTGCTTAAAGGGGCCGTAAGACAAGAAACAAGTTCGATTTGTTAAACTGCGATTACAAGGAGCCAAGTTTATCTCAAACTTCAAAAAATCATGGAGATAGCAGGGAAATCATAAAGCAGTGGCGAATCCTCGGTCACTGTCAGGCGATTTCTGCATTACGACACACAAATTTGATTGTGAAATTAGCGGCCGCAGGCTACAAGAAATATTACAGTGGAATCTCGATAAACGGAAATCGCTTAAACGGAAACTGGCTTAAACATAACAGTAGCCTGTAAGTTGTTTGGTTTCGTATTCAGATAACGTAAAAAAAACTTTCCGTAATCGGAACTAAAATATCGGCTTCTCCGTGTAAACAGAACCGAAAATAGAACTTCTTGTCCGACCCATTGCCGTGAGCATTAGCGTTTTTCGTTTCCGGCTGTTTCATTTTTTTTGCTTTGTTGACCTCGTAAACCTCGTCTCGTTAGAAATCATCCGTGTTAGCGCGACGAATGCAACATCACAGTTCTTGTTCTCGTCGTTCGGTCTCGAATAGAGTCGCCGATGTTACAGGGCTTAGCTCCTGCGGTCTGGTTTGTGCCATCGTGGTGCTATTCGTGCTCCATTACTACGTTGCCATCTTCTAAATTAAGTACCTCAACAGCACTCGTGACGTTGAGGCCTCTAACCTCCGTTTTTGCAATGGCCAGGCAGAAGTGCTCACACCATGCGCATGCATCACACAGCGGCTCTTACACAGAGACCACGCTCGAGACGAAGCACGGTGTTCTGAAAAGCACCTTAACGATAATCCTGCAGGACAAGTAGAAGCTGTTGGACGCCTTCAAAATTTCGCGATTCGGGCACCGAAGGAAGCGTTTGCGATGTGGTGGAGGAGGACGATGAGGTGGGCGAGGAGGATGAGCCGGAAGATGAATATGAAGAGGCTGCTACCACAAAACGTACCATACTTCAAGGAGAACAATCAGCTGTGCAGTACCTCAAACATCTTTTGCAGAAAGAACGAGGATCTGAAATGTGGTCTAAGGCTTAAGTGCCAAGCAAAAACTATCCTGGAGATGCAGTAGCAAGGACTACAAAAAATTGACGCGTTTTTTAGTGCACAGTGAGTAATTGTTGCCAACTAAGCTTTGTGAAGACTTCTCCTAAAACTCTTGAACTTTTTTGCTTTCTGAAAAAATATCAGCTACATTTACCTTCTAGTGCGTGCTCAGAGTTCCACGAAAAGACTCTAAGGTTGTGGACGCACTGAATTCGCACGTTTGCACATCTCTCTCAGTAAACGGAACTCCTGCTAAATGGAACTAATTCTTTCGGTGGCCTGAAGTTTCATTTATCGAGTCTACGGTGAGTAAGTTCCAGCAAATAAACAAACACAGAACAGTAAAAACACTAGCCCAGAGGTAACGGTGGCCAGATTATTTATAATAAAAACCATAAAAGGTTTCCATATCTCTCGTTAACAATAATCAGGTCATTCCACTGGCGGCTTCCCTGAAGTATCTTGGTATTGCAGACACATTTAGCGTCTCTACGTTCGCCTCTAACCAGGGTTCGTACTTAGAGGCAGGCATTCCGGAGCTCAAGATCAGATTTATTTTCCTGACTGTTCAAAGTTTCCCTCGCATGTGTGCGGCCTCCCTGCAGCTGCCAACCCTATAATTGTTTGTGCATCCGGTTGATTTTTTGCTTCTGCCTTTCCGAAGCATATTTCACCCCAATTGCAGTTCGTAAAAACATACCTCGCTCGTATTTCTCTCTACATACATAATGTTATTTCAGTATCCGCAATTCAGCGAAAAACAGAGTTTTTCTTTCAAAACGTCTTTCCTACTGCCGTGAAACTTCTCCCGTGCTCTGTATTAACAGTCCCTTAAATGAGTATTTCTCCGAGCATCCTGCGTCTTCGGTGATTTACACGGATGGGATGCATCTTGCATCAACAGCATCTTGCATCAGATGTCACTACCAGGTGTGACGGCAGCGTGAGCAAGGAGGAAATCGTCAAACAGATCATCCCGCTGTGTCCCAAGTTCCGCCCAGAAGACCTGTGAGCAGTGGGTAGATGGCAGTCATGAAGCCGGATGTCCTGTTCTTTGGCAAGGACCTCTCTAAGGAATTTTATTGCGAAGCCGTAAACTGGGACAAAACCCAGTGGGATTTTCTCATGGTCTTGGGGCTGCGTTGGAATTTGTTCCTATTTTTTCTCGTTACGATATTAAAAATGTGCAGATATACATGTGCGAATATGAAGGAGGTACAGGAGATAGGACTAGAAAAAATGAACGCAACGCGGACGGCTAGCTGCGGAAGGTGTATTCGGAAGTGTACGCCCAGGAGTAACCGATTGATAGCTATTGCATAGCACGTACCATTGCAATCTTACGATAGTGCTCAAAGCGTACGAAACGGGACATCATTATGCAGTGCTTGATGACGAGGGAACAGAAAGGAGACACACGACGGCGCTTAATCTCATACAATGACATCGCCTTTCTATAGTCCTCGATTTCGGGAGCTGTTTAACGAGAACCACCCAGCCCTACTGCCGATTGTACTGACAATAATTGGTAGGCTACCGTGCTGGAGAGATTAAAAGATAATAATAAGTTTCAGTAAATTAACAAACATAGAAAAGTAAAAACACCAGCATCACGGCCACGTTGGCCCTATAAAAAGCCATATACTTAAAAAGCCTAAAAGGTTTCCGGAACAGTTTCCATTTTTATGGTTAACAATAATCTAGCCATGCCACAAGCGGATTCTCGGAAGTATCTTGGTATTGCATACACTTCTGCCCCTACTTAAAGTACACATATTAATTCATCAATTACGACAGTGGCGACAACATTCAATCGCAGAAAGACACTTTGAGAGAGAAGGCAGGAATGCACCGGAACACACTTTTGCTGTGGCACCGGTCTACACGTCCACCTAAGCATGGAGTTTGGCTGAGTTTTTTCTGGAATTGCCCTATATATACAAACTGCGATTGCTGTAGCAGTTGGAGAGGAGCATCCTTCTCCCTTGGCGTCTTTCCGTTCGCCTGTAAAGGGGGTTCGTGCTTAGAGGCAGGCATTCCGGAGCTCAGGAACAGATTTCTTTGGCTGACTGTTCAAAGTTTCCTTCGCATGTATGAGGCAGCTTCCCAGCCTATAATTGTTTGTGCCGCTAGTTTATGTTTTGCTTCTCCATTTTCGAAGCATATTTCTCCCCAAGTGCACTTCGTACAAACATGCCTCGCTCCTATTTGTCTCTACCTACATGATGCTGTTCCAGTACCCGTAATTGAGCGAAAAAGAAAGTTTTTCTATCAAAATGTCCTTACTAATGCCATGAAACTTCTCCCGTGCTCTCTTTCAACAGTCCCTTTAAAAGAGTATTTCTCTGAGTACCCTGCGTCTTCCGTGATTTACACGGATCGTATGCATCTAAGAATGCCTAGAAAGATGGAAATTGTATTCTATCGGAATTTCTAGGTTGGAGGGATTCGTTAGGAATCCCGCACTACACACCCATTTTTATGACAGTATTTTAAGTGATTGATCTCGCTCAATGTAAAGTACCACAAGAGGTAACGGAAATGATATTATCCGATTTCACGTCACTTAAATCGTCACAACTTCCTCTTTAAAGGAGCCATGAAGAGAAAACACAAGTTTGGTTCATTCGAAAGATTGTCTCGTTAGAACCATAACGACACCACTTATAACGCAAACTTCGCTCAAATAAGCAACATAATTAGGAAAAAAGGAAATGACCATGCGACCCACCAGCTCATTTTCCGCAACAGAACCTATGATGTCACTCAAGAATGCTCTGCGATTGGCGGAGGCAGGCAAAAGCAAACGCATGTTAGGCAGGGCTTACAGTTTGCATAGCGAGCTAAATGCCCGTGAAACATACTGCACATTCTTTTTATGACAAAGAACGGTGGAGTAAACGGTTGAAGTTCCGAACGAACACGCAAGCGTGTATGCCAATGCATACGAAACTACCGCCAGCCGAACTCGACATCTCGCCGTCGCCACCGTCGCGCAGACGATTTTTCGGATACAAGGCTCTTCGGGGCCAACGAACCGTCCCAGAACGCACAGCCACGACCTTGCTTGGTATAGTAATCCCTTCACAGGAGGGTGGCCGTAATATCGCCAACCAGCAAAGGTAAAAATAGAAACAAGGGGAGTAAGGAACACAGAGCAGCAACGAGATAGTGCCACTCGTCGCACAGGTTTCGGTATGGAGGTCGTGTTGGCTTGCTGCTGTCGTTACGAGCTCGTTTACAGTTTACAACCACTGAAAACTTCAGTTTGTTCGAGTACTTTACAATGAAATTTCGTTGCTGTGTTTTGAAATGCCCATGTAGTACGGGCAAATCGTCGAGGGAGTGCGACATCCCCGCCGGTGAGATCTCCTTTCATATGCTGCCCAACGACGAACCTCGGCGAAGCAAGTGGCTATGTTTTGTGAACTTTGCAAACGGCCGCAGAAAGAGAGCTAAAGGAAGTACGAGTGTGCTCGCTTCATTTCCGAGGAAGTGATTACGGCAGGGACCCGGACATGCTGGCGCTCGTCGCCGACTTCGTCAAATCGCTCTGACCTTGGGGAAAAAAATTGCTGTACACACCGCGCATTGACACTCGAATGTTTCTGGCCGGAGCAGAGAGCTCGAGCGAACGGCTTTCTATACACAACACCGGCCAACTGGCATAAGCGATACTGCTACTGAAATTGAAAATACGGCACATACGTCTGTATTCGTACGTCGCGACGGGGCTGACGAGGCAGCGGTGCCGACGGCTGGGCGTTCGTCTGCTGTGGCTATCGCGGAATGGTCGCTTTCCCGTGCATTGCGTATCCCACAACTCTTGCCGCTCGTGCACTTAGTAGCATTGATCGTTCAAGTGGTGTGAGGTTGTTAAATGCAAGCCCGAGCTCCTCGGCGAAAGTTTTGTTCTCCGGATCAGGCGATTCCATGACTACGGCTGCGGGTGCACTAGGTTTTACTAGTATTTTTAAAATGGCCGCCGTGTCGGTCGACTCCCGCGTGTGGGTGCTATATGGAGTTGACATACTAAGTATCTGTTTCATGGACCGGCTCGTATGACGCCATTGTTCATGTGACGAAATGTGCAATTTTAGCGGGAGATTTAAAATTTTGGCTTAAATTGCCTTATTTCTCAGTGAATAAAGCATCATTTGCTTCCGGGAAAGCGCTTGGGGTACTATGAAACACCTAATCTTTCGAATAAAACAAACTTTTGTTTTCTCTTCATGGCTCCTTTAACTCTCCACGTTACCGCGCACAACTTTTTTTCGTGCCGGACCACGTAAAAGAAGTACGTTTGGCTGTCTTGCGTACTTGCGCATACGGATATCAGGGGCCACGAGGTGGCGGGCAGTTAAGCTAATCTCTCTGTTGGAGCCTACGTTCAATTTCGCATCCCAAGCTGGTCTCTTTTTGCATCTTAATGATACTCGTCCAGATGCTTTCTCATCATACAATAGTGCATGCATTTAAAGTTCGGGTGGAATGCTGACCAGTGCCAGTGCTGTCGCATTTCGGCAGATTTACAGGGGCTTTTGAAGCGTATGGGGCTGAACCTTTCCATCCTTCTTATCTTTTCGTGCAACAAATTGAAATTGCGCATAAGGGATTTTTGTAATTGTATTCAACCACACTATTCTGGTACTTGTAACTTACAGTCAAAGATTTAGCCTTGGCCAATTCCCCTTCGGTACGAGCCAGAAACATCAAGCGCATCATCATCATCACCATCATCACATCACACCACACTATGGCTGAGGCTGAGCGAGAGCCCACCAGTGAACGAGGCATAACCGGGGTGGAACATCAGATGAATGCCGGCGCCTGACTCCCGATACCTCCCGGAACGCGTGCTGCCGGACAGAGCAGTGATTCCGTCACACCTGGACCGGGTGAGCATGTGGAAGGTAGTGTTCAGCACGATCAATAAGGAGCAGCCTCTTCGGCGCACCAAGATGGCGGACGCCAACACCTTGGATGATGTGGGCTAGCTGCTTCGCACTTGCTGCTGCGAGTCCTTGTGGTCACTGGCCCAGGAACTGCCGTCTGTTGCAGAATCCCAGATTTCTGTTCCCGATGTTGAATTTATGCAGACATGAGCAAGGACTTTCCAATACAGTCAGATTCCCAGACCACGTTCCACATCAACTTCAACCCATGGCCGTTATTTCAGTTTGCAAAGGAACTCTACACAGGTAAATTCCACCCGTCCGCCATTTACAGGTTTATCAAGCAGCTAGAAGCAGCAACAAACTTCTCAGAAACTACCCGCCGAACATCGACACCCTAGAAGAAACCCGAGGAATCCGCAACGTCATCACATGCCACGGGGCTTTTGCAACAGCATCTTGCATAGGATGTCACTAGCAGGTGTGGCGGCAGCGTGATCAAGGATGATATCTTCAACCAGATCATCCCGCTGTGTCCCAAGTTCCGCCCCGAAGGCCTGTAAGCAGTGGTGATATGGCGGTCATGAAGCAAGATGTCGTGTTCTTCGGCGAGGACCCGTAAGACATTTTATTGTGAGGTCGTGAACTAGTACAAAACGAAGTGTGGCCTTCCCATCGTCTTGTGACTGCGTTAGAATTTGCTGTTAATTTTTCTCGTTACGATAATAAAAATGTGCAGATATCCATATGTGAGTCTGTGGGAGTTTCAAGAGATAGGACTAGATAAAATGAGCGCACCGTTGACGGCTAACTACCGAAGGTGTTTTTGGACGTGTATGCCCAGGAGCAAACGATTGAAAGCTATTGCATAGCGGGTGCCAATGCTATCTTACAATAGTGCTCATTGCATACCAAACAAGACATCGTTAAGCAGCGCTGATGACGAGGGCAACAGAAAGGTGACACACGACGGCGCTTAATCACATACAATGACATCTCCTCCTATAGTCTTCGACTTCAGGAGCTGTTTAATGAGAACCACCTAGCCCTACTGTCGATTCTACTGACAATAAATTGGAGGCTAGCGTGGAGGACAGAGTAATAGATAATGCAGTAGAATATCGATGAACGAAATTTGCCTAAACGGAATCGCCGCTTAAACGGAACAGTAGCCTGTACGTTGGTTGGTTTTGTATTCAGATAACGTAAAAAAAAATTCGCAATCGGAACTAAAATTTCGGCGGAACTAAAAAACGGAACCGAAAATAAAACTTGGTATCAGACCCATCGCCATCAGCATATGTTTTTTTTTCAGTTCCGGCTGTTTCATTTTTTTATCCTTGTTTATTCCGTAAACCTCGTATCGTTATAGGTAGCTGTGTTAGCGCGGCGAATAAAACATCGTAGTTGTTGTTTGCGTCGTTCTGTCTCGAATCAAGTCGCCGAGGTTTACAGCGCTTAGATCCCGCAGCCTGGTTCGTGCCATCGTGGTGCTATTCGTGCTCCATTACCACGTTGACGTCTTCTAAATTCAGTGGCTCGTCAGCCTTTGCGAAGTTAAGGCCTCTAACCTCCGTTCATTCAACGACGACGCAGAAGCGCGACACCATGCTCTTAAATTAGAAGAGAAAATGGACATCATTCTTGACTTCCAAAGCGGCTCTTACACGAAGAAGGCCCTCGCGACGAAGCACAGTGTCCCAAAAAGCATCTTAACGAGAATCCTGCATGACAAGGAGAAGCTGTGGCACGCCTTCAAAACTTCACGATTCGGGCACCAAAGAAGGGTCTGCATTGAAGAGGTGGACGGGGAAGATGAGCCGGAAGATGAATATGATGAGATGATGAGAGTGCTACCGTCAAACCTACCATACTTCAAGAAGTACAGTCAGGTGTGCCGTATCTAAGATATTTTTTTTCAGAAGGAACGGGGATCTGAAGCGTAGTCCAAAGCTTAAGTGTCATGGCAAAACTATCCTGAAGATGCAGTTGCATCGACGAAAAAGTGACGCTTTTTTTAGCGCACAGTGACTTATTGTTGCCAGATGAACTTTGTGAAGGCTTTGCCTAAACCTCTTGTAGTTTTCTTGCTTTCTGAAAAACCATCAGCTACATTCACCTTCAAGTGCTCAGAGTTCCATGAAACGGTACTAAAAGTGTGTACGCACATAAATTTGCTCTTTTGCACATCTCGCTCTGTAAACGTAACTCCTGTTAAATGGAACCAATTCTTTCGGTCCCTTGAAGTTGCATTTATCGAGAGTCTACTGTAATGGGAGATCCTATTGGGGCCCTACTTCCATTGGATCGTACCACTTGAATGCTAGCGTGCAGGTAATACAGTCAGAACTATATTTTTAGTGCTGGCTCATATTACGGCACTGCTGCGCGACATTTTGAAGTTATTTTTTACCATTTTTCCGTCTTTTCGGTTCAAAAACGTCTTTCGAGGTAAAATGAAGCCACGTGTTGTATTTTGTCTCCATGGCCCCTGTGAGCGCAACTAGCTTCCAGATACTAAGCTTGTACCTTAAGTACGTTCGTCGGAAGACATGTTGCCTGTGCCCCATTACTTTCTTTGTTGTCTGCGTCTTGAAAATAACAAAATTTTTGCATTTTTGATAGCCCATTTAAAGAAATCCGAAAGGCCTAGGGCGGGTTCAAACCACAGGACTCGTCGGTTTGCATACAGCTGCAGTAACTGTTTCTACAATTTGTGAGAAAAGTGGTAGTGCGAGAACTAGGGAAAGTAACACACCCAGGGATACACCCGTGGGGCGTTGGTTGGAAAGCCTTCCTGTGAGCGAAAAACATGTGAAATTCACTATTCACTTACTGAGTGATCGACAGGGCGGTAGGGTGGTGGTGGGTGATTCCGGTTGTGGAGGCGATTTGTGTTTGCAAGAGATTCCGGTTGTGGTAGAGAATAACTTCACGAATCCCTGAATTACCTCTTTCTGCCCCACTCTTTCCCACCACCGCGAAGCTCCTTCTCCCCCATCCCCTCTCTTGCTTCCCCCTTCTCCTTTAAACTCCTATCAACTGCTCCTATCACCGTTTCGCGTGGCCCCAGCTCGTACTGTGACGTTGAACGCAACCACTTATCATTCCTTGGAACGCCTCTTGGCAGTGGCTCACTTAAAAGTGCCGCCGTTTGCAAACTATCACAGAAGGTTCAATTAGCAATTGTGACATAACGTCATCGCGCGCGCCGGCACCGCAGCTCTACCGTAGCTTTGCCGCGCTGCACTCCAGCGGGACTCGTTTCACCACCTGTCGGAAGCGCATACAACTGGTACAGGCACGGCTTTGGAAACGCGTATCGGGGTGGCTGGCTCTATCGCTTGTTGTGGCGAGTGAGGCAGATTTGACGGCCAAAGAGAATAATTAATGACAAAATGAAAGACACCAAAAGGTGGAGACGCGACGATGTTAATCGACTTCTTCGTTAGCGTCCAACACGCCAGATCCCGCAAGGTGAACTGTGGCCACCGAACGAGCTCAAAAATTTTGAGAAAACGCTCGCCCGCTGTGCCCTCCGCTACTCTTGGAGCTTCACCTCAAAGCCGGTGGGCGCCCTTGCATTGTGCGTACTTTTATGACCCAGTGCTCATTACTCTTTAGGGACTAACGATGGCACCCCGCAAAAACTTGGCTCAGTCTCGAAGCGTAACCGCACAAAAAATTTGGCTAAGTCTTCCAGCCTAACCGCGAATAAACTTAGCCGAGCCAAGAATAAGCTCGGTGGGGTCACAAGCTTCGCTGCTTGCCCAGCCTTTGCGACACTAGTGTGAAGCTACCCCAATTTTTTGTGCGTGTTTAAATCAGTTGCTTCGCCTTAAGATGCAAGACCGAGGCCCACATGCCGCAATGTGGGTGTAATTCACGAAGCAGGCATGAAAATTTCATAAAAGGTGTATTTCATTTCAAAGGTTTTTGTGCCGTATGGGCTGGCTGTCGTGAAGGGCTACGGGTTGTTTTAAAGCGCCCTGGGTTCTCCATCACAAGCGTCTATAGAATTAGCTACAGCCTTGTTTTTCATAGACATGCGCAAATGTTCCAACAAAAAATTATGATGGCAGAGTGTTACTTCAAAGTTACATTTTGCAGTAGATCAGCATATGGCTACGGTACCAGAGAACGGTACCAGGCGTAGCACCCTGGCAAAGAAAAGCGGCAGAGATAGTCACTGTGGTGGCGCCGAGAGAGGTCACGAGCGCCACCACATATTCCTTTCCCAATGTTACCTCTAGTCCGACGCACCCTAAGAAGCAAACCATTTGCAGATTACACTCCAGTGCAATACGCACGCCATTATTGTTTCTAGCGCTGGTGTGCATGGCGCAGCAATTGGTTCCTTGCTGCCATGCTCTGTTTGATTCTGTCTTGACCTCCAAACATAATATTAAGCTCGAAACCGTGCCTACCCCAGCAGGGACAAACTGTAGAACTCTTAAGGGGGATTTTTTGCGCGTGTTTTCAACGTACTGAATTGGACACTTTGCTTTGTTTCAGGTTCCAGACATGATAATAACGATGGGAATAAAATATGCTTGTAGTACGGGAAGTCTTGAATTAGAGCTAAAACTGAAATTCTGTTAGCTGCGACGAGAAAGTGTAAATACGGACCGTCTTCTCCGTGAAGTTCTTCCGCCCTCTCGACTCAATCCAATCTGGAAGAGCAAACATGCACTGCGAGGTTGCGTACATATCCTCTAACTCACCCGGTATCAGGGCGAGTGTTTGGGCGCCAGAGGGGCCAAGGAATGCACTCTCTTCTGCAGTTGATGTATTTACGTCCTCAAAGCATCCGCATGTCTCTGTAGTCCAGTGTTGATCAGAATTGCTCTATACCCAGAATGAAAAAAAAAAAACACGCAGGGCAGACTTGCTTTCATGTGATAGTCTATACCGGGAACGGGAAACTCGAGAAAAGTGTGAAAGTATGATAAAAACCAACATGGGAGACGCCCATCAGCACGTACGTTTGGTCGACGAAAATGGAAAAAAAAGGAATCCAAAAATAAAGAACAAGCGCAAAATTAAAGGCCGCAACAATATTTTCATTTCTGTATGCGCCGCGGAGTATAGAAATAGCAAGCTACAGAACTTCGTATATGTAGGTTGAGCATATTACCTTGGCATCAATATAAGGGATTCCAATCTTTAGAGATTGTGAAAAACTCTCAGTAAACCTCAAGTGGAAGAATGCCAAAAGCACCCATCCTTCAGATGTTTAGTTGCCTTTTCTTTCAGCTAGCTTAAACAGGCCACCATTAAGATGATATTAATCCAATTTACGTCCATTACAAGTCGACGTACTTTCGCTTTATTTCCATTTTTCTATCCGAAGAAGGACGGGGGTTGCACAAGGGCTTCATTCTCACCGAAGTGGTTTTAGATCCACTAATGCAACGGAAGGAGGAAACATTTGGACTCATGAGTTTTCCGGTAGGACCACTAGTGGCAAATGGGTGTATTCCGTTGCGCCGACTTTGAATATATGTTTAGAACTCTTTATAAAAGGAAACAGCCTATCCTATTTTTTACTTAACCGCCGTCTTTTATAAAAAGTAGCGTGGCAATAGGCGCATCTTTCAAAATTGCCCGTTTAATAACTTCTCAGCATGTGAGGGCCACTAACGGGAGGATTGCGCAATGAAGTACTGAACTATGAGTTCATACTATGAGAGCCGGCCGTCCCCGGGATGGGATGGTTACGTCTCGCTTCCGTCGAGGGCCATATTGCCTGTCCAAAAGCAGAGGTAGTTGTCTTGTCGAAAATAAGGCACCTTTGCGGCAATTGCACCCCCTGCTTTCTTCTGATGCGTAGTGAAACGGCGCTTTCCCGTACCGCTATGCCCACTATGTGTAGCTTTGTCGCAGGCTCTGAAGCACACTTGGCGCGTATGCGCTCCACGTATACTCAGCGAAAGTGTTTGTCCGTCACCAACACGTGCTACTCCGAGGTGAAAGAACATTTTTGTTCAGTGGAGATGCCTTCAGCGCCGTCAATGCGTATTTTGCTGCACCTGAGAATTGCTACTCTTGATGCAAGAATAAAATAAAATTTCACTGGACAAAGTGGGTAGCACTGAACCGAAACTTTCTTTTAAAAAAATAGTATTATAATTTTGAGAAGGGTCCCAAACTTGTATTTGAACATACTTCTCGGGCAGCTGTCATATTATAATTTGGTTAAGGAAATATTGCGCCTGTTTGGGCACTCAATTTGCTATGTTCATAACAAGTAAAAATTGAGTTCCGGAATGAAACAGCTTGAGTCCAACTAAGATAGAAAGGACCGCATGGGCAACAATAAAACGTACTGCATATATTATAAAATGAATCCTGTTCTTTCTTCTGGCTTTTATACTATCCGTTCGCATTCCCTTCGATTTACGACCCTCGGATAGTTTTTAGTTTTCATAAATGCGTGTACATATTACCGTATTTTGTGGTTTACGACGGCACCAAATGTTCAGAATGAAGGGCAAGAAATAATAGCTTTAAAATGTACCGCAGGGTTTCCAAGAGATATTAAATACTCGCGCCATACTCTTTCCTGACCTCACCATCCCACCGCCCTTGACGGAATTCCCAGGAGGTCACTCGGGCAGCTGATTGTGGCAGCTAGCTTCGAGAAATATGATTAAGCATAAAACTGGTCGCGCGTATAATTAGACAGTGGACAGCGCAAACCGAGCCGCCGTCTCGCCCCCACATTTTTCAAAAATTGACAAGCAATGAGCGGTTTGAGTGCGCTCCATTTAGTAGCGAACTTAATTAAAATTCCTCGCTCGGGATTTCAGCGACGCTGGCCATACTCCCGTCGTTTTGATTAATGCGCAGACGGCTGGCCATTACTATAGTCGCACTTGCGGGGCGCGAATTCCGCAGGGAGATCGTTTGACTGCGAAACTGGAACGATAGCGCTTGGACTTGTAGGCTCTGCATTGGAGCGCAGTGGGTTTGATTTATTTCCCACATGGTGTACGTGAACTAGAGCGGTTGCCGAAAAATTCTGCCTCTTGGATTAATTAGCCGATATGCTAAAGCTGCATGTCTTTCTACAGGTTTTTTTAGCAATATAAACAGGAAAATAGACTAGAGGTCAGCCAGGAAAGCTTGGTTTCTTCTAATAACTTTGAAGTAAGCAGAGAGGCCGCTCGACTAGCTCAAAGCGGGGTCCTAGGAAAAACAAAATCAGGACAGGCCATCTTGTAGGGTATGGGCCTACTCCTGGAGAACCACCAACTTAACGCCTTGGTACATATGAAATCGATCCGGCAGCTCCGCGTAAAAGCTCTCCTCCTAACGACAAACATAGATATAAGCCAATGCAATGCCAGGCGACCAGCCAGGATCCAAATATTTGGAGGGAAGTTCCAAAACCATGTAAAAAAGGTAAGCACGAACGCTGGAGTGTTTGAAAACACGAAAACAACATTTGTCGCGGCGGACTACCGTGGCAATCGCTGTGACTTGCTGGCCACCTACAGAGCGGAACACAAAAGGGGACTCTGAAGCAATCCTTTTAGAAATCCGGCAAGCGGAACTATCCGATACAAGCGTAAATTTCGTTACACACTCTCAAAGGGCCATGAAAAGGCTGCAGGTAAAATACCTGGACGCTTAAGAGAGATTCTCCCTGCGCAATGATTAAAGTTCACATCACATTAACGCCCATAAACCAGGGTCGGGAAGAAATTACGCAGCCCACCAAGAAGCACGCGAACCCGCATACCATGAAACTTGCAAATTAGAGCAAACATCCACCCTCTTTCTTATACGATATCAACCCTGGTCATATCAACTCAAACACTACCTACGTCACTTCTATCGATACGTGGGAGGCAGCCGTGACCATCTCGTCACCTCAAGGTGACCGTCAGCTGATTTGGAGGATATAGTTTCGTACTAATATATATACCAGATAGAAATCCGGCGCCCCTGTCTAGGCGAGCGGCACTTCAGCGAGCGTTCCGTCATGTACCGGGCCGGGACGTTGCACTTAGACTTTGCATGGCTCATAAATAGGCTTTAAAGTTGCCTACGGCTGCAAAAAAAAAAAAAAACGCACAAATACTTCTTTGACAGAATAATCAAATTCGTTTAGTTATCATCAAATTGAAGATCGAAAAATATTTATTTCTCAGCGAATATTTACAAGTTTCATGCAATATGAACAGAACCGGACGTTACCCTTTTTTGTTGATTCGGCTTCGAGAGAAAAAGGAAGCTTTGTGACTAGCCAAGCCAGGTAGACGAAAAACGTTGCCAGCTGCAATGGCGTTGCCCACGACGGCCTGCGATTGCAGCGATAGATTTCCTTCTAGTATAAATTATTATGAAACTCTATGATTGGGTGGGAAGTGAAAAGAGCTGCTGCATCTGCGGCCCCGGACATGGTGTTTATTCCTTCAGAGCCCTACCCTATTTTAACTCCCTTTTCAAAAACTCCCTCTATAGATCTCTAAATAAAGGTATGCGCTCGCTATATCACCCTCTTAGCAAAAAAAAAAAAAAAAAAACCGGCCGTGCATCTGCTTGCATCACTGTGGAAACTCCGTCGAAAGACGGTAGTCGTTTGCTGCCCCTGCCGAGTAACTCCTTTTCGGCTCTGTCTTTCCACCCTTCGTGCTGGTCTCCTCGCCTCTCGCTCCTATAGTTAAGAATAGAATGCGGGCTTGTTCAATGAAATTCAATTTTTCCGTCTTGGCACTGCTCACGCGGCTTCTCTTGGGATAGCCAGCATCTATTTTGCTATCCTTTGTTTCTTGTTCTGCCTGGCACAGTACCAGCGAATTTAATGTTTTTAGGGGCGAAGCTCTTTAGAGCGTGGGTCTGTCCATCCTCGACGTATGTATGTAGCCACCTCTAGTTTAGTTTTTGGATTGTTTACAAAATGACGTGGCTACCTCTAGTTTAGTTCTTGGATTGTTTACTAGATGGCGGTACTTGTATATCATGAAAAGATGCGTTTGGATTGTTTACTAGATGGTGTGGCTACCTCTAGTTTAGTTCTTGGATTGTTTACTAGATGGCGGGGAGCGTTGTAATAAAATCCGTTCGCTGTTGGCGCGCGCTCGGAGTCGCCCGATGGATAAGGCTGCAGATGTGCGAGCCCGCGAGGCAGAAGCGCTCCGTGAAGCTGCGCGACGCCGCCGCCAAGATCCTGCCGTACGAGAGCGGGAGGCCGAAGCGTGTCGTCTGGCTGCGCGACGACGCCGGCAAGATCCCAGCGTTCGAGAACGAGAGGCCCAAGCGTCACGGCAACGGCGCGAGGACCCTGCCGTACGCGAAGCGGCACGGCTGCGGCGCGAAGACGATCTCCAAAACGTCAGAGAACGGGAAGCGGCGAGAAAGCGCGCGTATCGGCAGGCAGACCCCGATGCAGTGAGAGCTCGTGAGGCGTCTGCAAAACGCATCAGGCGAGCTCAGGCCCAAGGTGCCGACGCGCGGTTTAAGCGAGACTTTCTAGACGTTACGTTCGGACACAGATGTAGTAGGCGAACTTTTACTGAAGAGTCACGGTTTTACCGATGATTTCCCCTCAGGAGCTTCGCCCACTCATCATCATTCACCCCGTGGATATGCTGTGAATTTTTTTGTGCCTGGTTTGATTTCACATGTGGGAGCCTTTCTACGGCATTTTAACACGTTGCTTTTTTACGCTTGCTTTGGTATAACCAACCCAACGTGTATTAATAAATGAAAGAACCCGGGGAGTACTGGTTAAGTCCCTATGTTTTGCCTCGAATGTGCCTGAGGTTTTCTTTGCGCTAAATGAGGGGTCCTGTATTACCGATTCCAGCAGTTTCAGGAGCTTCGAACAGTTCTACCATTGTAAACTTAGTTTCTTCGAATTCTTTTAAAGTTTGGCCGGAAGGGTAAATCGAGAGACAGGCAAACAGACAGACAAAAATACTGACACACCAAACTTGTAGCGATTAAGTAGCCCAAGAAAGATATCGTCTTTAAAAGTTTAGTCCTGCCACGACCTTAGAATATAAACACTTTGAAACACTGACACTTTCTCGCTCGCTCAAATAGACCAACAGCCCTCAGCCGCAGCCTCTCACGTCCATATCATAACCCCCCAAGCGTAGCTGGCCTCTGTTCTTCCTGTGCTGCGCTGATTAAAAACCGTGGTAATTAGTTTTGATCTCTTCGGTAAACTTCACTGCTTGGAAACCATAATTTGTAAATGCAGCACCTTCGTTCCAAAACGCTTTCTCGACTGCAAAGAAATGCTATCGTGTCGTACGACTTAAGACCAAAGTGTACGCGCCATCTGCAAGTTTTTTTTTCTGTTACGCATTCCGGACGACAATTTTGTCGCTCAATGGGTCATTGAATGGTTTGCATCGTCTTTCGCACGTATCTTATTAGTTGCAATTTAATGGTCGATCTAGGATACATTGTGACTAAACCCCGTCTACCACAGAATGTTCGGTAAAATTGACTGCGGCAATACCCTGCGTTCGTTCCAAACTGTCTAAAAGGAGTTCCTACCTTATAGCGGAAACTTTAACCTCAAAGAATACTATTGTCTGCAGCATTCTTTTCTGTTATAGTCAAAGTCTTGTTTATAATTTTTTGCTTACTTTGTACAACGCGAGAAACATACTAAACTGGATATCTGTTTAATTAATCTCATTTTCGTTTAGTGATCGGCCACCATCCCTGCTATGCATCACCTCTTGTGATTTCAACTACAGACGGCGACTCTTGAGTCGTAACAGTACAGGCAGTGGCCCTAAGGGTGGTAAAAATTTGAATATTGCCTAGTCTAAGGCTAAAAGGACCGTATAAGGGGATTTGGTGTGGTATAGATTGTCATGTTTTTGTGCGTTTTCTCTTGGGTAAATATGACTAAACGCGCCACATGCCATTATTTTATTACGCGAATAGCATTCACGACGACATTCATCCGCTGTCTGTTATGCCAGCCTCTTACGCGGAGACAAAGAAATCAACAGTACCCACCAAGAACAGTCCGCGTAGTTGCCGCTTGGAGCCGAACCCAAGTCTTATGCATCGAAAACACGTGTCCAAGTGATGAGCCGATCACAAGAGATGACAGACGGACTTTCAGAGGTATGAGAGCTACTTATGCTGAACCTCATTGTCTGTACACGCTGGCGCCAATCATGACCCGGTCGCGTAATGTATGTATTCATCTATATTATTGAGATAATCATTATTCGCCCAATTAATTTCCCACTTGGTCACTATCCCAACATACACCGAAGCAGCGGTGTATGAAGCCAATCTAAAATTAGAGACGCCAGAGTAGTAATGAGGGTGAAGAGAGTGGATAAGTAGGTGGAAGGGGGAAACGGGTTGTCAAAGCGTGAGGAGGGTGGAAGGAATGGAGGTTGGATGGGAGGGTCTTTTAGAAAGGTCGGTGGACGGTGAGAATTCTATTGATGGTGGTGTACAAATTATAGGTGGCGTTATTGCTACTTGTAGATCACCTTGGGGCACTGCCACTCTACCTACAATCGTCGGTTCAGAGTATGCAACGAAGAATTGCTACGATACAGGAGTTATTGCGCGCGCGCTTATCACATAGTGGCCTTTAGATTTACGATGATCTTGGGGCCATTTCGGCGCGGCAGCAGTACGATTTTGGATGTGTGACATATTTGAGTTGACCAACTGCATTCACTTCCACCAACCTCCTCATGCCCCTCCACCCACCTTCCTAAGCCCACCATCCCGTCCCTCCCACTACCCCACTTATTCTACCCTCTCATCCGCTTGGTGCCACCCATTTCGCTCTGCAATACTTTTGGTCAGCCCTCCACGCCGTTTCTTCTCATCATTGTGCCTCCACCCAAGTTTCGCGAGTCTTCACTAAGAGAAAATTTGGTGAAAGATGTTAGAGGGGGACGCATATACCAAAAAGTGGGTGAGGTAAGCCATGAATAAAAAAGGCATTATTCGCGATTTCCCATTATTACATTTTGCGCGCGGGACCTCACTGCACCTTCACGTTTAATGACACGAGGTACTACATCCATCCACAATGTCTGGAAATGTCATGTCCGTTCTAAGGGTCAACGGGTTAACGAAATGTATGCACATTTGTTGGTGTCAATGTTAGCACTATCTTCGTGTCACTGCAACAAGGCGCTAACCCTGCTTCTACGCAACCATTGCAATTAACATTATCAGTAAAAGGACTTTGTTTTTTGTACAAGGGTTTAGTTTGTGCCATACATTTGCCTTGTTTTATCTGTATTTCTTGGGCTGTGTACCGGGATATTTGTCTCGTATGTCTTGACCGGCTTAGAAAGATGAACGTGGGAGATTCGTTGGCGGGTTGAACACAACACACATTTATTCTGCACGACAAAAAAAAAAACTCTCAGCAGCCTTACAATTTAAAATGACAGCACGAAACTAATACAAACCTGCTCTTCACAAAAATATCCCTAAACAATGCCCACATCGAAGCATAACTTTAATCACGTCTGCACAACGTGCAGCACAGGAAACATCTAACGAATATCATAAGACTACGTGTGCCTACTGGATGGGCCTACGGCTTCCCCTGGCGCTGAAGTGGCATTGGTGTTGCATGGCCATGAAGTCGTAGCTGTAGTTGCCGACTGTTGCGGTGGTGGTGGAAGCGGCATCGCTGCACCCGACTGGAGTGGGGTGGCAGGGTGGTTATGGTACGCGTCACGATGAGGGCCCTTGTTGGTTATCTTCGTGTTATTCGAAGAGGCAGGAGTCAGAGGCTGGGATTTGGTACCGTTACCATGGCAGCATGAAACACCTGGTTTTTCCGGGAAAGCAGTCATGTGGGGGCCGTCAATTAAGACACAGTTTGACGGGGCATTGACGCTGGATGCTGGTGCCCCACCATCACTGATCGGTCCACCAATGCACAGGCTTGCAGTATGACTGGGAGTCGTAGACAAGGGCCGATGCGATCTCGGGTCGCTCCAGCCCAGGTTTGCGTGGCTGCGTCCTGGTAGTTTGCTCCTCTGAGATCTCTCAGAGACCGCCCGCCTCTCACACTGCTTCCTGCTACAGTATCCTTGCAGCACAGGCTTAAATCCTGTTCCCTGGCAGTCGCGACATTTTTCAATTGGCCGTTATTCTGTCTGCCCCACGGAACCTTTCGTGATTTGCTGCTGCCTCCCGTTCCATATTCTGGGTGCATTGTTTCAGGGGTGGTCAAATACCTGGCAGCCAATTATTGCACATCGCCTTCTTCCTCTTCTTCTCTGGCCCTTCGCTCCGACATGCTCTATAATCATATTCTCATGCGGGGATTGGTGCCTTTACCATGAACATTTGGCTTCTCGCAAAATTAAAACGGGGAACGGACAAATGTGCCTCTGTTGAGACCACGTCCTTTTTCAAGCGGTCCTCATGGCTTTCGTACTCTAGAATTAGACAACGCAGCGAAATGAATATCTCCCAAGCATGCTATTGTGATTCCGACATCTATGACACATAAGAACAAGTAAACTTGGTAAGAACCAAGTTACGCTATCTTTCGTACCAAGACTACGGAAACAGAGTTCCTAGTTATGAGAATAAAAACCGGCACCGACCAAGAATGTTTAAAATCCAAAGATGTTTAAGATCCATAAGCCAGAAGTACCAATGCGCCCCATCGTGCATTATACTCGCTCCCCCTTCCACAAGCTGTCTGGGTACCTGCATCGCGTGCTGCGACCACTTGTAGTGAACAGCGCAACGCCCGTCCTTCACCCTGGAAACTTCATAGACAAGGTACGGGACATCGCCCTGGAAGATGGCGACATTATGGTTCCTTTTGACGTCCAGTCCCTGTTCACGAGTATACCAACGGACTTGGCAGTTGACGCATGCGTCGCAGCCCTCGAAAGAGACACAACTCTGCCAGAGCGCACGCCTATCGAAGTCCCGGATTTGCGGCGGCTCCTGAGGTTCTGCCTCGAGAACACGTACTTCACTTTCGAGCGCACGTTCTACAAGCAGGTACACGGGGCAGCGATGGGTGCAGCCGTGTCAGTCACAGCAGTAACTCTCACGATGGAGCCGCTTGAGCAGCGTGCTCTGAATTCGTTCCGTCCTGCGCCCAAAACTTTTCTACGTTACGTAGACGATTGCTTCAGCGTGATCACAGAGGAGGCAATGACTGCATTCACAGCGCACCTGAACAGCATGGATGACGCAATCAGGTTTACCGTAGAGGAGCAGCAGGACGGCGAGCTTCCGTTCCTGGATGTTGTGGTAAAGCGCGAAGCAAAATCCTTGACGTTCAGCGCGTACTGAAAGAGCACCCATACGGGTCGCTACCGCATTTTAAGTGTGGGAACTCTGCCTCCCACAAATGATCTGTAATCACCTCGCTTGTAAGCCGTGCGAAGAGGGTTTGCTAAAAACCGGAAGATGTCGCCGCGGACATACAGCACGGGAATCGAGACTCTGCCTCTATAAGTGGCTGCCCTGACTCATTTGTGCGCTCCGTGGAACGTCAGCTCGAACGTCCTGCGCTGTCCAGCAACACGCGTCCCAATCGTCGTGCTCCGATACCGTATGTTCCTGGAATTAGCGAGCACTTGAAGCGTGTTCTGCGACCCTACAGTATACAGGTACCAACTCAAAAGTTACGGCACTCCCTGGTGAACGTGAAGGAGAAGCTCACAGAGGAAAAGTTTCAGGGCGTTGTCTACAGCATTCCCTGCGCAGATTGCGACCGAAGCTATGTCGGCGAGACAGGAAATTTTCAGCAAAGGCTCAAGCAGCACATGTACGACGTAAGAAAGAAGAACGTGTCTTCTAACGCTCTCGCTGAACACTCAGAAGCAACTTAACATGAAATAGATTGTGCCAATGCAAAAAAAAAAACATCGCCCTCGCGAGGGGCACGATCAAATGCAGAGCATTTCTGCGGGGGGGCGCGCCTGCAAGTCGTATGGATTACGTATTGGTTGTTGTTGTTGTAATTGTTGTCTTCCAGCGTAGACATTGTCGATGAAGTCGAAACGTGCCGTGAACCCCCTGCCGCGGCTATGACGCAACGTGGAGCGGCTATGACGCAACGTGGCGCGGCTATGACGCAACACAATCCAACACCATCCACTTTAATCCAATCCAATCCAAATCCAAGCCAATCCAAGCCAATTCAATCGAATCCAATCCAATGCCCCTCGCGAGAGAGTGTTATAGCGCCGAAATCGCCACCACGCGAACGCGTGATGCTGACGTCACGATCACGCCACAGATGTTAGCGACCGCAGCGCGCGCGAACGACATTTGTGGTTTAAGCGCGAACCGACCGCGGCGAGAGAGCGCGATGCGAGCGCCCCACCTGTTCTTGCGCGCGAACCTAACGCGGCGAGACAGGGTGTTGCGCACGTCCCCACCTGTTGTGCGCCCGAACCGAACGCGGCGAGAGAGGGCGTTGCGAGCGGAGAGAAGGCGAGGAGGACGCGGGGAAGAGGGCGCACCTCTGGCCGACGGTTGAATGAGTCAAGGATATAAGGCACGTTCGTAACCTTCCGCTCTGTGTCGGCTTTGTGGCTCAGTTGGTAGAGTACCGTGCACCTTGCGTTCCGCCCGCAGAGTCGTAGGATCGAAACCTGGCGCCGGCAAGTATTATTTTTTTATATAGTGTAGGGGGAGCGATGCGGACGCGGACTACGGACGCCAACGCGGCTGACATCGTGAGTTACTGAAATGCTCTGCATTTAAAATAATCGGAAAAGAGAAGAATTGCACCTCACGGCTTTATCTTGAGTCCCTGACAATCCAGACCACGGAGGACACACTTAATCGCAATGACGGCAAGTTCCCACACGTGTACGACGTTGCCTATGTCACATCTTGAAGTAAACGTAACCGGATCACTTTCGGCGCACTTTTCATTGTCAACAAGGCACCCGTACGGGAGCCGAAACGTCTCTTTCGTATTTTAAATATTCTTGGTCCGTGCCAGTTTTTATTGTCCTGTGTTTTCCTGACCAGACGGGCTTCCGTCCAACCCTCGATGTCAGAGTTCCTAGTTAGGCATGTGGAGCGTGTACGTCCCGATTGGGTCTATTTTGCTTTCTAATTAAGTGAACTCATTCTTGTAAAACATTTACTTTACAGAGTCCTTCAGGTCATATTAGACATTAGGTTTTGTCATAGCCAGGTTATGAAATGCCCCTTGCTGCAGGCCCAATGTTGTTCCTCAAGCTGTACCTGGTAGTTGCAGGGTATCCGCATTATAATCGCCATCACCATCCACACATGAAGACGCCCTGGTGACTTATTCTCCTCAAATAACCTTTCCAAGGAAGGATATTCCTGCGCTTACCCCTCCACACTAATGCCGCTTTATAGTTTCAAGTTACAAAAGGCACTTTTTAGAGATTTCGCCATGTTGTTATAACTAGATGATGGTTGGTGTTTAATGGCGCAAGGCCGACGAGGGCAAAGAGCGCCAGAGAAGTTATTTAATGAAAACAAGTGATTACCACAAAAGCTATGTATAAAATGTGTAAACTGGACATAGTAAGATCAATAAAGATAATGGTGATGGCTGGTGTATAGGGCCATATATGATTACGCATGATAGGAAATGAGCTTTAAAAACTTAACATCTGACAAATATTTAAAAACGCGTTTCACAGAAACCATGGCATCGTCACCTAGAAACAGAGATGGGTGTAGGGGAATATGTTGTCTGTAGAGTTCTCTGAAGTGTTTGTGTCGTGTTGTGTCAAGTGCCTTGCATTGTATGAGTATGTGGACTACGGATAGGCCCTCCCCACACCTGCTACACAGGGGTCTTGGAGATCCCGTGAGCAGGTGCGAGTGCGTTACATGCGTATGGCCTATCCGTAACCTAGCTAAGGTAACTTCAATGTGCCTGTTGTGTGAGTCAGTAGTGTATTGTCCCAAGTGTGGTTTTATTACGTGTAGTTTGTTGTCTGTCTGTTCGCTCCAGTCTGCTTGCCAAGTTTTACGGAGTTGTTGTCTAATGTGTGGCTTGAGGTCTGTGTAAGGTAGTGTTGCCATGTCGACTGTGTTTCGGAGTGCAGCATTGGCGGCCATTTCATCCGCCACTTCATTACCGCCAATGCCAGAGTGGCCTGGCACCCAACACACAGTCAACCCAAGGTTTGAAGAATAAGCTACCATAATCGTTTTGAAGATAAGATTAATGACATGGTTTTTTGATGACTTTCCCGATGATAATGCACGGACGACGCTCAACGAATCTGTATAAATGACGGATGTAGGAATATGATGTTCAACTATGTGACTTACAACTAGAAATATGCCATATGCCTCTGCTGTAAAAATACTTGTATTAACATTCATTGTTTTACATGCTTCAAAATTAGGCCCATGCGCAGCACAAGACACCGCAGTGGACGTTTTAGATGCATCGCTGAAAAACTCTGCAGCCCTGTATTTATTCTGTAGATGCATGAAATGCTGCAAAATCCCACTTCTTGGTGTCCTGTTCTTGTTGTATTGTACGAAAGACAAGTCACATGCCACAGGACGAAGATGCCATGGTGCTACAAGATCAGTGTGAGATGATTTGAATGTGTCTAAGAGGGAGACGTCATGAATAGTCATCTCGTCCCTCACTCTCTGCGAGAAAGGAACAGCAATAGATGGGCGGTTTAAAAAGAGTTTAGTTGTGGACGTATCATTAAAAACCGGTTTAAAGGGATGGTTATTCATTGATGAGATTTTGGAGGCATATAGGAGGTCAACATAAGTTCGCTGGTACGCTAAGCACCATTTGTCGCACTCTGCATAAAGACTGTGGACAGGACTGGTACGGAACGCCCCACAAGACAGGCGAAGCCCTAAGTGAAGCACTGGGTCGAGCATTTTAAGTGCTGTTTTTGCGGCTGACCCATACACAACGCTTCCGTAGTCCAACCGTGACCCTACCAACGCGGCATAAAGTCGAAGCAGGAGTTGTTTGTCTGCACCGTACGATTGGTGAGACAGGACTTTTAGAATATTCATTGTTTTTAGGCATTTTTGTTTAAGTCGTTTTTTGTGGGGTATGAATGAGAGTTTCTCGTCAAACACAACACCCAAAAACTTGTGTTCTCTTTTTACTGGAATCGAGTCACCAAAGAGTTTTACGTCGGGATCGGGCAGGATGCCCCGCCTTTTTGAGAATACAACGCAGGTACTTTTAGAAGGATTAAGTTTAAATCCATTTTCATCTGCCCAGCGAGAAAGTTTATTTACCCCAAGCTGGACCTGACGTTCACAAATGGATATGTTAGACGATTTGAAAGATATTTGAACGTCATCTACATACATCAAGCAGGATATGGTTGGCGGCAGTGCCTTTCGGAGAGAGTTCATCTTAGCTATAAACAAGGTGCAGCTCAATACGCCACCTTGAGGCCCGCCATTCCCCTGCACGTGAACATTTGAAAGTGCCGAACCGACCCTGACACGAAATGTTCGTGAAGACATGTAACTACAAAGAGTGTTCAGCATGTTACCCGAGATACCAAAAGCTTTTAGGTCTCTAAGAATGCCGTAGCGCCATGCTGTATCATATGCCTTTTCAATGTCAAAAAATACTGTCATACAGTATTGCTTATGAATGAATGCATCCTTTATGTAGGCCTCTAGAGAAACCAGTTGATCATTTGTGCATCGCCCCGCCCGGAAGCCTGCCTGGCAGCCCTCGAGAAGACCATTGTACTCAAGAAAGTACACGAGCCTACGGTTTATCATCTTCTCGAGGAGCTTGCACAGGCAGCTTGTCAAAGCAATGGGCCGATAACTGGATGGAGAGGAAGGGTCCTTCCCTTCCTTTAGGATAGCCACTACTATGGCCTCCCTCCAAGAGCGAGGAATGTGCCCCGAAAGCCAAATCTTGTTATATAGGTGGAGGAGTGTTAGAAGAGTGTCTGAGTGTAGGTGCTGTATCATTGTATATGTGATGTTGTCTGGGCCTGGAGCTGAGGGTTTACAAGTGCTCAGAGCGGTCCTCAGCTCATGGAGTGAAAACTCCGAGTTATAAGAGAAGGTTGACTTATCATTATCACGTAAAGACTTCTTTTCAGCCAATTGTTTGTGTTTCATGAAAGTGCTAGTGTAGTGTGCTGAACTGGACACGTGTTGGAAGTGTTGTGCGAGTGTGTTAGCCTGGTCTTCCAGTTTGTCCCCTGTTGTACTGACCAGGGGCAGGCTGTGTGTTTGTTGTCCTTTTAGTTTGCGTATTCGTGTCCAGACTTTGCGAGAGTCAGTGTAAGAGTTTATGGATGTTACGAATGAGCGCCAACTCTCTCGTTTTGCCTCACGGCGCACACGTTTTCCCATCGCCTTAGCCCTTTTGAACAATAAAAGGTTTCCCGACGTGGGGTACCTGCGCAGGATACCCCACGCCTTGTTCTGGGCCTCTCGCGCCCGCCTACAGTCCTCATTCCACCACGGCCTCCGCTGGTTGCGCGGGGCACCAGAGGCGTGGGGAATGGACTTTTCGGCGGCGTCGAGGATGTGCACCGTGAGGAGTTGAGTAGCTTCTTCGACGTGTAGGTGTCCTATGGATGTGTGGTGTAGTTTGGATGTCTCTGTAAATGTATTCCAGTTAGCTCGTGCTTCATTGAACCTATTATGGGAAGATGGACTGCATGGGCCTTTACCTATGTATGTGAGTGAGGTGGGGAAGTGGTCACTACCGTATGGGTCAGTGCCCACACCCCACTCGAGAAGAGGAAAGAGAACTGCGGAGCCAATCGACAAGTCAAGACATGAGTATGTGTTGTGTCCTATGTTATGGTATGTAGGCTGTTTATTGTTGAAAAGGCATGCTCCTGAAGATGTAAGGAATTTCTCTATAAGGCGACCTCGGGCATCCGTGCGAGAAGAGCCCCAAAGAGTGTTGTGAGCATTAAGGTCGCCTGTCAGGATGTATGGTTCGGGCAGCTGGTCAACCAGCGCCTCGAAGTCAGAGCTCGAAAGTGAGACATCAGGAGGAATGTATATGGAGCATACCGTTATCAACCTATTAAATATTATTAAGCGTATTGCTACAGCCTCAAGGACGGTGTTCAAGGTGACAGGGTGGCATGCTAAGGATTTGCGGGTGATTATGGCAACACCGCCAGAAGAGTGTGTGCAGCCATCCCTGTCTTTCCTGTATACCATGTAACTATTCAAGAAATTTGTGTGTTTGGAATTCAGGTGTGTTTCCTGGACACACATTATACTTGGCTGATTGGCATGCAGAATCTCATAAACGTCGTCAAGATTATTCAGAAGGCCTCTGCAATTCCATTGAACAATATTTTCTCTTCCTATTATTATGTGTTCAGAGCTACTGGAGTGTGATTATTTATGTAGGGTCTTTCGGGGCTTGCACTCTTGGAAGGGGTTTTCTGGCCTTCTCTACTGACCTGGACGTCGCAGCCCGTTCCTTCCGCTGCGATGGAAGCCGGAAGGGCTCGACGTCCATGTCGTCATCTGAAGGCAAGGGGGTGCCCAGCGGACTGGGCCCCCTTGGCGTGGTACCCTTTCGGGTGTTCTTTGCCTGCGCTGCCAGTGCCGAAGGCGTGGGGAGCACCACAGGTGGCACAGGCAGTGAGGCGGGGGAGGGGGTCGCTGCGACTGCCTCCGTCTCCATCTCCGTGCCCTTGCATGTGCTTTGGGCCGGTGGAGAGGAAGCAGTGGATGCAGCGGCATCCCCAACAGACGTTGTTGCCTCCACAGCCGCTGCTGGGTGAGCTAGCGGTGCAGAGGCTGGTTGGGCTGCCTGGGGCAACCCTGGGGGGGGCGGCGGCGGGACCAAGTCCGACTCGCGGTACTGGGTCCCCGCCGAAACTAGACGCCGCTCCGCCCCCCGGCGAGCTGCGTCGGCGTACCTCCCCAGGGGGAAAGAGGCGAACCTCTTTCGCGCTCCGGGAAGGTGATGTTTTCCGTGACTTTGACGTTGATGATTTTCTTTTCAATTTTGAATGTCTCGCAGGCTCGCGAATACGCGCCGTGAGGTCCTTTGCAATTCACACAAAGCAATTGGTTAGAGGGACAATTATCAGAGTGATGACCTTGTTGCGCGCACTTGGCGCAGGTTAGTTGGCCCCGACACGAGTTGGTACCATGCCCGAACCGCTGGCACTTGTAACAGCGCCGCGGATTCGGGATGTACGCTCGGACAGAGCACCGGATGAATCCTGCATTGATATGGTCTGGAAGAGTTGCACGGTCGAAAGTGAGAATTATGTGCCTGGTAGGTATTTCCTTATTGTCTCGTCTTATGTTTATCCGCCTGACTGCCGTCACACCCTGATTTCTCAGGCCTTCTAGAAGATCGGCTTCCGTCTCGTTTGCCAGATCTGACTCTGAGATCACGCCCTGTGAGCTGTTGAGGCTGCGGTGGGGCGTGACCTTGATGCCAAGATCGGCAATACGGGTCTGGCTCAGGAGGCTTGTGGCCTGTTGCTGGGTGGTGACTTCTACCAGCAACTCTCCAGTTCTTTGCTTTTTGGCTTTGTAGTGTTTACCTATTATTCCTTCTATGAATTTTGTAGTCAGAAAAACGGACATTGAGGCAACTGGCTTGTCTTTTTCAAGGGATTCGATAATCAAGAATCGGGGATAGTTATCAGGTTTCGGGAGAGTGAGAGTTGGAAGGGGTGGGTACGTAACATCGGTGCGGCCCCTTTTCAGGGACCGATCGGGTTTGCGGGGGGGTTTTGATTTATCCATGTGGCATTGGAAAAAAGTAGGGGACGGGGGTACTTTCGTCTCAAACCTTACCCTAATAGCTTGAGAGGTCCCGGAGCTCCCTGCCTGGTGAACAGACAGAGAGCCCATCCGCCGGAGCTTGACCTGGGCTCCGACGGCCACCGTTCGTGGTTTCTAACCCTCCACCTATAAACACATCGCCACGGTTGGATCCAGCTTATGTTTGGGGGCTCGGGGTCCGCGGTATCGCCAGTACCGTCACCATGAATACTCAAGGTGCCCCGTGCGGGGATGTTGTTATAACTATAAGATTCCTTTGTTATGCCTGTAAAGCTGCAGCAAAGCGCCGTGTATTTTTATGCTTAGATTAGCAAGATTACCACGAACGTATCAAGTACTACCCACAGTAAGTATGACAGGGGCAGCTACAAATTCTAAAAATAAACACGACATCTGAGGGAATACAATAGACAGACTTCTGTAGTCCAGATTAGCCTTGACGTAACTCCGCAGCCTAGCAACGTTCGCAAAAAATGAGGGGGAACGGAGATTGATTTGATTGTAGGGTATAACGCGCCGACGCAACGCGGGCGATGAGGTGCGCCGTATGGGCTCCGAATTAATTTTGGCCACCTGGGGATCTTTAACGTGCGCCAAAATCTACTACACACAGGTGTTTTTGCTTTCAACCTCCATAAAAAAGCGGACACCGCGGCCTAGAATCGAACCCGTGACCTCGTGCTCAGCAGCGCAACGCCTTAGCCACTGAGCCACTGCGGCGGGTGGTGAACGTTGATTGCTGAAGTACTGAACACTCAGCGTCAGTTTTGTACAGTTAATTTTACCTTGCCAAAGGCTTTACAACCACCATTTATAACTACGTTTTAATGCTAGCTTTCACACTAAGCTTGTATTTTCAATTTCTTGAACATCGCCGTCACCTTACCGACTCTGTTTCCACGTACATGCCGTTTATGACGTAAAAAATGCCCTATGGTTTTGTGAGGCAGTTCTGACAACAAAAGGCAGAACTTTGTTACTGGCCGGCTCTCTTTTCAACTTAAAATTAGGTCACCGCGATGGACAGTAAATCATGACTTTGTGTAGCGCAAAAAAAAACAGGACAAAAAGACATGCAGGCGGCAGGCACAACGATTGTGCCCGTCACCTCCCTGTTTTTTGTGCTTGTGCTCGTCGCCTCCATCTGTTTTTGTCCTGTTTTTTGCGCTACACAAAATCATGGATTACCGCTACAAAATCGCCCAAACCCAAATTCTGCGAAGATAGTATATCATCAGTTTGCCATCCCATTCCTCCTTCAATTCCGATCGCACGTGTTTTCCGTTCCCTCGTTGTCCGGACGGGTCCAAAGCGTTGTCTCCTTTGTTGCAGAAAGGTATCTACTAACAGTTAGTTAAAGTCTTACAATCAACCAGTAACTTATAGTCTATTGTTACTTGAAAAACAAAGCATAAAACCGTTTGCTTAATGATCGATCTTGTTTTTCATTTTTCTTGTAAAAACACTGCGCTAAATTGAAATTAACGAATACAGAGGACGGCGGAACACACGATGCAGAATTTAAATTTAGCGCAGTGTTTTTACAAGAAATAATGTACAAATAGCCAAGAAGCACGCTCTCCTTGACTAGTTTTTAAGCAGTTTCAAACATGATTCATTTGCACTGGTAAAAATAATAAATATCAGCTCTTGTGAAACCAACACCGCTGAAAATGACACGCGTATAAGGGGCACTGAAGGCTCGTTAATTTTTTTCTGGACAAATGAGGGCTATGAAGACCAGTAACCGCTCCCTCAGAAGTACAAGCACGCCAGGTTCACGTAGACAAAAGGTGCTCACGTGTGTGCTAATATTTCGCGCCAAGCTTTAAACTGCGTCTGGTCTTTGCAGCTAACCACGAAGGTAGTATGAACACAGGCGTTGCGGTAGCGTTTTTTAAAAATGAAAATGAACACATGACCATAGTCGGTACTTTTCGATTCTTTGTTCCATGAAACCATAAATTTAATGCAAATGAAAGCAGAAAACAGGTAGGTCGAACACCAAGTTTGCGAATACGAATATACGCAATTCGTTAGGCTCGGAGTGTCGTGGCAACTGAGAGCATCTCATGCACCGTTATTAGTGAAGGAGAAGAATTCTGCGACAATTCACAAAGTCGAGAAAAAGGCCGCGAGGCTGACATGGCAGTTCCAAGGGCATACGACAGCGAACAGCAGCATGTCATGGTGTTTTAATTGCGGAGCACTTTACGGGCCCGTCTTGTCTGCGTAGCTCCTCCGGGTCACAGCGTCATACACCCAAACAGAGGCTTCGTTAAGAAAAACGCTTTCCTGGTCGGGATCGACCCTGGGTTCCTCACCTTACGAAGCTAATGTGTATCCCATTTTGCCACAGAGGCGCACAAACCTCATATGCAAAATGTTCGGGGGGATGTTTGCGCGGCGCCGTTGCCGCGGACGCTGCCTAGCTAGGCCGCAAATAAGTTCGCAATAGTATAGAATAAAGAGAACTTCATGTATTAACGGATTAATTACCCCCAAATAACGAAAACTCAAACCAGCGTCTCTTCAGAGGGCTTTGTATTGGCTCCGACGCCCTCTCTTGACTACTTTCGGCATCAACTCCAGGCTGATACTGAAACTAGCCAAGAGAGGGCGCCGCATCCCCTTTTGGCGGGGGAGTAGGAGCAACCCCGCCTGTATTATGCAATGTTGTACCGGCGGCATTCGTAGGATAGGCCTAAACATGCTATCTGCGAACGGCCAGTCTTTCCCGGTACAGACGTACAACAGTCGGCTTAGATCGAGCGAATGTGGCCGCTTTCTCGCGAATAACAGTGACGCCTGAGGGCCGATTTGTCTGTGCGACAACGTGAAGCAGAAGCGAAGCCTTAAGGATGAGTGGAAAATCCCCGGCTTCTGAGGCAGCAGTCACCACCATGTACGCCGAACAGGTGTCAGGAGGCATGGTTCACGCGACAGCAAACTTTCGTTCGCGAAAGCATCGACGGGGCGGGGGGGGGGGGGGGATTTCGTCTTTGTGACAATGTCAAGCAGAAGCCAAGCACTGGCAAAGAGGAGAAAAACACCAGCTTCTTCAGGAAGTAGTCAAGGCTAAAGAGCGAAGAAAGGCGAATGTCTTGGTTAATGTTAAGAAAGCTGCTCCGCAGCTTCGACAGCTTTTACGCTGAGTGGAACTGCTTTATTTTTTTAGATGTGCTCGGAACTATGTCCGTTGTCCTTCTGGCGTCCGTCCGCACCTCTCCTCCTCTCCACGCCAGCTGTGATGACGTTGTGGCGGCGCTCCAGCGGCGATGGCGCTGGGGCTGAGTCACAACCAATGAGGGCGGGCCACGAACGCCACGAGAGTCCAATAAAACGGGGCCCCAGTTTCTGGGTGCACGGCTTAGCGTTCAGACGTTTCTCGGCTCGTCTCTCTGTCGCGTTCGCGACCTTGGTGACCCGGACGCTGCAGCAGAGTCAAGGAGCCAGAATGGACCCTCCTCGCTATACCGGAGGCAATTCTGCGTCCTGCGCTGCCTCTTCACATGGCATTTCCACCATCGCTTGCCGTTTGCCCACCTTCAGCGCTCAGCACCCCGACGTGTGGTTCCTTCAAGCCGAGGCAAGTTTCCGAGTTAGCCACATCACGTCGCAAGAGACCCGCTTCAACCATCTCCAACAGTCACTACCTATTGAGATCGCGGTCGAAGTACGCGACATCCTCGCAAACCCACCTACCACGAACCCTTACGACACATTAAAGGCTGCCATCTTGAGCCGCACGAGGCCTTCGGAACGGCAGCGTTTCCAGCGGCTGCTTTCTGCGGAGGAGTTGGGTGATCGTCGACCTTCGCAGCTCCTTCGCGAACTGCAAATCCTGCTCGGCGACACACCTTCCGCCACGGACTCCCGCTTGCTGAAGGAACTTTTCCTACAATGGCTTCCCTCGTCTGTGCAAATGATCCTCGCGACGGCGTCTGACCTTCCCTTGCCACAGTTGGCCGCACACGCCGACAAGATAATGGAAGTCGCCACATTACATTCGTCTCCAACCACGGTGGCATCCGGTCGATCTCCCGAACATACCACCGTGGGGGCTTCTACCACCTTGCCCTCACCGGTATACAACAACGTCACCTCTCTACAAGAGCGCATGCAAACCCCGGAGGAGCTCGTCGTGTCTGCTGGCTCTCGCTTGTCGCAAAGGTGCAACACTCGTCGGTTTCATCGTTCTCCCCGTCCGTCATCGCCGCACGTTTACCGTCAGGAGTACACAAGGCGCCAGCAGCCCCGTCACAGTGATTCCTTGTGCTGGTACCATCGCCACTTCGGTGCAGCGGCGCAACGTTGCACCCGTCCTTGTGGCTGGTCGGGAAACGCGACGAGGGATCGTTAGCGCCGGCGACCGATTCCCCAGCCAGCGACAGCCGCCTTTTCTACATCACAGATGCAACGAGTGGTCCGCGTTTTCTAGCTGACACTGCGGGTGAAGTGAGTGTGCTCCCCGCTAATTCGTATGACCGCACTGAACCACCACTTTGCCATCTCCAAGCTATTAACAAGTCCAGCATCCCCGTGTACAGGAAAAAATCCCTTATGGTAAACATCGGCCTACGCCGTCCGTTCCGCTGGGTTTTCCTCGTGGCCAACGTGAGTCACGCCATTCTAGGAACCGATTTCCTTCCGAACTTCGGCCTCCTGGTTGACATGGCCCGAAAAAGAATCCTGGACGCCGCAACCGGCCTTTCTGTCACAGGCCGATCGTCTGCCGTCTACCCGTTCGCATTTACGCTTCTTTGCGATTTATCTTCTCCGTACCTGGAGTTGCTGAATGAGTTTCCTTCCTTGACTGCACCTCCTGACTGGACAAAGCCAGTGAAGCATGACGTCGTTCATCAGATCATTACAACCGGTCCCCCTACGCATGCCGTGGCACGTCGCCTTGCTCCGGAGAAACATAAAATGGCGGAGCAGGAATTTCATAACATGGTTGAGATTGGCATTGCTCGCCCGTCCTCGAGCAACTGGTCATCGTCGTTACACATGGTCCCGAAGAAATCTGGTGACTTGAGACCCTGCGGTGATTACCGCTCCTTGAACGTGGCCACTGTACCCGACAGGTACCCCCTGTCGGGTACAGTGGCCACGTACAGGACTTCACCAGTAACCTCAGCGGATGTACCATATTTTCAAAGCTTGACCTCCAAAAAGCCTATCCCTGCCGCCCCCGATGACGTCAAGAAAACTGCCATCATTACACCGTTCAGCCTCTTCGAATTCACCCGGATGCCTTTCGGGTTGCGCAACGCCGCTCAGAATTTTCAACGCTTCATAGATGTCGTCCTCCGTGGCTTGCCTTTTGTTTTCACCTACATAGAGGACGTTCTTGTCGCCAGTTCGTCGTTATCTGAGCATCTGCACCATCTGCGGATAGTTTTCGAACGCCTAGCAGAGCATGACCTCATCCTTAACAGTGAAAAAGGTGCATTCGGGTTGCCGTCATTGGAGTTTCTCGGTCACGTCGTTGACCACAATAGAATTCGCCCTCTACTAGACAAAGTGAAGGCCTTAATCGAGTTCCCTCGGCCTGAGTCTTTACGCCAACTGCGCCGTTTCCTAGGACTGGTGAATTATTACCGACGGTTCATCCCAAACTGTGCGGCCATTGTGCACCCTCTCGAAATTTCCCTTCAAGCTTCCAAGTCTACCGAGTGCAAGCTTGAATGGCCTGAAACTGCCGATCGCGCATTCACTGCCATCAAGGAGCGCCTGGCTTCTGCTACTCTGCTTGTGCACCCGCGCCACGACGCTCCCACGAGCCTGGTGGTAGACGCTTCCCACTGTGCGGTTGTAGGTGTATTTCAGCAACACATCCGTGGCACCTGACACCCGCTCGGTTTCTTTTCGAAGAAGCTTTCTCCAACTGAGCAAGGCTACAGCACGTTCGGGCGGGAGCTCCTGGCGGCATATCTCGCAGTTAAGCATTTCCGTTTTTTTCTTGAGGGCCGCAGCTTCGTGATCTTCACCGATCACAAGCCTCTTACGAACGCCTTCAAGTCATCGAAGACTACATATTCTCCCCGAGAGACGCGGCACTTGGCGTATCTTGCAGAGTTCACGACGGACATTCAGCATGTCAAATGAGTTAACAACATCGCAGCCGACGCCCTTGGCCGTATTTCGGCCATACAACGCTCCGGTTTCAGTACTCAGGAGTTCGCTCAAGCTCAACGAGATGACGAGGAGCTCCGAACTCTGCGTTCTTCAAACAGTTTCTCTCTGCAACTCCAGGACATTATCTGCCCTGATTCGGGACTCAGCGTCGTTTGCGACATTGATGCGATTTCAGGCCGCAGGCGACCGTACCTTCCTGCTTCTCTCAGGTGCATTGCTTTCAACTCTATTCCTGGTCTCTCTCATCCTAGAGTACGTGGCTCACGGCGTTTGGTTGCCGAGAAATACGTCTGTCCCGGCATGAATTCTGACGTACGCGCATGGGCTCGTTCCTGCCTCGCCTGCCACCAATGCAAGGTCTCTCGGCATACCACATCACCTCTGGCCCATTTTCCCTTGCTGGACTCTAGGTTCGCCACAATTCACGTCGACCTCGTTGGCCCGCTACCCCCAACTAAGGGCTACCGTTACATCTTGATAGTGATCGATTGTTTTACTCGCTGGCTGGAGGCGGTTCCTATCGACGATATAACAGCTGAGACTGTTGCTTAGACACTAATGTCCACGTGGTTCGCCCGTTTTGGCGTGCCGTCGGAGATTATAACAGACCGTGGCCGCCAATTTGAGTCTACGCTCTTTCACCGTTTGACATGGCTACTCGGTGTAACGCACCTAAAAACAACGGCCTACCATCCTTAAGCCAACGCCATGGTCGAGAGGTTTCATCGTCAGCTGAAGGCCTCATTGATGGCTCGCGAATCACCTGAACCTTCCTCACCCTCCTCTTGTGCTGCTGGGATTACGCAGTGTCATCAAAGAAGATCTTGGTTGTGCGCCTCTCAAATGGTCTATGGCACGTCTTTGCGCTTACCGCCAGACTTCCTGGTTACTCCCCAGCAGCAAGACAACCTTTCGTCCCATTCTCCTCGCCGTGCCAGCTGCGCTCTGCGCCGCTCACCCTCTCTCCTCTCCGACAGAGAACACTCTCTCGCGAGGGGCATTGGATTGGATTCGATTGAATTGAATTGGCTTGACTTGGCTTGGCTTGGCTTGGATTGGATTTGATTTGGATTGTGTTGGATTGTGTTGCGTCATAGGCGCGGCACGTTGCGTCATAGCCGCGGCTCTCCTCTCCGATAGCGAACACTCTGGCTACGTTCCAATTCGCGGACAGCTTGGCAGACAGCCTACCAAGCAGTCTAACTAGACGTCTAAAGGAATAAAATTGGAACGGCGCCGTGGTCACAAACGCAACACCAGCGCATACGACAGCGTCGTATACGCCTCGAGCGCGGCCTGTAGGGGCGCCACTGAAATCCCCCTAGCGGCCCATTTCGAAAGCAGGCGCGGGAGTCCCCGGCCCGCTCCCCCCTGTCGCCGTTGCTTTTGGGGCTCGTTCAAGACAGCGATTTACCGTTTGTCCGCGTTCGAAATACCGAATAACGTGGAGCAGGCACTCTGTTTGCAAGCGTGGTGTGTTCACGGGAGTATAAACGTTTATGACGCGATCTTAGTGAGATGTATGTGAGCGCCGGGCGTGTGTCACAGGCCGGCGTCCCGAAGCCAGCATTTGCATGCAGCTGATTGCAATTCCGCTGCCCTGAAATTTAGTGGCAGTGTCTCCGTAAGCAGTGTTTCCTCCGATGTTCATGTAGCGGCCATACACACTATGATGTAAATCGACTTTGTGCACTTAGAAAATCTAGCGGAGCACTTATACCTGACAGTACGCAAGTTACGCCTGCCAATATCACAAATCAGATATTGATCAGTACCATGAACAAGCCAATGCGGCATAAATTTCACAAACATTGTACCAAAAAAGTACGATGGATAATATAAAATTACACTCCGGAGTCAGCACACGACGACAAATTTAATGCTGTGTCGTCTTGTCCCGAGGTGAGCGCTTGCAAAGATTCATCTGTTACATTTATCCTCCGCAGAAGCGCGAAGATGGGCTTATAGAGTAATCCGCGTCTGTGACCAAACTCTTCTTCGAAACATCGTCATATGACACAGGGACACTGCAGAATCTAGCATAAACCGAAATCAGAGACTCTTATCAGATACGACACTCTTCGAACGAGCCCGTGTGTACGAGATTTCGGCGCACGTTAAGGATCTCCAGGTGGTCAAAACTAATCCGGAGCCCTCCACTACGGCGTGCCTCATCGCCTCCGTTTCGTCGGCGCGTTAAACCCTGGAATCAATCAATCAACTCTTCCAACGACACCTCGTATCGCTTGTGAACTGCCTACCCTGTATTCTTCAAAAAATGCGTCCGCCGAGTGATCAGCCGTTCGTTGAAGGCGAAAAACAAACGAAAAGTGAACACGCAGCTTGTGTGTGTGATTACTAAAACGTTCATTCGTTGATTTCGCTCCGCATTTGTAAACAACGATAGTTGAGCGTCCTCCTCCTCACCCCCCACCCCCCACCCCCCCATGTCTAGCGAAATAGTGCATTTCGCATCTAGTTGGTCTGGTGAATACTACCTTGCTCAAACAAACGTCTTTAGAATTTCAGAGGCTGCACTCGGTTTTTTTTTTTTTTTTTTTCATTCCCGTACGACTATTCTATTTATTCCTGACTTGCAGACCATTCATTTTCCCGTGGTTTCATTAACTTATACCTTGGTGCTTGCTATAAAGCTTGATTGGGCACATATTTGACAACGCACGGCCTTCGAGTGTACTTAACATTTTCGCGTGGCTTATACTCCCATAAAAGGCACAAGTTTTTGTCAGCTATTGGGTTATCACATCCCCGAAACATATTTTTCTACGACGTACATATTCGAAGCAAAGCCGCATTTCTTGCCTGCGCTGCAAAACGAATCAACCTCTTACAGTGCCAATATCAGGTCTAAACGAGGCGACAATAAATAGAATTCACTTGTGCTGACGTGTTCGAAGGTGACAGCGGTGATATGCTGCTGCCGTCGCCGACGCCCGCAAGAGCGGCCAAGAAGCGCGCAGAACCGCCTCCCCGGGCAGCTCTTGTTGGCGTTAGAGCGCTCTACCAAGACGCAGCTGTTTTTTTTTAAGTGCCCTAAACGTGCAGTTTGCTTACAGACGTCACCATAACAAGTTGTTTAGTGCGCGGAAAGGCAAAGAGAAGCGAAAGAGGACCAAAGCACTGCATGACCACCTATCAGCCACGCAGCGCTAATCCCGCAAACGCCGCGGAGAAGCGGCGGCAGGCGGCGCAGCGATCGCGAATCTCAGACATGTTGATATTTGCAAGCCGCAAGTTTCGTAACTCATATTACCGTTGCTATTACGAACGTTACGTAATTTAAAAATTAAACAACGTTATCTTTATCACTAGTAAACTATGCTAAATATTTCAATAAAATAACAAGCGCTTTTGTTTTAAAATTAATACGCAAATACCATGTGCGCTTTGTTCATAGTACAGTTTCTGTCATACCTCCTTGGGGGAAAGCGCTCCAAACATTAATACTTTGAGCTTCCCTGGCTTGTCACTTTGTGTGGTTTTACAACCTCTTGTTGGCTCACCCATCATCGCATGGTATTCTTGGCCTCGGCTGGGGTATCATGGTTCATGTCACAATCAATTTGGCCAACCAAGACGGATCATGGTCATTCATCTTGCTACAAAAAGCTGCAGCTGACCCAATGCTGGATTTAGGAGGGGGCTAAGAAGGCTGCAGCCCGGAGCCTTGTCCTCAAGGGCAGGGGAAGGGGGCCACATTAACTGTCCTAATATACGGAACCTCAGATAATGAAACATTGAGCGACACGCGTGACCGGGGGAATAGCAGAACGAGGAAACTCGGCCCTGACTTCGCTCGGTCAACCCCAACAAAGCAGCGGGGGTCACGGTGGCTTGTCCGCCAAAGCATCAACGCGGCCCCTTGTTTCCGAGCCAAGGGGTTCAGGTTGCCAAAAGCGCCATGTGTTTCATGTTGTTATTTTGTTTGTTTCGAACCCTGCAGGGATCGTTAGGTCTCGGGGCGTTCGCTGTAAAAAAAAGAAACATCCCCCTCGCGAGGGGCACGATCAAATGCAGAGAATTTCCGCGGGGGGCGCGCCTGCAAGTCTTATGGATTACGTATTGGTTGTTGTTGTAATTGTTGTCTTCCAGCGTAGACATTGTCGATGAAGTCGATGGTGAAACGTTAAACGTGCCGTGAACCCCCTGCCGCGGCTATGACGCAACGTAGAGCGGCTATGACGCAATACAATCCAACACAATCCACTTCAATCCAATCCAAATCCAAACCAAGCCAAGCCAATGGAATCCAATCCAATGCCAGCGCGAACCCAATGCGGCGAGAGAGGGTGTTGCGCACGTCCCCACCTGTTGTGCGCCCGAACCGAACGCGGTGAGAGAGGGTGTTGCGAGCGGAGAGAAGGCGAGGAGGATGCGGGGGAGAGGGCGCACCTGTGGCCGACGGTTGAATGAGTCAAGGATATAAGGCGCGTTCGTAACCTACCGATCTGTGTCGGCTTTGTGGCCCAGTGGGTTGAGCATCATGTACCTTGCGTTCCGCCCGCAGAGTCGTGGGATAGAAACCTGGCGCAGGTAAGTATTACTTTTTTATATAGTGTAGGGGGAGCGATGCGGACTACGGACGCCAACGTGGGTGACATCGTGAGTTACTGAAATGCTCTGCATTTAAAAGGTGGTGCTAGCGTCACTTATTAGTTTAGACAGGAAGGTAGCCTGCATCGTTGCTGACTTCGATGCTGTCTCCTCGAAGCAGTCTTCGTTGACGGCTTTGTTTGAATTGGAACGGGGCTTAACATGGCGGACTGTCCGCGAAGACGGCAACGAAGCTGTCTAAACGGTAAATTGGAACGCACCCTCTCTCGCGAGGGCCATTGGATTGGTTTCGATTGTATTGGCTTGGATTAGATTGGATTGGCTTGGATTGGATTTGGATTGGATTGGATTAAAGTGGATTGTGTTGGATTGTGTTGCGTCATAGCCGCGGCACGTTACGCTATAGCCGCGGCAGGGGGTTCACGGCACGTTTTACGCGATGGGAGAATCAACCTAACGGAAACAACAACGGAACCCCCTATGCATCGCATCTACATAGGGGTTCCCGCGAGGGGAGGTGGGAGTTTTTCATCCAAACCTTTCTGACAGCCAATACGTTTTCATCCGTGTCGACAGTACCCGCCGGCCACTTCAACCGCCATACACCGCCCTCATCTCGTCATTTCACGCTCTGACAAGACGTTTACAGTTCGCGCCAACGGCCGCGACACCGTCGTTTCCATCGATCGCCTCACGCCCGCATTCACCGAAGCTGCCTTGCTTGCGTTCCACTCCACCACCCACCATTCCATCCTGCACACCACCACTCTCCCTTCCGTTCGCAGCACCACCCGTGAACCTGGCAACGCAAAGACTGCGTTTTGCTGTACCGCTCTCTACACGGATTCCTGCGCCAGACTCCGTCTCATGGGGAGGGGGCTATGTGGCGGCGCTCCAGCGGCGATGGCGCTGGGGCTGAGTGACAACCAATGAGAGCGGGCCACGCGACGCCGGTGCGCAAGCAGCCAGGGGAGTGAAACTTCCTATACATTGGATGAGACGCGAAATACGCTCGCAGCGCCAGACAAACACCTGGTTTTTGGGGGTGGTACTAAAAACATGGCGGCGCGTTGCAGACATGCACTGGGAGATGCCGTCTTAATTATGACTGAAAAGCCGCGCGGGAGGTGGGCAATTTAGCGCCAAAATCAATTGGGACGCACATCCAAGGTACATTGGGCAAGTGGAAGATATTCAGATGGCCAGCGCACGACCTTGTTCCTGTTGCGCAACCCGACACATTATCAAAAGGGCAATTGTTTTGCTCTGATTGATGAAGTTTTGCGCGTCCACTTCTTTTTGCACCACTTTTTCTAAGTACGACGTTGTTTTGGTTTATTAGTACACACAATCTAGACAAGAATAAATAGTAGTGTTTTAATTTTTATTGCCTAAATTTACCATTCATACAGTAAAAACACAACTTGGTTATTTTGCGCTTTTAGTGGCAAACAAAAGTGTATGGCACATGGCCGCGTGCTAATAACTAGGTATCCAGCCAGTGCATATGTGTCCTGTGGCTTGTCTGTCCAACGTCCGTGTAGTCTCTGCTGGTGAAATGGCCAGGACACAGCCGGCAGCTGCTGTAGATCGGTCGAGGTGGTAAATGAGCCAGGTCCTGCCTTCTCGCACACTGGATCCAAACGCGAGATCTGGAACATCAACAAGCACATTTGTATATTTGGGTTAGAATGACTAGTAGCTTTTATAGCTTTAAATAAATACTAGCTTTAAGATGATGATGAATACTAACTTTAATGCTGCTTTCAGGCGCACATAGTTTTGAGTGAAATCTGGGATCTGTATCCGAAATAAGCGTTATCTGATATATTGGGAATATTTCTTTCTTAAATTGATTTTGGCTACAAAGACGACTTTTGACAACACCAATCGTAAAGGCAAATTTTAAATTAAAATCACTCGTTATGATTAAGAGACGCGCATACGTTGTTCTATTTGTGCGATCATATTGTTCGGTATGAACGACCCACCTTTCCTCCTAATCCAAAATACATTTCTGCAGACAAAAGCAGCCATCCCACACCAGAATCGCTAAGCAATTATTCATGCATATATACTCTCGCGCACTATGTATTCCTCGGGTATTTCTCGGGCCCTGCAGCATATTGCTTATAAAAACCTTATTTAAAAACCTCTAATCAATTACTAGCAAAGGTTAAGCCTCCATTGTCTAAGTATTTATCGGCTTATAGCTGTAACTGCCTTTTTTTAACATATCGTTCTTGTACTTAAAGCTGAAACTCGAAGCACGGAACTGAAGCGTAAATTGTAAATTATAAGTGGCGGAATTAGTTATGATTGTATTATAAACATATACAGTAATTGCTTAGTTTGTAAATTTATTGCTACAAATTCAGTCTGCTATGTTCCGTTGATTCACGTGAAGAGAAAATGCACAACAAACAATTGAAACGCAATAAAATAATTTATGTAGTCACTACTTAGTTAACCTAGTGCTAACAACACGATATGAACCTGCGGACCCACCCTTTAAGCCATAAGTGTATGGGAGATGCCTTCCTCCAGCTGTAGACCCAAATAGGCTGAAATAAAAACGACAAAAATAATACTGATAATAATTATAATATTCACAATAATATTAATAATATAAAAACAACAACAATCCATGCTACGAAAACAAACTAAACACAGGCAATCAAAAGCTAATAAAAAGAGTGCAGATAGGCTCACACTGTTTGATTAGTTATTGTATATGTTGCCTCATATACATTTTTCTGCATACCGTGCGTTCACTTGCGCTAAAACGCAAAACACACAATCGAAACGCAATAAATAATAACCCACGTATCAACAAACGTGTGTAGCTAATGTAGACATTGGATTAATTACCAGATGTTCTGCAACGTATTTCATGTGCAATTCAAGAGTCAAAGAAGACAATCATAATGTAATAAATAAATAGTGCACGTGTATGCTCACTTAAATTATAAAGCTAGTGCTGCAACCACATCCTGCTATCTCGTGCAAGCGTAGAAAAGCAGAACGAGTAGCATGCACATCGTACCTTTCGTCCGCCGGGATCGAAAAGAATTTTATGCGGCCTGGCGTGAAGAATTTTGGCACCACTCAGCACAGCACAATCTGTGATGACGGCGCGAATCCATTCATGCGTCTCTTTCGATGGAACGAACTTTGCGGTGGTGAAAACGACCCTCAGAACACCGTGGATCGCAGCATATCTGTGTGCGCGACAAGAAACGCCCCCTTTCAGCGGTGCGAAGCAGAAAGGCGCGGTTCCGGTTTTCCACTCTGTGTGGCGCTAGTATTTTCGCAATATCGAACTTCAAATTTTCAGTTCACTTGTATATTAAAAATTCCGTAATTAATAAGTAACCTGGTAATAAATATAAAATGCAACAACAACGTTCATTTATGCTCGTATATAGTACAGGCGCAAACGTTAGGATCGCTGCTTTCACGGGACAGAAAAACGGCGGAGTTTCATCCCCCTGAAGCAGCCACGAACGCAACGAGCGTGGAATAAAACGGGGCCCCAGTTTCTGGGTGCACGGCATAGCATTCCTCCCTGTTCTGTGGCATAGCGTTCAGACGTGTCTCGGCTTGTCTGTCTGTCGCGTTCGTGACAACGTCACTCTCTCCCCTCCTCCTCTCCACACCACCGGTGTGCTGTGCTCCTCCTCTCCCCCTCTCCACGCAAGCTGTGATAATGTCACTCTCTCCTCTCCTCAACAGGTGTGCGCGCTGCTCCTCCTCTCCCCTCCTCCTCGCCACTTCAGATAAACCAGGTCCGCACCGCTGTTCCCTTCAGTTGCTGCCTGTTCTGTGTTGCTGCTTTGGACTGTGCCGTTCGATGAGCTGACAATGGAGGCCAACGATTCTGGCATTGGCCCGCCGCGGTGGCTCAGTGGCTCAGGCGTTGCGCTTCTGAGCACGAGGTAGCGGGTTCAATTCCCGGCTGTGGCGGCCGCTTTTCTGATGAGGCGAAAAGCAAAAAAGTTCCACCATCTTCCAACGTGGGAACCCTGAGGAGATGCAAAGCATCTCGAGCTTGCGCGGCTTTGCATGTCCTCAGGGTTCCCACGTGGGAACATGGTGTAATTTTTTTTTTTTCATTAGACGATACCCTGTGCATTATTGTGCACTTACGTGGAAATGTGCGAACGACAAAAGAAGTGATGGACCAGGCAGGGCCATGCATCTGCCTTGTCTAGTCATAGTCAGCACTGGCTGCACAATATAGCAGGTTCAAGAAGCTGTATAACAGTGGCACTTAGCCGCAAGGACTTCTTTTTCTGGTGGTATATGCTTACAGGCATACAATTCCCTTCTACTGCTCTGGAAGGTTAATCAATTTTATAAGCCATTATATGTAACGCGATGCTTGGTGAACTTTTAATGCACGGCGCGCGCACATATCAAGCTACGCAAGCACGAATGATGAAGTGTTGCCCCCGTTGAGCGGCGGCAGGGAGGCATAATGTGAACGGTAAATCCACTAACGAATGAAACTGACCACGGGAGAAACCGGCAAAGGGGTACTCGGTAATTGCCAAAGTAGTGTTTAGGAGAAAACATTGTCTACACTTGGGTATACTGTACTTTTCTACGTTGAAGAAATCCACGAAGATCACCTTGTTCACAATTTCATTGTGCGAATAACGAAATATGAGTCATACCATAGACAAGCGCGGGAAGAAGTATTTGGTTACTTCCCCTAGCAAACTTTTCAACGCTGTGTTCTCCGTGGAATCCTTCAGTGTCGAGAAGTTCACGGTAATCGTAATCGTCCACGCGTTGTATTTTTTTAGGCCGTTCGATTGTGAATTACTGAATAGCACTTTCCTGCGTTCCCTCGTGAGTATTTAGATGTGTTAAGGGATCTGTCATGCACATCAGGCCGGCAGCTTCCGCTGCTCATTACGGGCAAAACCTGATGATCCGTAACGTAGTACATTGAGCTACTGTACAGTCAGCCAAATCCCTAACTAGCGTGCTCGAGCGGCGATTTTTTGGTCTTATGGCGCTCTTAGTTAGGAACAGCCTAGCAGACAATGGGCCGGTTTCAACTTGGCTACCGACCTGCTTGGAACTCGACCTGTTGGCAGCTTGGCTTCCGTCCTACGCCGCAGACGCATGAAAAGTCGCCGCTCGAGAACGGTAGTTAAAGATTCGGCTGACTGTACCTTTCAAGTTGTCCAAGTGCACCAGCAGAAACATGAGGCATACTACAGACGAGCGCGGTAACGGTTACTTCACCCGGTGAAAGTTTCAATTATGAACCCGTTCCAAGCTGCCAAGTTATCCTTGATTACCCCACGGCATCGAGTTACTTGATTACCCTGTGCCGCACATGAATTTTTGAACTTCAAACAAATACTTAACAATGAACTGTGTAACGACGCACAAGCGATCACCATATGCCTGCTTCGTAAGAAATCAACAAAATGTCCAATCTGCGCGGGAAGCGTACAAATTTTGTGTGATGAGGCCACCGAGCACCGTTTCTCATTGGGACGCTTCATCGGCGCTGTGGAATGGAACCACGCAGAATGCATCACTCCCCCCCCCCAGACGCCGGATGGGGAATTTTAGAATAGGAAGCTCCGGCCCTCTAGGTTCCTTAAGCGGCTTGCTCCGCCGTGCTCCGCATGGGCAGTACCCAAGTCGTCCTTGGGGTGTTGGGTTGGCGTTGAGCACACACACTATTTTGCCGAAATTGGCGGTGAGCGCGAACACGGGCGGAGCTACGAAGCGCGCCTCCATGACGTCGGCTTAGGGATTCTCGCATTTGTCGTCTGCTTCACACAGGCTCGCTCTCCCAGCTGTTTCTGTGCGCTCGGTCAACGTCTGATACTTGTCCGCACCGGAATTGGCGTGTGGGTAACTTTCTCTCATAATAATAGGCTTAAAATCGCATACACCAGCTCATGGTGTCAGTTGTGGGTACCGCTACGGAAGAAACATTGCCGGCGTCACCCTATTCCTTGCGAAGCCCGTCCTGTGCGGAGCGCGAAGAGTCGGAGCTAGGTGTCAGCTTCTGTATTCAGCAATCTTTCGAACAAAGGGAATAGGCAGCTGTTTTAAGCGACAACAGCGAAAATGGAAGACCAAAACAAATTCTAAGTCGTCAGGGTTGTTGGCCTTGGCAGAATGCATTACGATTCCCGGTAATCAGGAATTCCCGCTAGGGGGCCGACACGACCTCACACGCCCCGGCTTGGCTCTGGCATCTTGCATCGCCACCAGCGAACCAGCAGTGGCTGCTACCTCTTTTCCACACCAATCGTCCGGCATGATGTGAGGACTCTCCTGGCACCGCTTTCGTCAAGATCGACCCAACAGGCGAGTCAAACTGTCCACTCAAAAAGCCAACCCTAACGCCACAGCGAAGAACAGCATCGACCACGCCTCGCGCCGAAGCTGTGCGCGGCCGCCGGCTGCATTCCACAGCACGTGCCGTCAGCCTTCACTCCGCTGCACGAGCGCGCCGGCCGTGGTCAGCGTCCCGGCAGCAGCATGGCGGAGGTTACCGTCGAAGGAGATGACATCGCCCCGGAGGACTTCGCCCACCCCCCTTGGGTGATGATTCGTCGCCGCCAACAATCCCTTCATGAACAACCGGTCCAGGCCAAGTCTGCCATCGCATCTTCTTCTCATAATGCCTCTTCCAGCCGACGCCGCCGTCGAGTGGCGCGCACGATTCCGCCGGTGCTCCCCTTGCCGGAGGACGACATCAAAGTGATCCTTCCACCGAGAGGTGGTCTAGCCCTCACCCAAGTCCCTCTGGCTACTCTGGCTGACACTGTGCAGAAGCAAGCGGGACTACATCCCCATGAAGAGGACCAAATCCGCATTCACGCGAGGGCAAATTTCATCATCGCTAGCACCCCGGATGAAAGCCGAGCGCAGAAGTATGCGAAGCTCGAGGCGCTAACTTTGAATGGCAAAAAATACCCGCTGTCCACGCACGTACCCGCCCCATCTAATACAGCGACAGGCGTCATTTTCAATATCCCAGCCGACGAAACCCCAGAACAAATCCTCCACACCATCTGCCACTTCAACCCTGGACTCGGAGTGCTCGACGCCAGGAGGCTGAGTGACTCTAGCATAGTCCAAATGCTCTTCGATGGAACTTCCGTCCCTTACTGGGTTCGGTATCGTGCCGCAACATACCGCTGCAAGCCTTTTCGCAAGAAATCAGAAGCCTGCACTTTATGCTGGCGGCCAGGACATCGACGCGATGTCTGCCCAACTGGACAAGCCCTCTCTCGGTGCTCAACCTGCGGAATAGTCAATGCCCCTGAAAATCATCCATGTGTTCCAAAATGCATCGTCTGTGAAGGCCCTCATGCTACTGGGACGGCAGCGTGTCCCAAGCGCTACCAACTACGCCGACCTGCAGTTTCGTACGCAAAGGCTGCAGCTTCTGCGAGGACTCTTCGTGCCACGGACTTTCCTCCACTGCAACCTGGCAAGGCCTCGGAAACTGTTCCCAATGGACGACCAGATCCCCTATGTCATCCCGATGCCTCACAGCTCTCACCATCGGGCACCGTGAAAACAAAGGTGAGCTGCCAGCGCTCGCCTCCCAGTGCTCCATCATCATCATTGCCCTCGCGTGTCTCATCTTCCCCTGATATGCAAACCGAAATTCTTAAAGAATTGCAAGCTATCAGGGCAGAAATCCTCACTTTGAAACAAGAAAATGCAGCCTTGAAGCGCGAAAATAGTCTCTTAAGACAACAACTCCACGCTCGTCCCGATATTCCCCCCATTCAATCGGAGCAGCCAACTCCGGCCTCCCAGGATATTTCCGCACCACCCCCTGTAAAGCGCAAAGCCACGGCTAACCCCACTTCCTCCGACACATCCTCCACATCAGACGATCGTCTCGCTGGGATCGAGGCTGCATGCCAATCAGCTCTCGCGCAGCAGAAGGAAGAATATCTACAACTCCACCAAATCCTCTTGGCCAACCAGGCAGCCATGCAGGCAACCATTGAATCGCTTCGGGCCGATATACATAGTTGCATTCGGGAAATTGTCGCCCCTGCCAGCGACCGAAATTTGCCGCAAAATACCCCCCTCCCGCCTAGTGAATTTGACAATGAATAAGCCGGATGCCATGTTTTCTGTTTGGCAGCGGAATTGCAGAGGCTTTACTCGCAAGCGTTCTAACCTGCAGTTACTTCTTTCCACAGAACCAAAAGCTCCTCTTGCGATAGCATTACAAGAACCCGGACAGAACGTCAAGTTGACGGGCTATCAGGTCTTACAATCCAAGGATAACCCATACACTGCGGTATTGGTCCAACGTAACATTCCCGGGGAACGTTTACAATTTGACAGTATTGATATCCCACATGATTTGGTTGTCCTTTACCCTCCCAAACGGGAAGCCTCCCGGTCGTATATACTCAACGTACATAGTATCCCCCGTGCGCACTCACACACATTCAAGCAACTGTTTCACCTTGCTATTCAGGCTTCACAACCTCATCCTCTATTCATATTAGGCGATTTCAATGCCCCACACACGGCCTGGGGTTACACACACACTACTCGCAAGGGTCGTCTCCTATGGGAGCACACGCAGGCTCAGCGTTTTACGATCGAGTCCGATCCCTCTACCCCTACAAGAGTAGGCAACAGCGTGCAAAAAGATACCTCCCCGGATCTTTCCTTCTCGCGCGGAATCACCGACGTTAAATGGCTCTGCACACCACATACCCTAGGAAGCGACCATTTCATAGTACAGCTCGATCTACGACTCCAATCTGAAATTGCCCGCCGTCCCCGCCAACGATTTCTTACTGACTGGGATGCCTTTAGGAAAACCTCTGCGGTGCACATGTCGGAGCCAACCGAGATTACTTCTGAGACGTATCAGTCATGGGTCAATGAAATTATCGATTACAAACGCGCTCACGAAGTCCCGTGGACCCTGAAATACCCGCGGAAACAGTAGACTCGCACCTGCATCATCTTTGGGAGGCCTATCGCAGCATACAGCGTAGGTGGCGCAATCAGAAACACAATAAACACCTTAAAGTAAGGTTAGCCACCCTAGCTACATTGATAGAATCATATACATCTGAGCTCGCCCGAGTACAGTGGAGCCAAGTCTGTGAAGAGATGAAAGGAAACCTCAGTATGAGGCGTACTTGGGCCCTCCTTAAACACATGCTAGATCCCAGTCACTCGCGCGCAGCTACTAAAAATCGGCTTATGAAAATCATTCAACAATTTCCCGGTGATGATACACAACTCCTCGAACAGCTTCGTACACTTTACATCGCCCGAGGGAACACCATAGAGCTCCCGGAATACGCAGGCAATAGTAATCCGGATTTGGAGAGGGAAATCTCAGAAACGGAAGTTAGAGCAGCACTCATGAAGATCCGGCCTGGCTCGGCGCCTGGGCAAGATGGTATCACCAATAAACTCCTCCGAAACTTGGACGACAACTCCATCTCCATCCTTACACAATTTTACAATCACTTTTGGACTACAGGCATTCTTCCCTCTTCATGGAAACACGCTAAAATAACATTGATACCGAACCCTGGGAAACCATTGAGACTGGAATATCTCAGGCCCATATCTCTAACTTCAAGCGTAGGTAAAGTTCTTGAACACGTAATTCATACCCGCCTAGTTCAACATCTCACCCAAGCCGATGCACTTCCCCACACAATGCTAGGCTTCAGGCAGGGTCTCTCGACCCAGGATCTCCTCCTCCAACTCCACCATGAGATCATCATCCCTCCATCTAAGGTAGATACTGCTGCTATTCTGGCCTTAGATCTCACCAAAGCCTTCGATAGAGTCTCACAGAAAGCTATCCTCCAAAATCTGGCAATGACTCACCCCGGGCAGCGAGTTTACACTTACATTAACGAGTTTCTCACTGATCGTACTGCTGTAATACACGTCGGTGACCTAGTATCCGACACTATTCACATGCCTTCAGTTGGTACCCCTCAAGGAGCAGTCCTCTCTCCCCTCCTTTTTAATCTGGCTCTTCTTAATCTCCCTAAACGCTTAGCTCAAATCCCACACCTTAAACATAGTTTGTATGCCGATGACATCACTCTCTGGTGCACCGGAGGTAGTGATGCACAAATTGAGGAGGCGCTTCAGGCAGGCACAGACGTCGTAGTCGCGGAGGCGGCACTCGCCGGTCTTGAGTGCTCCTCTACTAAGTCGGAGCTCATGACCCTCCCTGCTCCCCGCCGGTCATGCTACACTCCGGACATAGCGATCAAAATTCAGAATAATTGCGTGCCACGTGTCTCTATACTTAAAGTGCTGGGCTTGATCATACAACGCAACAGAGCCAACACCCGATGCATCTCCCAGCTGACCTCTCATTTCAATCAAACTATGGGCCTCATCCGTCGCATAACAGCCCGCAACAAGGGAATGACCGAATTTGAGCGTCTCCGACTAATTCATGCCTTCGTGATAAGTCGCATCACATACTCTCTCCCATACCTAAATCCGACTAAAACAGAACTGCATAAAGTATATTGCCTCATACGAAAAATCTACAAAACGGCGCTTCTAATCCCTCAAAGCACTTCCACTGCCAAACTGGAACGCCTAGGCATGTATAACACAGCTGAAGAGCTCATGGAAGCCCACTCTGTGATTCAACTTTCTCACCTTTCTACCACCCCTGCAGGCAGATCCATCTTAGATTCGCTCGGGCTTCATGCACCGACCATTGCTGACGAGAGAGTACGCATTCCTCCTGACTTACACAATCTCCTACTCGTTCGGCCAATTCCCCGTAATATGCACCCGGAGCACAATGTTAAACGCCGGGAACATCGTGCATGCGTGCTCGCCCGTAAATACCCCATGGGCCCGACCACCGCATATGTGGACGCCGCTAGTTATCGCCACCACAATGCTTATGCAGTCACCGCACTGTTCGACCCTAAAGTACCCCCTTACCAATCACTAACTATCGTAACGCGCTCCCCTGCCACTGCGGAAGAGGCGGCCATTGCACTTGCGCTCACTCACCGGCCTACACCAACAATTGTTATTTCTCATTCGAAAACGGCCATTCGAAATTTTGCCCGTGGTAACATTTCCCCGCAGGCTCTCAAAATTCTTCTTCAAAATCCTCCCACCTCCCACGCGGAGCTGATTTGGACTCCAGCCCATGCGGGGCTGGAAGGTAATGAAGCGGCTAACCTTGCAGCTCGAGAGCTAACCGTCCAAGCTGGGCCAAGTCGCATCCCTTCCCATGGAGCCCAATCAGCCCGTGACAGCCTGTTAACTTTACAGGAAATTACCTGCCATTACCGCCTCTCTCGCCGGCGCTACCCTCCACCCCACTGGTCGCTTTCTATCGCAGAGGAACGATACTGGCGCCTTATACAAACCAATACCCTCCCTTGTCGCGCCAGACTACATGCAATTTATCCCTCAATATTTCCTTCTCCCCAATGCCCCGGCTGCGGAGCCACCGAAACAGTCTCTCATATCGTTTGGCAATGCCCCCACAACTCATTCCCTCTCATCTCTTCTGAAGAGCACTGGGAGGCGGCGTTACGCAGCTCGGACCCTCAAGTCCAGCAAGGACTTGCTGAACGAGCAGCTCAGGTCACCGGCACCCTCCAAGCGCTGGTCACCACTCGTCGTTAGCCCAACTAGTGCTCAAATAAAGTGTTTTCTCTCTCTCTCCCGGTAATCATATGTAAGGAAAAACAGTTTTTGCAACCTTGCCGAACGTTCGAACGTATTGTGTCAATCACTTTACGTTGTCAAGGCATGAAAGTTTGGCGACATGCACTATGGGCTGCAAAAACTGTAGGTTGAGTTCCAGATAACCCACTGTGTATATAGGCACGTGCTGATTTTATACCAGACATCTAACTGCATGGAGGTTTATTGAGCAAAACGAGTCACGTCTACGTTAAAGATACAGTAACACTATCTTTGTTCAGGCTTGGAGGGATATTTCGGTACATTTTCCACAGCTATATCTTACCGATATTCGGATATATATGCATTATAGGAAAACCGCACTCAAGAGGTGGAAAAGGAGAAGGAGGAGAAGAAGGAGAAAACTTTATTTCACAAATAAATCGAGCTAGTTAGTGGTCCGGGTCCTCAGTCCAGGACAGCACAGCAAAAGTAATTTTCTTCAATTCACAGAACGCCATCCCGAGTAGAATAGGATTTGTTCTTTTTGCCTGGAAGGGCTGGAAAGCAATAAAGAGCTGCTTGGAATTATTCATCGGTTTCGATTCTTGTAATATATGCAGGTATACTATTTATTGCGTTAGTTAGCGAATATATCATGCGTTCAACACCATAATCATGTCATCATTGTTCGGGAAGCGATTCAGTTCGTTATGATATACGATGGTTACAATAGAAATTTGGAGCACAAAAGCCTCCCTCGAGTACTGTCGTCAACGTTGTTTAGGGCGCGATCGCGGTGGCGTAGCACAAACCTTTTAATTGTATTTGCATGTGAATAAACAAAGCACGCTGCGGATATGCAGCTTCTTGCACGCAGCCGTAATGAAAGCCAATTTGTGAAGAAGGTGTTGGGAAGAAAAAAAAGCAAGAAACATTCATATGATACATCTGATACAACAACAACGAAAGAAATACAAGACAGCCGTTTTATTTCCTGCTATGCAAAGCGCGTGTAGGGGCCGCTGCTTGGTACGCAGCATTAGACTGTTGAGTCTTCATAAGAGCATCTCAAAAATCTGCAGGGAAGCCTACGCATTTTGAATACTTATCAAGAAGCTCTAATGGCTGATCCTCGCGAATAAGCTAGAAATGAGTTACACACGATCTTCTGACGATGCTCTAAAGAAAGTTGTTCTCTATCTCCTCGTGTGTTGCAAACTTGTGGGGGATACAGCTTCAAATTATCCAGCTGCGTCAGAAGCTGGCAAAATAACGGAATCACTAGAAATACGCTTTTTAACGCACTATACAGCAACAAAGCGGGCGATTTCTAGCACAGACACTGCTGCCCCTCAGAAGCGGAGTGTAGCACACGACAGCGGAGTGTAGCACACGACAGAGTGTAGCACACGACAGTCCCTAAGCCGACGTCAGAGACAGGGGGCGCCACCCAAAAATCTCACCGCCAATAGTGGGCCCCCAAAGCTGGTTCCAACAGGAGCTTCCGTTCGTAGCCTCGCTCTCGCAGTCAGCGAGAGTCCGCGTGACATGGCTAAAGCGAATGTGGGGTTTGTTTTCCCGATCAACTTTTCGAGCAACAATCATCGCCAAGCTAAATTTGTAGCTTTCGGTGGCCCTTCGCAAGAAATTGATAAAATAGGAAATTATGCAGCGTTCAGTGCCCTCGAAAATAGCCCGTACCCACGCGGACCGTGCACATAACTCGAATGCCGCGCCTGCCTCATGGCCCACGAATCGGCTCGAACTGGCGCAAGCCATAGCCGCAACAACTTGTAGCCTCTCTCCCAAATCAATCTGACCCGCCGCGGTGGCTCAGTGGCTAAGGCGTTGCGCTGCTGGGCACGAGGTCGTGGGTTCGATTCCCGGCCGCGGCGGCCGCTTTTCTGATGGAGGCGAAAAGCAAAAACGCCCGTGTGTACGAGATTTCGGCGCACGATAAAGATCCCCAGGTGGTCAAAATTAATCCGGAGCCCTCCACTACGGCGCGCCTCATCGCCTGCGTTGCGTCGGTGCGTTAAACCCTACAATCAATCAATAAATCAATAAAATCAATCTGATCGAGAAAGAGAAGTTCCACATGGGAGAAAGTGGATGTTAGTGTGGTATAAAATTGTGCTAGGAATTGTGATGTATGTATGTGTGTATTTATTGAACTATAGAAGGAAAGGAAGGTCAACCAGCAGGCGTAAATTGTCCAGCCTAGGGGCTGTTACGATCGGCGTATTTGGATTGCGCCGACCGTCTGCAATATTATCGGGTTCAATCACCCAACTCTCCCTTCGTCTGGTTTTCGCCGGTTCCTTGTTCACTCTGTTCACTCCCTGTTCACTCAGTCAAAACCTGTTCACTCAGTCAAAAGCCCTTTAAATATATGTACATAAAGTTTCTTTCTTCGCCCAATTCGGACCCAATGTCTGCCCCAACTCCGGATCAACGAGCACCATCACCGGTCACGCTACTGGATCCGCAACAGGGGGACACCGGAATGCCTGCTGGTGTAGGGGAGGTGGGATAGGGAGAAAAGAGTACAAAGGAATGGGTGGATAGGGTAGAGGAATTACATCAATCACATATAACATATAGGAAAGATAAACAAGGAATATATATATGTATATATATATATATATATATATATATATATATATATATATATATATATATATATATATAAGGAATAGGTAAAATAAAAAAGAAGGAAAAAAACGGAGTTAAACAAGAGCAAAGGACAAATACATATAAGCACTATACATACAAATAAACATCAAGGTACAGGACACAGTGGTGTAGCAGAAAAAACAACTGCGCACATACACACACACACACACACACACACACACACACACACATATACACAAACAGGAAAGCTACGCCTGCAGCAGCACTCCACTGCAATCTGGCGGTTACATGATGTAGCGGAGTGCGCTGTAGAGGCACCCGAGGCACCCACGTATGCACCCAGGGTGTTGAGCACTGTGTCCCGCTCCCTCGTAGAGTTTCTTAGTAAGTATACTAGAGCGGAAACTGCGCCTCGTAAGCCATGTCGTCATGGGGGTTCATGGGAAGACATCTTTTTTGCCTTGGGCTTGGTATGACAACTGGATTCTTAAGCCGTTTTTGGAATTTGCTTTCTTCACTATGCATTCACACGTTTACGAGCTACAAGGAAGCCGAAATCCTCCCTTTTCTGTGGTAGCCATGTTCAGTGAAACAGCAGGCAATGCGTGATCACACCTGACGTTGCTCATGCCGCAGTGGAAGGACGTATTACTTAGCGGGTAATATGCCGCCGCGGAATTTGTAGCCGACGAAACGAAGAAACAAAACGTACTTCGACAAAGACAAGATACGGCAGATACGGGCGCTTGTATGCATCCTATCTTGTCATCGTCCACGACTGTTCAACGCCACGTTTTCATTTTTATTGTTAAACTAGCTGGCGGTCGCGGTGCACCGGTTCACCACGAAGGCAACGTTTTCATAGGCACGCTGAAAAAACTTTCGAAACTCTTCAAACAACTTCTTTTTTGAAATAGTGGTAAAATTAATAAAATCACAGTCTCTAATGAGTTACCCCCCAAATATTAACATTGTTCGTAACTACAACCTTGGCCTGCGAAATAGCAGGCACAACCGTTCCGGCAAAAATACGCTTTACTTCCTTTTTTCTTAGTTATAAAACAGCCTGTTTTCATTTTCCACTTACATAATTGAACACTATTATTCGCGTTTTTGTGGTACATTGTGTAAATTTCTGGTCCTTAAAACGTTTCAAGCCAAGCCAATGATGAAACTAAGGCGAACGCGATGTATAATGGCGGCCCATGACGAGACAGACGACCTTGATGTGAGCCGCATAGACGGTAGCGCCAGATTCCTCTGTAGTGTATACTGTAAGGAACTCTATGCGCTCCCTGGCAGTGTCTGGGGGCCAAAGCAGTTCCTCGAGCGGCCGCACTCCTCGTAGCACGGGCTGAAACTCCGCCCGCCATGCCGCAAACTTGGGGCACTCGTACAGTAAATGCGGCAGGGACTGCACGGGCGCTCGGCAGTGAGTTCAGGCGGGCGTCGCCACCCGCCCCAACCGGTGTTTCCGCTCTGCCGTCCATGCGACCCCCCCACGCGTAGGCGTAGGACTGCCGAGAGCAGTCGACGAAGCAGGCGTGATGCCAGTACAGGCGGTAGGCCCCCTTCGATTCTCAGCCGCGGGTCTGGGAGCCTGGTCCGGAGGTGTCGTTGTATGAGCAAGCGTGCGTCTTCCGCTGCCGCCTGGGCCACCATGTACGATGGAGGCAGTGCCTGTGCCCCGACGGCCAGCTCGTCCGTCCGCTTGTTGCCATCCTGCCCGATGCGGGCGGGGACCCACTGCAGGCGCAGCCGAGTGCTCCGGTTCTTCAGCTGCGCTGCTTTCTCCTGGATGCCCTGCACCAACAGGGAGTGCTAGTCACCATCCCGGAGACGCGCCAGGGCCACCCGGGAGTCGCACAGCAGGGCGCTTCGCTCGGGCAAGGGCTCCATCCCCAGCAGCAGTTCCAGGCCCAGTCCGACACCCTCCAGCTCAGCTGTGGCTGAAGATTAGGCATAGGGCAGCCGTGCCTGCCTGATGGCCTCTCCCATCGTGGGGGCCGCTACGACGACCCCTGCTGCTGCCGCACCGATTTGTCCTTGTAAACAAGGGCGTTGCTGTCTAGGTCGCCCCAGACGATACCCCGTATCAGCTGAAGCTGTCCGCAGTGGGGTGTCCGCCTCTTGCTGCGAGACCTGGGATGTCCAGCTTCACGTCAGCTGCCAGAGCAGGAGCGGGGCGCCCCCTCGGCGAGCCGCAGCCGGTCAATTTGGCCAAGTGCCCGCTGGTCAACTGTCATCTCAAGGGTCCACGCCCCCGCCCCGGCTAATGTCTTCTCGCACGGCGAGCTCTGGTGCGGGCCGAGGAAAGCGTGGACCCCCTTGCTGTGATCTTTCTCCAGCTGCAGCCAGGTTGGCCTCACCAGCGGCAGCGCATACATGAGGAGACCCACAGCGGAGGCACTGTACAGCTGGAGAGCCGTCCGCTCTGAGCAGCCACTGTCCCGCGCCACCATCTTGTACACTGCCATGGTGGCCAGCTGCGCCCTGGCTCGGAGCTCCTTGGCTGCCAGTCGGAAGTCCGCCGGTGGTCTAGGCTAAGCCCCAGGTAGCGTATCCTGGTACTCTACTGGAGCTCCACTGGCGATAAAATGTCTACCGGAATGCTACGTCTACATTCCTCTACGCTGACCTGCCGCGGAGGTAGCAAGGGCCCGTGCACGCACGGTGCGGCGAGCACACGAAGGACGGCGCTACCTGCGTGGAAGAATCAAAGTAGGCCACGGCAGCATCTTGATAACCCATCGGTAAAATCGCTATCACTGCGAAAAACAAAGTTCCACATACAACAAAGGAGATGATAGTGTGGTGACAAGTAGTGTTATAGATTGTGATTCGCAGTTGTACTGTTAGCCGCGATCGAACCTCTGCTCCGATTCTAAGCTTTAAGTCCTTAACATCCGTGCAACCAAAGCCGACTGCGAGTTTTGGGAAGACTTTATTACATGCGGGAAGGCGCCCCGAACCGCGCTCCGTCGCCGCCATCATGCGTAGTAGCGCGGTGAAGAGTGGCCAGCAGAAGTTGCTGCCTTTGTGATGACAAGAAGTCGAGCGCCAACTTGATTTACTGCATGGCGAAAGATGATCCGAAACAATGCAGGAACAAAACCCTTCCGCGCAATGTTATAGCGTGACTCGACAGGTCCACAGCATAGATTCGCGGCGGAAAAACGAATTGAACTACCCACAGAGGCGCAGGTTTCATACACAGAAGCCATAACGGCTGCGCGGCTTTCCCAACGGTTCTGTGTACACGGCCCGGAAAAAGCACAGATACACACAACACTCGTTCACGAGTTTGTTAGTGCCGGCAGTGGCGGCGCTCGTTCACTCTGAGAGAGAGGGGTGAGAAGATCTTAGCAATGTCGTCAGTAAAAAACACCGAAGGGTGTTATCTTTCTCCTTTCCGACTGTTAGGACTACACTATATCCAAGCTGTCCGGTCTCAAAAGACGGCTCAGCCGCCCACGTCACCGGAATCTCAACGAGCTCCGCTGACTGTTGCTCGAGATCGGGTACTTGAGCTGGTGGTCGGAGGGAATCGGCTTTCTCAGTGGCGAGTTTGTCATTGCTGCCAACTGAGCCGTAAAAACCGTTCGGTGCCTTGACTGCCGGCTTAGTCACAATGTCGCTCGATTCTGAACTGCCATTCCGAGAAACACCCTTCATTTCAGCGAACTTGTCCGGCCTCTCGGTAGCCTCATAGTTTACGCAATCCTGCGAAACGTCACCCTTACCAAGACCTCCCGCGAATTTGAGTGATCTGAACTCTTTGCTGAGATCTCGAAAACCGATGCCGACACATTATCGCACTCAGTGGCCGTGTGCTGCCCTCTCTCAGAGACCTGGCCGCGCTGCTGGGCCGCAACGGCCGCCTCCGGCTCGCGCACCTAAGTGTCTCTTCCTGACAGTGCTGGCACGGTGCTTTCTATAAAAACGAGGCCTCTTTCAAGAAACCATTCTAACTCAGGCTTTTAAACTTCACTTCTTCCGGCTCGAGTTGAATAAAGGACTGACGTTTCTTTGTTCCCGTTGAAGTCTCTCTCGCTCGAGCTTCTTTCTTTCCGTTTGATCCGCTCAAGTTCGAGGTAGTGTTTTCGCATCTTTTCGTCGTGTTGGAGCTTTACTCGCTCCAGTTCCTGTTTTCGTTTCTCTCGCTTGCGTTCTGCCTCTGCAGCATGACGTATGGCGGCCTTCCTGTCATTGATAAGCTCAATGCATTCCCACAGCTCGTCATCGTCAGCCCCAACAGGAAGTATAGCCTCTATTTGCTCTGGATTTCTCAGCGCGTCCGAAACGTCCACGCGCAACCATTTTGCAAGCTCCAACAACCGGTTTTTTTCAACGCTTTTATATTCATAGCCGGTCCAGAGTACGTATTTCCCACTGCACCAAATTTGTCTTGCGCGAATAAACCACGAGAAAAAAAAACACTCCTCCTAATAGGTATCCTATGAAGCCTGGTAGAACTCAATGAAGAAAAGTCCCGCACTCACAGTTGACCACCGTGAATTCTGTGAAGTTCGAGGCCGCGTTGACGTCCGTGGTGTTGGATATCCCACGGCTGGTAACAGTTGTTACATTCGGGAAGGCATCCCCTAACCGGACTCCGTCGCCTCCGTCATGTGAGGTAGTGTGGTGGTGAGCCTCCACCAAAGGTTGCTGCCTTGGTGGTGACGAGAAGAATCCAAAGGAAAACTTTAACTGGTTTACTGCATGGCGAAAGATGAGCCGAAGCAATGCCGGAGCGCTTCTGGGAAGGTTACAGCGTGATTCGACCGGGCGACAACAGGGATTCGCTGTTGCAAAACGAATTGATAGGGTGGGTTTTACACACAGACTCTGCAAAGGGCTGCGGCGCTTTTTCAGTGCTTATTTGCAGACGGACAAAACTAGTACAAATCCACACAATAATCTTTCCGAGTTCGTGAAGCCAGCAGTAGCGGTACTCGTTGAGTGTGAGAGAGGGGGGAGGGGGAATAGGAGATCTCGGCGGCGGCGTCCGCGTCGCGGGGTCATAGCTCTACATGAAGATCCGTTGGCTTCGTGTTTTGTAGGTGCAATGGCTTCAGTCATCGCCAACGGGCCCTGTGAGGCAGGGGCACATAAGGAGGGAAGGTTCTGCCACAAAGCGCAGGAGTAACGCACGAAGCTTACAGCACTCGCCAAAAAATTAGCGGCGCGCTAAATTGTAATAACCCTCTTCTAAAACTGGTCGTGCGCAAGGGTGTTGCGTTTGGTTTCGCCAAATATCTTAGGAGCCCCAAGTACAGGCTACCCTATTCTAAAAGTGCCTATTTGGAAAGTTGCACTTTAGAGTGGGAGTGTTTATATTACGAAAGCTGTGCTTCGTTGGTCTCAGGCATTGGCACCGAGACTTCGTTGTAGGGAAATATACTGAGCTGTGCGCATGATATAGAGAGCGGCTTAAGTAAAAATGCAAATTCCCTCCCTCTAATGACGACGATGGTTGAAATGCAAAACCTTCTTGCGGGCGAAAATCAAATGCCGAAGTGCGAAAATTAACGCCGCCGCAATAAAATTCACACCGTCAACGATCAAAGTGCGAACTATGGTGCGAGTCAAAGTTGAAACTCAGACAACAGCGAACGAATCCCTAACGACAAAGCTGAGCACCTCCAACCACTCACTGTCGTCGTTCAAAGTGATGCGTTTTAATTCGCTTAACATCCCAACGAATTCGACCATATCAGTATGACGCAATCACTTAGACGTCGGCTTCATAATGCGGGGACCCAGGTTCGATTCCGACCATGGAAAGAGTTTTCTTCTTGCGCTGTTATCAACATCGTCTTCATCATCATGTGTCCTCCCAGTGTGCAAAATTCGCTCTCCTGCAGTGCCTTTTAGGTAACAACACCACCAGAAGTGAGACCAAGAAAGGTGCACATTAATGGCGACTGCAAAATACAGTAATTTTCTGGCTATATTGAGAAACGCAGGTTTAATGTGGTGTGGGCTTTCCGTACACCTTCCCATGAAATGTGCATGATAGGCACCTTTACTAAGGGTACTTTGCTCAGCTACGCTCCTCTGCTACCCTCGACAGAAACACGGTCATTTCTTTGAGGCGAATAAATTTAGCCGCTTCCCTCCTGACGGGTAAATCGCCTGCGACAGCTGGTAAATGAATTTCAAAATGAACTGATTGCGGTACAAAAAAATGTGCAGAACATACACTTATATAAAGGTATTGTGCTGAGCGTTTATTTGATTAGGCGGGTATTTCATTGGCAGCGGCCCCTACAGCGGCGTTTTTATACCGCTGCTTGCTTACAGAGATCTAAAACTCTTTTATTGCGGTAATCAGAGTTCATAGCGGTGCGTTCAAAAATTTGGTCTTAAAACCGGCGCAATTTATTAAAGTTATTCAGCTTATAGCGGCTAGCTTGCTTTTTGCATCAAGCTTCGGAAACTGGGTTACCCTAAGTCCCACAATAAAACAAAAGAGCAATCGGGAAAGTGCCAGGATACAAGGACACCACCTTATAGTTCTTCACATTCTTCACGTCAGCCTATGAGCTCTAAATACCACACAGGCAGGCACACTTTTCTATCCGGCGTCATTAGCGACCTGTTCCAGGATATTACTCCCGAAATCTGCCGGCGAATGGGGAGTGGGGGGGGGGGGGGCGAGCTAACCAAGAGGTCAAAGTTCTCGCAACGCATATTTACTGAACAGGGGTGAACGCAGCTGAAAGTGTTGTTTACCGTCGGGCCGTTTCCTCGAATGGCAGAGGTTTGACCAGTGTCATCACGGGGTATCCATGCGAACTGATTGCGTCTTGACCATAAGCAAACATGCACCGAAAATACCAGAGGTGGTTCAGGCCACGCCCTGACTCATTTGTATCTTTCATCTAAGTCATAAAACAAATCCCAGAGAAATCGGTATATCGGCCGGAGAAACGGAATTGCTCGCCGAAGGAATTCTCCCAGCGAAGAAGAGAGTATTCTATTGTTATGCCCGCTTCCACGAACACAGCGTCTCCCGACATCGAATGGTGCGCCCATCGACCGCTCTCGAGTAGAGCAAATGCAAAGCGAACAATGTCCTCCGGAGAACGATGACCCTCGATAGTGCTCGCCGACTCTGTGATCCGCTTTTGCTGTGTGTGTGAATACATTTTTGATGCGTTTACTTCCACGTGTGTTATTTTTTGTAAGCGTACATTTCACGCCCGTGTAGCCCCTTTAGACCAAGCAGCAATGTTCTGGCTCCACTCGGAGACGATTAAGCCAGCGTTGAGGAAGATGGCAAGTCAATTTTTGTGCATGGTTCAGCGATCTCCTACATTCAGGGTAGCTCTAATTGCGAATACCCGTGAGGCATGCGGAACGTTTGAATTTGGCGCACGCAGAAGCTAACGCTAATTCGGGTAGAACTATCGTAACGGTCGTTTTGGCAACAGCATAACATGCTTTCGTTCCAGTTTCGTCAAGGAATAGGGTGATGTCTTTTTTCAGCGGTGTTCCAACTTGCCCCTTCTGGAAGTCTCCGTCCGTCCGTTTCTTTTATGCTCGGTGAGAGCTGAATGAGAATATGTTATTTTAATACGCACAGCCTAATACGAAACAAAAGTGACTCGTGACTAATTATTTGAAACAAATTTGAAGTCCATTTGCTAATCGCGTTTTTAGGTGAGTCCTTACAAATTTCTTGAGTACTCGTCTCCTCTTTCAACGCATTAAAACTATGAGGCATACAAAGAGTTCTCCAAGCACATGGAAATGTCAGAGAAAAACGCCGGCAAACACATTAAATGTACAGCCACAGGTAATAGTGTCGCATGATAACTAATAAAAACGTGGATGAATTGCTATACAATTTAGCGGAAATAAAAAAATAAATTCCTGGTGAATGGATGTTGAGGTTACTGTATTATCTTTAGGTTTTCTAGTGGTTAAGGGGATTTTTTCTGCGCATTGCCTAACCAGACGGGAGCAAGAGTGTCCTATCTTACCGCGGCCCAACTGTCAGCATTACAAGAAACATCCATAGATTATGTAACCCGAATTCTCAGAGCAGCTCCACACGACCAAATCTGTCCACGTGCTCTCTTATGTCAATTTCTCCGTCAGCTCTCCAATGAGATATCAACACGCTCGGGCGGCCTATTGCATTTATTGGGCCATTATGGTCGTGAATGACGTTACCCATCAGGTCCTGAAAAATTATTAGGTCAGATAAGCAATCCGTATTACTTAGTGAATGCCGAAGCGTTAGTGTCCAATCACGGAGTGTGTCCGCGCACTGTGGTCATCTTCCTGCTCTCTTCTCTTCTTTTTCTTCCTCTCCTCTTTACCCTTCTCCATTTTGCCAAATTGGCCCATAACAATAATTATTACTTACGATTTTTCAATTCGATTAAATTTTGTCGCGTTCACATTAATCGGGCACCAATGGTTGGGAGAGCGCAAAACGATTGCCGGTGTCAGTGGATGCGGCAAAATGGTGCTGCTAAGGACAAAACAAACTCCTCCATTGTTGTTCACGGTGGTTTTAGGGAATCATATTTTTGGACTGGATTTAGTGAATCCACTTTCCATTTGTGTTTCACTGCGGGTATCTATTATACCACGCATTGACGCTAAACGAATTCTACGGTTTTAAGGTACCCACCTTTGAGATATATAGCTTGCAAAGAGTGCTGTTCAACTTCTGCTATGTTTCGAGAGAGCCGAGTGACCCGCCTTTTTCTATCAAACGTGGTTAGCTCACACCATAATTGTAGAAACAGTCTTAAATTCAAGTGTCCCGTCCCACAGTTTTATACATCTGGGATTTGATGGGTTCACTATACTAGAATAACACAGCGGGGACCCATGGTTCCATGCGAAGAATTTAAAATAGATCACTCCTTCGCTGACAGCTCAACCATGACGAGTTTTTCGTCGTTCAGTACGGTGAAGAAGAAGCACCACTTTAAAAGCGAACCAGAAACTGTGTTATAGTAATTATTTTATGTAAGCGGCTTAAATTTTTTTTTGCTACCTTTTATTTTAGTTCTTACTGATCACACCAATGCGCTATAGTGCAGTTTACTCATTTTTTGCATTTCATTACATTTCATTTTTCATTTCTTCAAACATGGGTTTACAGAAGACTTGAGAGATCATCTGGGCCATTAGCAAATTGCTAGTACCGGGCCCATGTAGTTAATACATTTATAACACATCAAGCACTCAGTTACACTCATGTTGAAACAAAAGAATACAAAGGAAAACAAGCAAAATATAACAAATACAAAATATACCGCTTATAGCGGGACAAATGAAGACAATATCTCGTCAACAAAACAAAGTTCATCATATCAAGTTCATACAGAGTTCATCAGATATTAAACACAGGAATTATAATAGAAAACCTATAATTAAAAACACTTATGAAAAATAAACGATTTTTTGCGTACACAGCTGATTATAAAGTAAAGTTTCGGGGATTAAATAAGCGACGTAAGCTTCTTACACTGTACGTACTTTTCGAGTGCAGTGGAAAAATTTTGACTTTGACGTGAAGTGGTATGATATTCCATATTTCAGTTCCGACATATTGCAGAGTCCATTTCCCATAGCATTTTTGTACCAGGGGAATGTTGAAATTGTGATCCGATTGAGTTGTAGTATTTCTGACTGATGTTATAAATAATGATGATGGTAGGGGGTTATTGTTTGATATGATAGCCCGTGTAACACAGGCTACTTTGATATCGCGTTTAAGTAAAAAACGCAGAAGGCAATGTGCCGATGATTATAATACGGCAGTTTTGAAAATCTTTCCCGCATAAGTTAATATCGCCGTCAGGTCTGAAATTAGAAGTTTTTAGTGATAATGACACACTCATCAAAATTTGGCACACAGCCAGGGTTGTCTTCATTGAGCGCAAAAATCAGATTAGATTGGTATGGGAACTTATAAATCCTATTCCCCGACCTTAATTGAAACACAAGACCGCTTTGCCAACGAATGTTTTTCAGTAGGCGAAGGAGGTCATGTAAACCACGCGACCGGGGTGGCTAAAACTCGTGACCTGTTGTTTTCAGAGGAAATGATTTGATGAGGGAAGTGCCGGAAGGAGAATGAAAACAAAAACGCTCACAAATGAGATGCAGTCCGCCATTCGTGACAAGAATCCGGTCACTTCTGCCCACTGAGCTAAAAGTGTAAATCAACGCAACCTCATTACTCCATATAACCAAGACGTTTATTACATAAACTGTAGAAGAATTGCGAATTGCCATATTTTCTCCGTTCCGTCCCAGTCTCAAGTGTGATACGGAGCAGGTAATTTTGCTGCCGTGTATAATAAAGACGACAGTCTTTCTTGGGCTACTTAAACAAAGAAAATTTGGCCGGTCTGTAGGTCTTTTTGTCGGTCTGTGAGTCGATTCAGCCTCCCGGCCAAAGTGAAACAAAATCCGCGCAAGAGTTTTATATACTCACGGCCAAATCTAAATGTCTAAGTCCGGTGTCAATGTTCATATTTGTCAACATTGTTGAACAAGAACAAGACATTACGCAAAGATAAGGCAGAACATTAATACATAAGTGATATTTGCAATGTTACTATACTAAAAAATTATGGGTGCTTCGTTTTTGTGATAGCAAATGATGTTCTGCATCTACTGCCAAAAACCGTCACCTGTTGTTTCCCGCGCTCCAGGCGGCATTTGAGAAATCACATGGCAACAGCAACGAAAGGTTACAGTAGATATGGTACACTTTCTTCTTGGAACGCATGTGGACTAGAGAAACGTGGTTTTTTAAACGTTGAAGTAGGGCGCTCGATTCACGGGCGTCTCCGCCGTACTGCAGCGCTGGCATCGAGGAACCAGGCCTATAGCAGGGGAAGGCGGTAAATTAAAATTAACTTGAGCAAACCTTTAGTGGTTTACCTTGAGAGAAGCGCGAGGGAAGAGGAACAGCATGAAAGGTGAGCGGGAAAGCAAAGGGAGGCAGTTACTTGGCATGTCTACGAAGATTATCGTCTTTTGTCGACAGTTGCAACAAAAAAAGCAGATACACGGCCATTTTCTTTTGGGGGGGGGGGGGACGATAAAAACTCTGGAAAAAAAACGACTCGGGCTGCTACATGCCGGAAGAAGCTTGCTAGGATGCAACGTACCGGTAAAGAGCTTTAGTGCCCCAAATATGGAAAATGGTCCAGATTGTCTCACTACGATCAGGAATAAATTGGAGGGCAAAGCTGCGCCAGTCTTTCCTGTACGAGAATTTATTCCTCATTGAGCAATAAGTAGTACAGCCACTGCTACATACTGTGTCTTTTTGCCGATACAAGCACCTTTATTTTAACGGGGAGGAGGAGGGATGCCTTTAATGGTAAAGAGAAGTCAGTATTGCAACGAGCTTCGCTTGATACTCCATTAGAACATGGAAGGGGTGGGGATTACCGAAACAAGCAAAAACACAAATACGCATAGAAACACTAACAAACGCAGATAAGCACACAGAAACTGACATACGCCGGAAGGCACGCACAGCACACACACAGCAGTAAAGTTAAAGCAAAAGTTCACAAAGATTTGTTCAAGCAGCAGTCACGAAGAAACGACACCAAGGCCCTTGTGGTCCGTGTCACCACCGTAGTTGAGTGCCCTTTACCTTTCTTTTGCTGCCGCATTCGACTACATGCAGACCTATGAACTTTAGGAATACTCCACACCAGCAATTTAAGGGAAGTAGTTGGAATCACCTACATTCAAATCTATATTGCGCAGTAGAGACGTACTGAGGCAATGAAAGCAGCTGCCACGAAAGCGCGGTTGTTACTTCTCCTTATGATATTATGAAAATAGCACGACTTCGGTGTCGCACAATTAAATTAAGCGCAACAGACAGAGCAAAACATCTCTTCGCTCAAATATTCTTTCAACTTTCTAAATCACATCCTGTTCATCGCGTATCAACGCTTATAAGCGTAAAACGCATTATAACTGCCGACATCTCTGCTGGATGGAACAGCGCAAGGAAAGCGTCGAATTCTCTTTCGAAAAAGTCATCGGTTTTTATGAAATGACGCGCAGGCTAAAAGCTCGGCATAGGTAAGGTTACCATAGGGTAACGGGTTACAGACCGATGGATGACCTACCGAATTTGACTGTATTGCTTACCTGCTAACCAAGTACGATCTTTTAAAAATGGTATGCCTCAAGGCAAGCCGACCTACACGTTTTCTGTAATAGGGAATAGCAGTGGACCTGCGGAGAATACTAAAAAGTAGAAGTGGAAATTACGACGAAGAGAGACAGATTGAAATCCGTCTGAAGTAGTAAATATAAATTTTGTACAAAGACGTGGGCAAAAGATTGGCTTTGCAGACATCCTCGCCGCCAGCTGACTGAACCCTCAATTTTCTCATTAGGCCTCCTGGAGGATTACATGATTTTTTTCGCAATTTAAAGATATCGCTTTAGCCTTTCAGCCACTCCTATTTCGTCTGGCGAAGCTCTTGGACTGTTATACTGAGGTGCGAAGCCTATATCTCGCCTACTTCACTTCAGATGGGGTTTAATTGATAGTCCCAGGTGCTCGGTCGATGCAGGTCGCATTATTCGGAGGTCGGGTCGTAACCACCTGGTAATAGAGACTGCGGGTGAACTGAAATTGCGGAAAACGTTACAAACTAGTGGGCAAGCTCTTTCGATAGCTCTCCCCTGAGAGCAAAGGATTAAAATGACCCAATGATTAGAGGCATGGGTTTAAGCCTCTACGTGGTGTACGATCTGGAACACGATTCTAAACATAGAAGAGAGCATTTTCATTGGGCGCTTCCCTAATTTCCCGTCCGTAGGTTTTACGCCTCCTCTAGGAATCAGCAAATGAAGGGCCGAGGGATTTCTGTTACCGTGCTTGCCTTTACTGAAGGTAACTCTTCCGCTGAGAGTGACAACTCATTAATGGGGCCATTAGCATGACAATAGCGTTCCCACGGCGGTACCAAGACGAATTGTGGGCTGTTTCAGAAAAGTCGGGAGATTCCCACTGCCGTTAGCGGAGTGCATTTGTACCGGTCGTTCCCTAAGGATCACCGGTTGTTGATTATGCGTAACGCAGGTACAAGTGTTCTTTCGGAGTTTACGCTGGCTTTTCAGGCTGCACTTTGCAAGCACCTCTGAATGACCCCGTTTTTTATTTTGCGGGTGGCTTGCGCTTTATTTTCTAAAGGAGAAGTTGTGCCAGTTGAAACATGCAAACTCCTCAGAAAATCAGGATTACGGCTTACACGAATATGCATGATAACCATGGGATCTGGATATTTCTGTTTCTGGTTCGTTTGTGTCGATATTGCTGCATTTTCTTTATGAGGTGGACAGTCGGGAGAAACGCGCATTTTACAATTAAATAAAATTTGAGGAATTATATCTCGGAGTACACAGCTATAAGCGTGAATTGAAAGCACAGCATCCCATATGACCGTCTTATATCCGCGCTACACAAGAATCTAAGCTACACCAAAATCTGTGACAAAACGGAAACTGTATGGGGCACGCCGAACACCCGAACAAATTGCTGATATATTGAAGCAAGGATTGAGCAGACTATAATCGGATTCAGCAGCGTTCGTGGTAAGCTCGCTCGGGTCTGCTTTTATTTTATTTTATTGCGACGCCATTCACAGCCTTAAACTTTAAAAAAAATTTTTGCAAAGGGCGAGACCAAATGAGGACTTTTAAGTATATAGCTCACATGTGTCAGCTTACGGGAAGCTGTCGAAATGCCTAAACAATAGTTTTAAGGTTGCGCCTTTTTTAATATAAGCGAAGTTGGTACGTTCCAAAATAATATTAATTCTGGACAAGAATCGACATCCCTTAATTTTACTTTCCGCTGATTATACACTGTCAGTTCAAAAGTGACACATTTCGTGATTTACGATGATCTTGGCCACCACTTCCCGCTCGTGTGGTTGTTGATTTCGCGGTTGGAAACAGAGACGTAACTCTCGGCCAACCGCCACCAATCTCCAACAAAGGGAATTTGGTTTTACCTCTAAGAAGAGTGTTTGGTTGTAGCGTTTAACGCGCGGACGCAACGCAGGCGATGAGGCGTGCCGTAGTAGAGGTCTCCAGTTTCATGTCGACCACCTGGGGATCTTTAACGTGCGCGGTAATCTCATACGCACGGGCGTAACGGCCGAGAAAAGACCGTAAGGATGAAAATATTTGCTAAGCTTTGTTCGTTATGCTACCAAAAACTGAAACCGTGGATGCTTGCGTAGCTGCATGTGTCGTCTATTCTTAGAACTACATCGTTGCGACCGTCCTTCTAATGTAAGCCCCCATGCCTCCTTGGCTTTCCTACTGCGTCTCTCCCACGAGTCCCACCACCCTCTCCCGCATTACTCTTCTTTCTCGTCAACTCCTCTTCTTCTTTATTACATTAAGAAAAAATAGCAGAGGGTGACGCCATATATGAGCGCCGGCTGCTCCTTGTCACGTGAGGTAAATTCTCTTATGAAGACATTCCAATGCTGCCATAGACATTGCACATTTCTGTAAAGATGAACGCTTCTGATATAGCGTTTGCAAAGTTTATTGAGTTATGAACAGTCTTAAGAGGATAAAAAGCTCACGCAAAGTGCGCACAATACACTGCAGGCACCAATTTGTCCATTGAGGCAAGTCAGTGGATATAAGTACGAATGGTAAGAAGAAACGGGTCAGGGCAAGTTCGTACAAAACCACAAATGGATTCAAATTACAAAGTACACTCAAGAGAAGAGACGATATGCAATACGGATGGAGGACGGAAAGAAACTGCACAGCTGCATGCACAATAATGCCGCGAACCATGTATAAGTTTATTGTTTGTTTTTTGCTGCCCGGCCATGCCCGGCTGTGTTATCTGCGTCCCAAGCGAAGCGCGTCTTCGATTCTTTATTTTTATGCCCCATGGGCTATCACATTCAGATAAGCAGACTGTCTCGCCCTAACGTCACTAGCCCAGAATGATCTTCTTTGATCTACAATGTTCTGGATGTAATTCGACGGTTCCAGAAACACTCGCGCCAAGAGATAAAATCCTGCACAGCAGACGCCAAGGCATTCAAATCGCCGACACCAGTTTAAGCACGTCATTTTGTTGATTGCTGTATCGCCGCCTTGTATTCTTTGAGTTGTTAGGGGAGCACAAGTTCGCTCCAATAAAGTTGTTTCTCTTGAAGGCAACTGCGTCGTCTTTGGCAAAGTGACATCTGGTATGCACCCTACGCCCTCGTCAAGCCGAGAAGCAAGTCCCACTGGTGCCAGCCACCGACAGCAAAGTCTTCAGCCGGAGTTTGGACTGCTTCCGGATAAAGTGAAGAAAAAAGACGTCGTGACCACCACAATGATCAACGCAGACACCATGACCAGCACTACCAATCCTGTCCTCGTTCTTCAACAGCCCCGGGAACCACCATCGTTCAGCGGATCCCCCGGAGAGGGCCCTGAGGGCTGGTTGGAGAAAGTGGAGCGCGTACGCATCTATAACAAGTGGGATGACGAAGAAACTTTCCGCCATGTTTTCTTCGGTTTAGAAGATACGGCCCGAACGTGGTTTGAAAACCATGAAAGGTCGCTAACCGACTGGACTCTCTTTAAGAAGGAGTTCCTCAAAACATTTGCCACCGTCGGGCAGAAAGGAGGAGCCACCCTTTTGTTGGAAACGCGCACGCAACAACCCAAAGAAGAGGTCGTGATCTTTGTTGAGGAGATGAAGCAACTATTTTGCCGCGCGGACCTAGAAATGATGTAAGAAACGAAGTTACGCTTCTTGATGCGGGTGTGAAGGAAGAAGTGTTTGCTGGACTTGTCCGCAACCCGCCTAACCCCTTCGCCGAATTAGTGACCGAAGCAAGCCCGATTGAGAAGTTTCTCGAAATGCGTGCTCAGCAGTATGACCACAACTTTGTTGGCGTGGGCAATGCGAACTACATCGACAACATGAGGATTCCGGTTGACAGCCTACACGAGACCTTCCGCGCAGTAGTGAGAGAATAGCTGCGAAAACTTCTCCGCACACTGCCGCAGCCCGAAGTCGCTACCCTTACCGACGTGATTAGGGAAGAAGTTCAACAAGGGTTGGGAACTTCTATGCCACACGAGGCACCCCGCGAGCCACAAGCTATGACATACTCCGCGGCTGTTCTTCGACCCCGCCCAGCTCCAACACGTCGTAGAGAGGCCCCGTCGTACCGTCGCCCACTGTCGCCCGCCCGACCCCCTGTCGTCCGAAACCACATGCCGAGAAAGACAAAAGTATGGCGAACTCCCTATAATCTTCCTCTGTGCTACCACTGCGGAGAGGTCGACCACATCTACCGGCCAGAGGTGGCACAGCCCGTTTCAGCCGTTCTTCATCGCCCTACCCATACCAATAGCCGAGCCACCGTAGCAATGCTGACTTCTCACGTGGAAGGTCCCCCAGCCGACGCGGGGGAAACTAAAAGCAGCAACTTCGGGAGGTAAAGTTTCACAACGGCGGAAAAATGAAAACCCTCCAACGACGCAGCGACTCGCTGAAGACAGTGATTTACGACATGCCCTCATCCCGACGACCCGACCTAACCCTGCCTGACGAGACTCCCGAACACGACGACAGCCACACGGCGCGTCGAGAGAGAGAGAGAGAGAGAGAGAGAGAGAGAGAGAGAGAGAGAGAACCACTTTATTTTACAACTGGGATTTAGGGGGAGGGATGGCCGAAGCCCATACGGCTTCGGCGACCGCAAGGGCCCGTGCGGTTAGAGTTTCCTGAACCGCCAGGTCCAAGCTCCGCAAGGCCTGTTCCCAGTGGTGGGGTGTGGGGTAGGAGGGAATTGTGTCGTGTGGACACCCACACAGCGAATAAAAGTGGGTATCACGTTGGTGGCAATGAGGGCAGTGTGTGTGGTGTTGGAAACTTGTGTGCGTGCGTGTGTGTGAGCGTGGTCCTGTGGGGGAAGCAGTAAGTTTGTAGGATGCGCCACATGTTGGCGGCAACGTGCTTTAGTGCCGGGTGCGGTGGGGGATAGTGCCTGCGGAGGAGTCGGTAGTGCTGGGCGACTTCTCGATATGTTAGAAGTACATACCGAGAAGCCGTCGGGACACCGTTGTTAGGCGAAAAAGAGAGGCCTTCTCGGGGGGTCAGTGCTCGAGCTTGATGGTGGGCCGCCTCATTGCCGCCTATTCCAGTGTGGGCCGGGGTCCACAGCAGCGACACGGGTTAGGTGAGGGGCTTCTTCCGCAAGATTTGCAGTGTTACTTTAGATATGGTGCCTTTGGCAAAGTCGCGAAGGGCTTGTTGGGAATCCGTGAGAATTTTCATGGGGGTGGGCGTAAGAGTGAGGGCGAGGGCCATTGCCGATTCCTCCGCTGTCACCGAGGAGTTTGTGAAAATGGTTATGCAATTGGTTGGTGCATCTGCGAGTGAGGTAAGCACTACTGCAGTGAAGGCTTCCTTGGAGTGATACTGTGCTGCGTTCGCGTACAGCGTGTGCTCCGAGGGTGGGTAGTGGGTGTTGTGGTGTCTTGCTCTAGCTTGTCGTCTGGCCGAATGGAAGGTTGTGTGCATGTTTCGAGGAATTGGCCTGATCTTGATAAGTTGACGTAGGTCGTTTGGGATGACCTGTGGTGGGTCGAGGGGTACTGGTGGGTTGAGGTTAATCCGCTGGAGGATCCTTCGCCCCGGGAGGGATTGAGACAATCTGTTTATTTGAGCTGCTCTGTGGGCCTCGACTAGTTCGTAAATGGTGTTATGGTCACCCAGGCCGAGTAGTCTTGCAGTCTGGGCGTGGGGGGGGGCAGCAGCAACGCGGCTCTGTAGGCTTTGCGGAGTAGTGCGTCCAAGTCGTTTTTGTTGGCTTTCGGTAGATTCGGGTATGGTAGATGGTAGCAGAAACGGCATCTTATGAAGCTTTGCACAAGTGTGAGGCGTTCCATTTTCGGTATTCTGTTGTGTCTGTTCTTTATTCTTTTTATGAGTCCGATGGTCTGTACAGTGTGATTTCGAACGGCGCGTTGTGTGAGGGTTGTGCTTCTATTTGCTTGAATCGTAAGGCCTAGCACTCGTAAGTTACTTACATGCGGAATGGGGTGATTATTAATTGATATATCGATGCTGTGTTTGGCGGGGGATTTTGTTCGCGGAGGGTGCAGGATTAAGAGTTCGGATTTGTGCAGCGAGCATGTGACACCGGCTTGCTGTGTTGAGTGTGCGACTGCCGTGGTTCCCAGTTGGAGGACTTCCTCGATATGTGCGTCGCTACCGTGGGGTACCCATAGTGTAATGCAGTGTTGCAAAGTTGCCACTCCGGAATTGGAATGATTACGGATTCATTCAACCTTTTCGAGATGCCGGAATGGAATGGGAATGGAATGAGAAGAACGATTGGAGGAATGGAATGGGAATGGAATTAAGGGCCTTATGCTAGTAATGGAATGGGAACGGAGTCAGGATTTTTAGACGGCGGCGTCACCATTGCTGGTGCCTTCCGGCTACTTAATTAGTTAGTCTGTGGCGACGACTGCGTCGGTATATCTCAAAGGGAGCACCGGCGACAAAAGCGAGAACACGTACTTGGCATTTCGAGTAACTGACTCCGCGCAGCGCGTATGCAACTGAACTTCGAGGGGCGCAAGCTCGTCTGGCCAGTGGTGCCGTTAGGTCGGTTCTTCGTGCTTCGGTAGGCTTTTTGAGGCATAGCTTTCTCTGTAGAACCGTCCGTAGCGCCGATGGCAGACCAACGTCTCTCTCAGTGGCAGGCGCCGTGTGGCCAGCCCAGCAGGCGGGGGATATCATCGAGAACCAGGAGGGGGGGGGGATACGAACGGCGCGCATCCAAAGCCGCGGTGTTTCTCACCACAAGCTGATACTGTGAAATATTGGAGCTAGCTATATAAAGCGTTCGCACATGACACAACAAAGCAGTTTCCTCCGGCGCGCAATGAATAGCGTTGTAGCTCGCAGGTCGACCTGGTAGGCATCACGCGGGAATACGGCGCCAACCTGTCGACCGTCTGTCCGTGTGTTGCAGCGGCAGCAGGGCTCCAGTAAACCAATGCCAAGGCAGCAAAAAGAAAATTGTGGGTTAGGAATTTGCGTGCCCGGCACCCGCCAAAAGCGTAAGAAGCGAGCTTCGAATGTGTTACTGAGCTTTCTACCTCCACGCTCTGCTACGGAGGATACAGTAGTGAGCACATGGGACATACAATTGCATCAGACATTGCAGAACACAGCTGTCGACAGGAGTTTCTTTCTAACAGTTCTGGCTCCAATAGCAACCTTTTTGCGAGTGCTTTAACGGCTCTCAGGAGTGCGACACCGTGTTTTGTTTCGATCTGAATGTGTGGCCCTCTCCTCCAATTGTGCGAAACTTGTTCGTGCTTTGGTTGCCGTGTTTCTGGTTGCGTGGCCGTTGGGCCTGGGTACAAACGTACCTGATTACTGAAGCCTTAGTCGTCGGCTCGAAAAATGGAGCATCGGCAGTATTCAGCAAGGGAGGTCACATTTAAAAATTTTGATCAGGCCCTCGATCATATGGTTACGCATTCATGGAAACAAACTGCCTGACCATATTTCTTTACTTTGACAGGGCTCCCGTCACGATATGGTTCTGTCACTTTAAATGAGGGAGTGATAAATAATGTGCTGTATTGGACGTATGGGGCTAAGGTAGTGCCAGGTCAATAAAAAATCGCAATGGAGGACAACGTGGAAGCGGTGGCGACTTTCCTAGAGTGAATGCAAAGCCTTTAAATGGTGTTCTGTGACTCTGCCCGCCCGTCTTTAGCGTTGTGGTGTAGCGAAAGGGCTCAATGCTGTAGAATAACTTGAAATCATTCAATTAGGCCTTTCGAATGTAGATGTGAGCAAGCTCCGCGTGACATGCCTGTGAGTTATCCAAATCATACTAATTACGCTGGTATGACGGTACGCAAAGCAGACAGACAGCAAGATAGCACGCCCCAGACTGTGCAGTAAAACGAAAAAAGCCGACATCAACGTAATAGCTGATTCATCTCGCGTCGCGCAAGAACAAACCATTAAAACATGCTAACATGCAAATACTACAATAACTAGTGGGATCCGGCTACTTATTATGAGAAAAGGGGCGGTGTGACGATGCCACTTTTCATAGCGAAAGCTGTTTTAGTGGGACCGATCGCATTCTATCGAAAAACAAATTCGATACTAAATTCGATACTAATTCGAAAAACTAAAACGAAAAAAAAAATGCATTCGCCCTTAGACTGGTTGCTCGACCGAAAAGCTCTGATAATGTCTCTACGCACATGGTGCGTGCGTGAAACCGGGGACCACAAATTCTCTCTCTCTCTCTCTCTCTCTCTCTCTCTCTCTCTGAAACTGGGCTTCCATTGTGTCAAAACGCTTACTTGAAAATCACAAAAAACGAATGGTTCTAAATAAAACACACACGCGTCGTTCATAAAAGACCACAATAGTATACCTTTATCTCATAAACCACGTAACGGTGTACACTTATACCATTCGTAGTTGCATTTACTTAGTGCGCGAAAAATCGTCGCATGGGTTTGTTCTTCGCTTTCGGTATGGGTGTGTGAAGGGTTGTCTATCGGCTAGACGCACTTTCAGCGAAAGTTGGGTGCCCTTTTAGCTTTCGCGCTTCTCTCGAATTTCGTTAGGAAGGGAGTAGTTATGCACGACATATGTAACCAACCTGCTACCGCCTCTCAACTTCGGTTACTAGTGACACATTTTGAATACTTTTGCAGTTTTCAACCCGTATGGTAACGTCAGATTCATTTTGCGTTCTTCAGTAATTCTATTAGGCACCTGAGGCAGTTTTTACATTGAGGAATTCAAGGAATGAATTGAACTTCCCGTCCATTCAATTAGTGAGAATGGGATAACTTCTGTCATACCGAGGAATTGAAAGGGAATGGAATCTCAAGAAGTTCCAATTACTCGGAATGGAATTGGAATGGAATGTGGATGTCCATTCCGCAAACACTGGTGTAATGTCGTCTGCGCATATTGTAGATCTGAGTTCCGGTATGCTTTCCAGGCTGCGTGCAGTGGGTATCATTGCCAGATTGAAAAGCAGGGGTGAGAGGAGAGCGCCTTGAGGAGTGCCTCTGCAGGCATTGGGAAGGTTGGAGAAATGAGGGGGCCTAATCTGAGTGTGGCAGGCCTGTCAGTGAGAAAAGTGAGCACGTACTTGTGTGTGCGTTGCCCTAGGTTGAGAGATTTGATCGCTTGTAGTATTGCTGCGTGGGAGATGTGATCAAAGGCCTTGTGTAGGTCTAAGGCGAGGATCGCAGGATCGCGGCATTGTCTTTTTTGGAAGGAGCTTGAATGATGTCGTGGTAAATTTGAATGTGTGCGTCTTAAGTTGACAGCTCTGCGCGAAACCCTATGAGGCTGGGTGGGAGGAGGTCTTGTTCTTCGAAGTGTCTCGTTATTCTGTTATGTATATTATGTGCTCGAGAAGTTTCCTAAGCAAGATGTGAGGGAAATTGGACGGGTGTTTTCTAGTTCGATTGGTTTCGAAGGTGTAGGGATTAGCGAGATGTTGGAATGTTTCCATGTGGTTGGAAGGGTCCCTGCCGTCTAGTGGTGGTTGAAGAGTGTCGTGATTGCGTCGAGGGCTTGATCGTCTAGGTGTCTTAGTATCTTGTTTGGTGATTTCGTCGGAGCCGGGAGCTGTTCCGCGTCGGAGCTTTAAAATTGCGCTATGTACCTCTGCAGTTGTGATTTCTGTGTATAGTGTGGGGTTTGGATCGCCTCGATATATTGGGTCGGGTGGGGAGGTATTCGCTGCTGAGGGGATGTGCATGTTTCGTAGTGTCTGCATGAGGTGTTGTCCCGTGGTGGCCTGCTTATGCAGTAGTTGGGTTAGCCGCTGCGTAGTGCGTGATTTGGAAGCTGCGGGGTTCATGAGTTGCCGCAGGAGGGCCCAGGTGCGCTTCATGGACAGTCCTCCCCTCAGTTCTTCGCATACTTGGTGCCAGTGTGCTCGGGGTAGTTGCGCGGCATGTTCTATGATCTCCCTGTGTAATTGGGCGAGGCATTTTTTGAGGGCCTTTCTGTGTTTGCGGGTTCTCCATCGGCGTTCTATGCTGCGGTACGCCTCCCACAAATGCTGTATGCGCAAATCGGCGTAGGGAACTGGTAGTTCGGGATCAACAAGCTTTTCTTTCTCTTCCTTTGCCTGCATTACTTGGTTGAGCCACCGTTCTAGCTCTTCGTCCGTTTGGTTGGATGGCGGTGAAACGTTTAGGGTCGAGGTCCGGAAACCGTCCCAATCATTGATGTGTTTTTGTTCCGTTTTTTTATTAGGGCAGATTTGTACACGAAGGTTGTTTCAAGAATGTAATGGTCACTGCCAAGTGTGTTTAGTGTGGGTGTCCAGGTTATGCGATGTAGGCGATGGAAAATACGAGATCAGGTGCTGTGTCCCTTTGTGCGCTGTTGTCTATTCGCGTGACTATGTCCGGTTCGTTTTGCAGATTCAGCTGTAGTTCTTGTATTATTTCCCGGAGGAGCCTGCCTTTTTTTGTTGTTCGCGTGTAGCCCCATGCCACATGTGGGGCATTGAAATCCCCCATGACCACGAGGGGGTTGACTGCCTTCTTCTCGTAGTGCCTCCATGAGAACGTGTTTGAACTTGTGTTGGGTGTTTTTTGGGGAGCTGTATAGATTGAGCACGTGTAATTTGGTGTGGTTGGTTTGAAGAGGATATAGTGTGTCGAAGTTATGTGGAATATTAATATTTGAAAAGACCCGATCTTCTGCGCTTATATTGCGTTGTACGAGTGTTGCTATTTGGGGGTATTTGGGCGTTTGAAAGGTCTGGTATCCTGTTAGTTTCACAATAGTACCTGTTTCTTGCAGTGCTATAACCGTGGACGTGTTATGAATGGTTGAAAGGTGTGTTTGGGGCGCGGGGCGTTTGGCGCGATAGCCTCTACAATTCCATTGCCAGGCAGTGTGTGTTTTATAGGTCGGCATCTGCTTCCATTTCGATTGGTAGGGGGGTACTGGCAGATGGGTCGGGTGTTGGCATTGCTAGTCGTTGTGGTAGAAGTTCTTTCATGCATGTAAGTAGTTCATTGTGTAGAGCCGTTATAGATTCCTGCATGGTGGCTTGTGCTGCTTTGACTGAGTCGTCAAGTTGTAGCAATTCATGTCGCTGTGTTCGCAGTTCTTGGGCAATATCTATTGACACTGCAGAATCAGCGCTCTCTGTCGTTGCCCTTCGTTTGAGTGGTGGGGATTTTGTGTGGGAGGGTTCGTGAGACGATTGTTGGTTGCATGTCTCTTCAGAGGATGAGTGTAGTTGTCTCAGTAAGAGATTCTGTTCTTTGAGCTGGGCGTTTTCTTGCCGCAGCTTTAGAATTTCAGCTCGTAGGGCCTGTATTTCTTTGATAAGTGCTCGGTGTGCGTTGTTTTGAGTTGTTTGGGGTTGTGTTGTCGGAGGCGTGTTGAGTAAGGGTTTGGGAAGGCCTTGGGGACTCACCTGCGTGTTTCTGCCTTGAGATGATCGGCTGGGTGAATGTTGAAGGGCATCTCTGTAGGTCAACTCTTCACGGTTGGGGTCTTGCTTCTTTGTGGAGTTTTCTCTTGCTTGGGGCTGGTGCTCAGCCTGGGAGACTAGGGCGACGATGGGTGGTTGGTGGGGACGTCGTGGTTGGAAGCGGCGGGAACACGATGCTCCGGTGAGGTGGGAGTCTCCGCAGAAAATGCAGTTGGGGTTGCACGGGTGGTTTTCTGTCGGGGTGGTGGAGCCGCACTTGGTGCATCGAGGCCTAGGGGGCATGTGGGGGAAGACGTCCTGTCGCCAGCAGTTAAAGCAGGCTTTGGATTTCCTCTTGAAAGGGTAGCAGCGTAAGATCGCTGCCCTGTAGCGTACCCAGCATGGCATTGTTGTTCCGTTGAAGAATATTTGCACCAATGAGGAGTTGTGAAGTCTTTTGGCATCCAGTATGTGAAGCGCTGGGTTGTAGTAAGTTAGGCTTCTGAGTATGGTGCTTGCATCGTCCTCTGTTGGGGCATTGAAAATGACACCAACACAAGTGTTGGACGGTGGGGGGATGTGGTTGGAGAGGTTGTATGTTGCTCCTTGGTATTGAAGGGTCGTTAGTTGAAGGTATTGCTTGGCTCGCGCTTCTGACAGGGTGCTGATCACAATGAAGTTAGATTTCTGGTTGACTCGGAGTTGATCCTCATTGTTGTGAGGGATATTTGCTTCCCTTTGGACGAGGTCTGCAAGGGATGCTGCAGGTACGGTTTTGGAGGTCCAGGCCGCCTTGGGGTTGTAGCATGATTTTGATGTCGTCTTCTGGCAGAGGTTCTGCAGGCGGAGGTGGTTTCTTTTTAGGCTGTTGTCTGCGCTTGTGGGCGTGCTCACCCGTCGGGGTGCTGTGCCTGGGTTCTTTGGTTGAGAGTAGCTGATTGCCAGCGTTTTGGAGGTTCGGTGTTTTGGCTTGACGGCGGATGCGAACCCATCTGGGTTCATCTAGGGTTGCTGGGTCTATTGGATGTCCTTCTACAGTGTATTCCATGGCATGGTGCGTATCACCGAGGGTACTGGGTGCAGGCGATTTGCGTCGCGCCGAGCGAACGCCCGCGTGGTTGGCAAAACCGGCAGGCGCCGCTGCCGAAGCGGGTGGCTGCGACGAACGAAGCTACGGCGTGGCGGCCGCGTCTTTTACAAGGGGGCGAGGAACGTTAGGCTTAGGTTGCAGCTCCGAGGTGGCAGAGTGAAAACCGCTTGTTGTGGAAGTTTCGATGATGTCAGCTCTCCTTGGTTGGTATGCGGTGATAGCGGACGGTTAGCTGGTGATATTGTAGCACATTTCCGGTGGCTAAATCTCTTCGTTGAGGGCTTGGGAGATCTCGAAGCGAGAACGATGTGAAGATGCGTCCACTCGCTTGGGCCGCCTGGCGGCCTTTCCCGAGAACGACGACGCACAGTGCGCGACCGTCAACACGCACAAGCCGAGATGCGACGCCCGACGTACCCGGAACTCGAGGAAGGCGGCATCTGACATCAATGTATCCATCAACGGCTTTGATGTAGTCGCCCTCATAGAAACGGGAGCTGACTACTCAGAGCGGACCTTTTGCATCTAAGCTGAAGAAAGTTATGACCAGATGGGACGGTGCGCACATTCGCACGGCAGGAGGCCACCTCGTGACGCCAAGTGGAACGTGCACATCACGCGTCACCATAGGCGGCACAACGTACCCTGCAGCGTTCGTCATTTTGCCTAGCTGTTCCCGCAACGCCATCCTTGGAATGGACTTTTTGACGGACAATGGTGCAATAATTGATCTACAGGCCAAGTCCATAACTTTTACTTCCGATCACTCCATGACGCCGGAACCGAACGCCGAACACCGTGCTGCTGTAAGGATTGCCGATGATCATTTCACCCTGCCACCAAGCGCAAGCTTGATGATCACGGTTTATTGTGAAGATTCTGTTCCTGACGTCGACGCTATCGTAGACACTGATCAAAGGTTACTCCTCAACCGCGGAGTCTCCATCGCAAGAGGCAGTGCGCGCTTTAGGCAACGTCAATCCCTGTTTTGGTCACTAATTTCAGCGAACAATACCAGCTTTTAAACGGGGGTGCTGCAATTGCGTTCTTCGAAGAACCGCAAGAAACAAGTGACGTCATCGCGGTCGCCGACTTTGAACGCTCACCCGAAGATACCTTCAAGCTTCCAAATCCCTTCGACGTGAATCCGGCGTGACCGCAAGAACAACGGAAGAAATTATTTCATTTGCTGCGTAGCTACAGCGAGTGTTTTTCGTCGAACTCAAAATTACGTCAGACACCTCTGGCGAAGCACCGGATAATAACCGAAGATGGAGCCCGACCTACCAGACAGTCACCGTACCGCGTCTCTTCACACGAGCGCGAAGCCATCCGGACTCAAGTCGACGACATGCTCACCGACGACATTATACAGCCATCGAAAAGTCCGTGGGCTGCGCCGGTCGTACTCGTGAAGAAAAAAGACGAAACTTTAAGGTTCTGCGTTGACTTCCGGCGACTGAACACAATCACCAAAAAGGACGTGTACCCCCTGCCATGAATCGACGACGCCCTCGACCACCTTTGCCATGCGAAGTACTTCTCATCGATGGATCTGAAGAACGGCTACTGGCAAATTGAAGTGGACGAGAGAGACCGAGAGAAGACTGCCTTTATAACCCTGGATGGTCTATACGAGGTCAAGGTGATGCCGTTCGGGCTGTGCACGGCGCCAGCAACGTTTCAAAGAGTCATGGACACTGCGTTAGATGGCCTGAAGTGGCACACCTCTCTCGTATACTTCTACGACGTTGTGGTATTCGCCCGATATTTCGACTAACACCTCGCCAGAATGGAGTCTGTACTCGAGGCTATTGGTATGTCAGGGTTAACGCTGAAGCCTGAAAAGTGCCGCTTCGCTTACGAGGGACTCAAGTGTTTGGGACACGTCGTCAAGCCACAGAAGTCGTGCCTGACCTCGCGAAAAGATCAGCGATAGCGAACTTTCCCAGACCGAAAGACACAAAGACCGTGCGAAGATTTCTCGTGCTGTGCGCGTACTACCGGCGCTTCGCCGTAAACTTCGCACGCATTGCAGAGCCACTCACGCGCCTGACAAAAGATAGCACCACTTTCGCATGGGAAAACGCCCAAGAAAAAGCATTCTGCGAGCTGCAACAACGCCTGCAAAAACCTCCCATGCTCGCTCATTTCGACGAAAACGCAGAAACGGAAATGCACACCGACGCAAGTCCCAAAGCAAAGCGTTTGCGAAAGAGTAATCGCCTTTGCCAGCCGTTGTCTGTCGAAGGAGGAGAAAAGTTACTCAGCCTCTGAAAAAGAGTGACTCGCAATTATATGGGCCTTTTCAAAATTTCGCCCTTTCGTGTATGGTAGACCATTCAAGGTTGTGACAGACCACCGTGCGCTCTGTTGGCTCGCCAATTTGAAGGAACCCTCTGGCCGTCTTGGGCGGTGGAGCTTGCACCTACAAGACTTCGACGTTACAATCGTCTGCAAATCCTGCTAGAAACACCTTGACGCCGACTGCCTGTCCCGCACTCCTGTCGACCCACCACCACAAGACTCCGATTAAGACAGCGCGTTCTTCGGAGTGGTGAGTGAGAGCGACCTAGCCGCCCAGCAGCGTGCCGTCCCAGACTTGCGCGTCATGATAGACTACCTCAAAGGACGCAATGTCGCCGTGCCTAGGGCGTTCAAGCGGAACTTACCAGCATTCAACCTCAAAAACTCCGTCCTCGTGAAGAAGAATTTGAGCCCCAGAACGAGAACAAATTATCTACTTGTCGTCCCCGCAGACCTCCGTGGCGAAATTTTGGAGGCGTGCCACGACGACCTGTCTTCCGGACATCTCGGCACAGCTCGCACATAGCAAAAATCAAGGCGAAGTACTTCTGGACCCGCCTTACATCAGACGTCACCCGCTACGTTCGGAGTTGCCGTGACTGCCAGCTACGAAAAACGCCGCGGACAAGATCCGCCGTACTTCTACAACCGATCGCCGTCCCGTCAAGGCAATTTCAACAGGTTGGAATGGACCTTCTAGGCCTGTTTCCTACACCACGATTAGAGAACAAGTGGATTGTTGTAGTGACAGACTACTTGACGTGCTACCCAGAGCCCACCGCTCTTCCGAGGGGGACTGCACAAGAAGTCGCCAAATTCTTCATAAACCAAGTTGTGCTGCGACATGGAGCCCCTGAAGTCCTTATCCCGGACCACGGAACGGCCTTCACTGTGTTGCTTATGCAAGGAATCTTACGCTAGAGCAACACGGAACACTGAAGAACGACGGCATACCACCCCCAAACGAACGGACTAACTGAACGTCTGAACAAGACGATCGAGGATATGCTGTCAATGTACGTCGACGTTGAACATAAGGCTTCGGACGAAGTGATCCCGTATGTTACGTTTGCATACAACACGGCTATCCAGAAAACTACGCATACAACACGGCTATCCAGGAAACACGGCTATCCAGGAAACTACGATGCTTGACACCATGCTTCCTCATGTAGAAGACGACGACTTTAACCCCGACGTCCAAGGATGCCTTTAGCGTGCGGAGGAGTCCCGCCAGTTCGCTCGAGTTCGTACAACGGACCAGCGGCTGGTGGAGGCCGGGCGCTACAACCTACTACGCCGAGACGTCGAGTACCACTCAGGGGATCGTGTTCGGGTTTGGACTCCCTTCCGATGACGCGGGCTAAGTGAGAAGTTTTTGCGACGGTATTTCGGGCCCTACCTGATTCTACGACGTGTTGGCCAGCTTACCTACGAGGTGATTCCTGATGGTGATTCTGGAACATCACGACGACGCACGCGGCCCAAAGTCGTCCACGTGGTTCGCTTGAAACCTTACTATGCAAGATGAGAGACTTTTTTGTTGTTGTTGTTTGGACTGTATTTATTTTAGCATCGGGTCGATGCACACTTAGAGGGGGGGGGTATTGCCGCGAACCATGGATAACTTTATTGTTTGTTTTTTGCTGCCCGGCCGTGTTATCTGTGTCACAAGTGAAGCGCGTGTTCCATTCTTTATTTTTATGCCCCACGGGCTATCACATCAGATAAGCAGACTGTCTCGCCCTAACGTCCCCAGCCCAAAATGATCTTCTTTGATCTACAATGTTCTGGATGTAAATCGACAGTTCCAGAAACACTCGCGCTAAGAGATAAAAGCCTGCACAGCAGACGCGATGGAATTCGAATCGCCGACACCAGTTTACTCACGTCACTTTGTTGATTGCTGTGTCGCCGCCTTGTATTCTTTGAGTTGTTAGGGCAGCACAAGTTCGCTCCAATAAACGTGTTTTTCTTGAAGACAACTGCGTCGTCTTTGGCAACGTGACAATAAGAAGCAGCAAACGAAATATTGTTTGTAGATTATAAGGGGCGTTAAGGGCAAAGCTAGAGCTACATTTCGAAACTAGTAAAATCATACGATACGAGCAGACTCTAAAAACAGTGTCAGGGCTCCTCTTTCCTTCTAGAATATGCACCATTCTCTCCCATCCCCGCGTCTATATCCCTCCCCCTTTCTCCACATTCCGCTGCAACTCCACTTTCTGGGATTTCTTCCTCCATTTTTGTTCCTTCAACTCTGCTTCCCTCGGGTCACGTTGTAGGCGGCCGACGAGGTAGAAAGGCCGAGCCCCATGTTTATTCTAGTTGTGATGGCCGTGGCATAGTAAGGACGAGCAGCGTAGATCCGGTTGCAGTTCCAGATGTGCGCCGGGCTTGCTCTGTCCGAGAGCTGGCTGATACTAATGATGATGATGGCGCTGAAAGCGTCATCATCGCCATCATCGCCATGAAAGCGCCATGACATCCGAGGATCTCAGGCTGTCGTTTACTGCTTGAGGCTGCTGTGTTCCCTGAAGCGAAGAAGAGGGCAGTCGTACACCGGGAGTGGAGGGGTCTTGGAGATCACTCTCACCCGTGCCCTACGGAGGTGGTGCACTAGCAGGGCAGTTGATGCTTTCGTGAGTATATGCAGCAGATCCGACAACATATGGCGCGACGTCCGGATGTACTGTCGAGTCCATGAAGTAAAAGGTCGCCTCCGTGCAGAAAGTCGTAGGTGAGCTCACCTTTCCTGGACAGGCGATGCTGGACATTCCGATTAAGTGGATTCAACCGGTGCAGTTGCAAGTCCGGACGGTTTAGACAATACCGTCGGTTCAGTTGGCGTTGGTTTCCGCTGGGTTCCTATACCGTGGTGGTTTAGCACGGCGGCCTTCAGATCGTCGTATGCATAGGGCCTCGGGTTGGCAGCTGGATGGTCTCAGTGAGGTCGGCAGGTAGCTTCTGTAAGGTGACAAGGTATCTGATTTCTTGGGAGTGGATGTCGTTGACATAGAAATGTCTCTCCAGTATCACGAACCACGCGGCGTGCCACCGATTGATACAAACGGGATCAGCCCGGTTTGGTCTAAGAGGCCGGGTGACGTTGGTCGCGTGCGTTGTCGGCGTTGTGGCTGGACAAGCATCCATTTGTTGCCATGGCGAAGCTGCTTGTCCGGGTCCCCAATCTGTAGGCGGTCAACGAGGTAGAAAGGCCGAGCCTACGTTTATTTAAGTTGTGATGACCGTGCCATGGTGAGGGCGACAGCATAGAACCGGGTACCGCTCCAGATGCGTGCCTCTGGCGTGCTCTGTCCGCGAGCTGTCTGATACTAATGATGATGGTGGCACTGATGAAAACGATGATGATGTCACTACAACGTTATTGAGAAGTGGGTCAATTGTTATTTTTGGGTTACAGGCACCCAGTATGTGGTCCGCCTGCTGATCCGGTGACCAATAAATGACTGACAGGGAACACGTGGTTTGTACACCATAGGTGTATAATCAGCGACTATCCCTACTATTGTGAACGAGACACTGACCCACTAGCAAGCGAACACGTCAGAAACGTTCTTGGCTTTTCCAGTGACATACAGACAGAATGGTATTTTTGGGCCCTAGGTAGCCCAAGAGACAGTATCGTCTAAAAACATGTAAAATTGCTGGTGTCCGCCGTAGCAGCACAACTGTTTTCACCCACAGTGTCTGCGCTTTCTTCATTTTGGAAAAACGGCTAGAGCTCCATCGTACAAAAAAAATTCTCGATTCTCTGCTTTTAACGAAGCATAAATAAGGCCTAATATTTATCCTCACAAAATGTCTTAGGTGTCCATGCTCAAAAGTAAGAATTATTTCTATGCGTTTTGACCACCACACCGGGTTGTATTCACTACTATGTTTTGTTTTGTTTTTGGAGGAATGTGACAAGCAGAGAATCAGCCGACGCACAACTCTGTATAGTTTGGTATGCTCATAACATCCCCGTGCCTTCAAGTAGAGGTTCCGTTGTTTTGGTTCCTTTGGTGCGCTTGTGTATCTGTTCCGAGTAACGAAGTACTGCACAGCAGTTTAAGACTAATGGAAACTCACATTTGCGTACTCTATTATCGATGTAAGGGACCAAGGGCGTTTCTTATCTACGTTACCGACTAGTTGTAACGGTTAGAATACAAGTCCGGATGAGTGAACGTTTTGCACTTCTAGAGATGCATAGTTACTACCGCACATTTTCACACCATTTCTATATTTCTATGGCGTCATTGGAAGCCATAAGATCATCCAATGTTTCTTTAGTTTGACGAGCTTATTTTGTATGCCTATTGGCGCAGCCAGGGTGACCGAAGTAGTTTGTCCACGCATACGTTCTTTAAAGTAATGCTTCCATGTACTCCACACAGATGGTTAGCGTGCGGCCAATGTTTATCCGGTGGTTACTCTTTATGGTTAATTACAGTGACAGAGAGAGAGAGAGAGAAAGAGAGAGATAGAGGGAGAGAAAGAGAGAAAAATATTTTTTATTCGTCGAGCAGAGCCTGATATTAGGGGCGTCGTCCCGTCAAAGGCATCCCTAGTTCGGATTCTTCAATATACTTTTATAGAGTGCATTTCCTCTAGCTCATATGAAAGGCACCGTTTTCTATAGTGAGGTGACCACGAGGAATTTCAAAATAAATTGCCGAAAATAATTTTGATTTGGCACTAAGCTTTCTGAAATATGAAAGGTGGCGCCATCTATGTTTAAATGTGACACTACCGTGCATATACCAACAGCTTCGTCCGTTTCAATGCGCGATTCAAAAACTGTGCCTTGGTATTCTAAAGACGAGTGTGTCGAACCGATAAAAATACCGTTTTGGTTACGGTTCTCGTTCAGGCGAAATCATTTCTTTCCGGTTCAGTTCCGGTTCGACAAAACCACGTACCGAACCTGTTCGCGAACCGGTTCGATGAGTTGAATTATCACTGATATTAGAAAAAAAAACATTTTAACGTTTAAAATGACAGTGAAATCAAAATACAAACAAAAATTCAAAATACTGCTGTTCCCAAAAGGCAGTGGTGCAATTGCAAAGCAAACTTTAAACAATTAAGATATATTAGAAAAACAGATGAGGTGGCGAAAATTTACCACCTACTTTGTCCCCCAGACATTATGTTGTCTTTGCGTCTATTCATAAAGCCACCGCCAAGAGATATGACGGTGGGGTATATTTTCTGCCCTTTCCTCTTTTGTTGAAATCGCAGTCGTCGCTATGGCATCGCCCATCACGCTAACCTGGAAGCCTTAAATTTAGGCCTGCGTACTGGCGCGTTCAAATACCAGCGCTTAATACCAATGGCGCACATTTTTTATATTTGTAACAAAAGAGAAAAATCCTACAACAGCCACATAAATACTACCAATGAATTAGATTATTTGGTCACCCTGAATAATTTGTTGGTTGTCACCTTATCGAATGTGTCAGCCACACTTTTGTTGAAAGTAAGCTTTATTCAACGCTCAGTCACTGCATTATTGCTCTGACCACTACAATTCCTTTTGCGATCGCTATACCGGATGTGTGGATTACAATCAGTGTGTCATTGCTCCGCCTGACCCCCGGCCATCGTTCCGTTGCTGCATTGCGGAATCTTATAACAGAGTATGCTGTTACAAAATGAAAGCGAAATTTGACGCGCGGAGCATGAGATTGGACTTTTTGGGGTAGGCATTTTTAATTCGCCTACAAGAGTACTTCCCCCCCCCCCCCCACCCCCGGAACGAGTAGCTGTACAAGTAATGTAGCAAGTTGGGCAGTCAGTACAAGTACACCTTCGAAAAGAAGCAGATCTGAAAGAGACAAAACTGCATCAGCAGCAAACGGCTTAGCCACTGAGCAGCTCCTGCGGTCACACTTGTCAAGTATTAGGAATTTGCAGGTGTCGGACCTTTTAAAGAAATTACGAACTGCAAAACGTTTGCACACATCGAGTGTCGGCTTTCACTGTTGCGCATCCGAGCACTCCTGCAGCCTGATTGATCCAATAAAGAAGCAGCCAGAAAAGGGCAAACTTGTTTTATATCCCCTGCAAGCTGCCCAGAATGACATTTCCTTTGGTCAACCTGCACTACGCTCGTGACTCAGCGGCAACAGACCATTCCTACATTGGTGCTCATTCATTTCCCATATTGTTACATAGAGCGTGATAGTGTGCAATTGTCTGGAGGGGAAAGTGCGCGAGCGGGTACGAAGTTGTTGGTACGTGAAAGAAAAAATGGCCGCGTATCTGCTCCTTTCGTTGCAAATGCTGTCAAAAGACGATAGTCTTTATCGGCTTTTGCGAAGTAAATGCCTCCCTTGGCTTTCCCGCTCACCTCTCATGTTGTTCCTCTTGCGTCACGCTCCTCCCAAGGTAAAGACGCCAAAGGTTTGCTTAAATCATTTTAAATTTCCCGCGTTCCACTGCTCCAAACCGGGTGTCTCGATGCGAACGCTGCCGTACGGCGAAGACGCGCGTTAATCGAGGCACCCTACTTCAACGTTTATAGAACCGCGTTTCCCTACTCCACGTGCGTTGCAAGCAGAACGTGGAAACTATCTAATGGAACCCTGCGTAACTGCTGCCGGTTGATTTCTTAAAATGGCGTCAGAAGCTATAGTGGCGCGGGCGACAGTAGGCGACGACGGTGTGAATTCTTTTTCTGCAGTTGATGAAGTATTTAATTTCGCAAATTCAAGCATGTTTGATTTTTTCAAAAAGGAACACTGCAAATATCGCTTCTGTATTGATTTGTTGTCTCATATTTGCGTAATGTCTTGTTCTTCTTCAACAATGTTGACAAGTATGAACGTTACACCGGAAATAGACGGGTAGATTTAGCTGTGACTATATAAGACTATTGCGGAGGCATTGTTTTGCTTTGGCCGGGTGGCTGAATCGAGTCACAGACAGACAGACGGACAGACATACAGACAGACCAAAATTTCTGGGTTTAAGTAGCCCAAGAAAGACTATCGTCTTTACAAAAATCGGACCAATCCACCATGTAGATGTGGTTGGAAAGTAAAGCTGTAAACGGCACCCACAACGATTACCCATGTGAAGTCACTTAAAATTCATCACTTGGGTATACAAACAGTAAAACCAGGGAGAACTGAAATGCACTAAACACACCGTTTATTTCTTCAAAGGTATATTCTCGGTAAGTTAAAACAATGTACGATGAATGAACGGTGGTTAGTTGAGTTGTAATGGGGTAGCACATGAGTGGAAACTTTTTTATAAAATAAAAGAAAGCTCAAACCCGCTCTTAAACGATCTCCTTTATCCGTTTCTGCCGCCGCGTACGGAGGTGACCATTTGGCGGCACAGACGGAGGAGAAAGAGAATGGGGAGGAGCAGGAAGAGGTTGAAATACTTCTATTTAGATTTCTGAAAAACCCAGAGAGCGGCGCAGGGGAGTGATTCCTCCTTCACTGGAGCCCATACGCAGTCCGCGCCGCCTGTGCTCTGTCCACCAACTGGAGCTTGGTAAGCAGAGAGGGGCTGCACAGCGGCATCTCCCATTGCTCTTGTTGGGTAGTTGACGGAAAGAAAGGAGGGTGCTCAGGGCTACATTCGCACACCCCCATTGTGTGGCGGAGTGTTCCTACTTCTGAACGAAATTTACATTCAGCGTCGTAGCGATTCGGCTGCATTACGTGAAGATACGTCGGGTGTGCGAAGGAACCGGATTGTAAGAGCCGTAGGGTTGTTTGTTGTTCTCTGGAGAGGTCAGGGTAAGGCGAAGGTCTGGCCTGTCTCTGAAGGCGACAATGCTGGGTTATGCACCAGAACGAGACAAATGGGTGACTGTCCTTATGCAGCTCCATAGCACGGGAGATAAAAGCGCAGGCTTGTTTGTGTTCGTATTCGGTATCCTCCATTGAAGCGTTAGCGGGTGTTTAGATGAGCTGAACAAAACCGCTTGGGGAGTTTTTCCACCCCACGCAGTGCAGGTCGGGACACCCAAACCAATTGGTAATTCCGGTAGGCTTTGGGAATCGGTGACTTCCTTCCGAACCCCTGCTTTAGTGACAGCCATGGCGATGGCTGCCTCTTCTGCTGACGTCATGTTTTGCCTCTTGAGGGAGGCACACGTAAGGAAGTTGGTTCTGGTTCTGGAGGTAGCCACGATGATGGCGTACATCTGCCCTCGATTTTGCGAGGCGCCTGTGAAGATGACTTCATAATCCCCACCGAGGGTGGTCTTCTGCGCTTCAGCCAGTGGTTGTCGGCGATCCTCGTCGTGTCATGGCTTCATATTTATAAGTAAAAGGGGAAGCTTTAGTTCTTGTCGTCAAGAGTCCGGGTGTACCGACGGCCAAATCTTTAACTGGCGTGCGCGAGCGGCGACTTTTCTGTGCGTCAGCGCCATATGACGGAGCCAAGTTGCAAGCTGTTTGAGGCTAAGCGCATGCCCAGAAAGCCGCGCTCAGTTTTGCCCATCGTCTGCTAGGCTGTTCCTTCCTTAGCGCGTCACCCCTTATGAGCGCACTGCGAACGATCCAGGCAGCGTGGTAAAGCGAATGGGTTTTCTCTTATTTTATTTTCCCAAGATTAACGTTGCAGCAATCAATCGAGTAAATTTCTAGATTCGCCGAACACGCCCAATCATGAGATAAGCGGAAGAACCTGGGTTACTCATTTCTTCTTTTGGTTTTTTTTTCTGTAGATGCCTACTTTATAGCTTGAGCACGGGCACCAATCTGTAAGTTCGCTGTGAAACCTCGAATCAGTGAAGCTGCTCTTCAGGTTATGCTCGCGGCAATTCGCCACAGTCGCTAAAATGTAACCCCGTATATCTCAAAAGGCAAGACAGACATTGGGATGTTATCGAAAAGGGTAGCTACTTAGCAAACTCTTCTTTACTCACACATTTACTGCCAGGGTGCAATGAATATTCTTCGTTACGGTCACAAATATTGCATCACGTTGTTTGCATCTGAATGAGACAGCACGAAATGCGTTTTTAAAGCATTTAATGATCATGCGCTGCATACTGGCTGATACGCAAAAAATAACAGTGAAGGTTTGTAGCAATATGCGGCTTGCACAGGCCTTTCAGTAGCAGGTGAAGTCGCCGCCAAGCTCTACCACGGCAGACATACGGCGTGGAAGGGAGTCGTACAGTGCGGGTACGAGGTCGGTGTCGGCCTTCAGCACTTCCCACTGGCTTTTGATGGCTTCCCACAACTCATCAGAAGTTGCTTTGTGGAGGCCCATTTTTGACAAGTTCGCTTTCAAAATTCCCCAAACGTTCTCCAGGACATTCATGTCCGCGCCCTTGGGCGGCCAATTGAGCGTCATCACACCAAGGCTTTCGAGGTGCGCTGTCACGCTGTGTGCAGTATGGATTGGGGAAAGGTCATGCATCAGCAGAAAATTTCCGTCGCTGTATGGTCCATCCAGCACATGAGGAAGCAGCTGATGATCTATGATTGCTATGTAATCTTCGGAGCACAGCCGACCATGAATGCGGTGGAGGGGCCCGAGGTTATCTTTCGTGATAACCCCCCACACGTTCACAGATCTTCTGCCACTCGCCTTGACGTCCTGGACGTAACGAGGATCATACCTAAAAACAGTGTTAAATGCAAATTATTCACCGTCGCTAGCAAAACTAATAATACGGTATGTAAGACAACAAGGCACCGGGTAGAAAGCCAAAAGTAAAATGATTTACCTTATAGCGACTGGCCGGTATACTTTTTGTGTCTAGTCCCACTGGGTGCAGAAGCTGCTTTCGTCTGTGAACGCGACGTTATGCCAGTCACCAACTGTCCATTGCAGATGCTCTTGAGCGAAGGCGAGTCTTTTTGCTCTGGCATTGTCAGAGAGTAGGGGTTTCTGCGCAGCAATCCTGTTTCTAATCCCTGCTTCTCTTAGTCGTTGCCTAATAAGTTCATTAGAAACATTTAGGCCAAGGACAGCCCTTATCTCACCCGCTGTTATGAACGGATTGTCACTCACACAGGAAACAATCTGTAAGTCCTCTTCTTCGGTTGTTTTTTTGGTGAGGCAGCGAGGAGCATCTGCAATCCGACCTTCATCCCGGTAGGCACGTATTATTCTTCCCACGGAAGCCTCAGCCACTCCGGTTGCTTGAGCGATTTTCTTCTGTGCTAAGCCGCTCATTGACATTCCTATAATTTGGAGTCTTTTCGCTTGAGGTATTCGGGAAGGCATTTTGGTGACTGCCGAAAACTGCTGCGAGCACAACCTGCAGAGCAGCTTCACTGATCATAGGTTCACAGCGGCCTTATAGTTTCGCAGCCACGGTGAAGATATCAAGCGCGCATACGACTGATACTTGCCCTTAATACACACGATGAAGCGTTTACGTCACAAAGTAAAAAATGAATAAACCCTATTCTTCAGCTTATCCCATGAGTGAGCGTGTTCGGCGTATCTTTAAATTTACTCGATTGATTGCTGCAACGTTGATCTTGGGAAAATAAAATAAGAGCAAACCGATTCGCTTTATCACGCTGCATGGATCGTTTGCAGTGCGCTCATAAGGGATGACGCGCTAAGGAAGGAACAGCCTAGCAGACGATGGGCACAACTGAGCGCGGCTTTCTGGGCATGCGCTTAGCCTCAAACAGTTTGCAACTTGGCTCCGTCATATGGCGCTGACGCACAGAAAAGTCGCCGCTCGCGCACGCCAGTTAAAGATTTCGCCGACTCTACATCAAGCGTAGTGACATTCTGAGCTGCCCAGCTAATCTGGTGAAGAATGCGGCGACCCGCCGCACTTATGCTCTTTCGGAGCTTCTGGGTAGAAAGATGGCCCTCTATCTGCTGTTCCACCGTGTTGTGGAGCCCCGTGCTAAGTAGCCTCTCTGTGGACCCACTCATGGGAAGACCAATGGCCTGCTGAACCACGTTTCCAATCATTATATAACGCCTATTTATGTCCTCCTTGCCGAGAAGAAGATAGGGGGTCCTCGAGAGGACAAAAACGTGCATTATTCGAAAGGCATCGGATTCCTTGAGGCCTCGCTTCTTGGTGGCAACTCGCCTGATCATGTTTATGATTTGATTGATATTGTGTTTGAGGCGCTGTAAGGATCTTGATGCTGGGGCTTGGAGTGATGGCCTGGCCATCAAGGAGTATTTGAATGTGTTCCTTGATGTGTTGTTTGGCGTAGAGCGGACGACAAGGAGCTGTGATTTTTTACGTGAACACTAGAGGCCGCAGGCTTTAGTACATTGGCGTTCTAGAAGTGAGATGTCATGCGTTGGTGTGAGGTTCATTTAATTTTTGTAATTCATAGCACACGCGCAAGGCCCGCATAAGGCCACTAGAAGTTCCGTGGGCAGAGCGCGCAGCGGCGGGAGAGGTCGCGTGACGCTACCACGTGGCATTCCGCGAGAATGCAGGAGGTAAATCCGTAGATGTGCTTTGTTAGTGCACCACTTGTATTCTTCCCCGCCTTCCATGGGCTCGTGGCTAAATCGGTAAGGTGACGGGTACTCGATTTGATACCTTTTAGTTTAAGGTTGGATTCCTTGCGGCGCCAGTAAACCCTTTTATTTGTTCGCGGAAGTTTTCTGTTGAAATCAACGGTCGCGAAGGAACCCTTAGAGAGTAAGGGTAAAGAGCTTTGCCTTAAAAAGCCTGAACTGCATTGACTTTGCAATATCAACAACGGAAGGTCGCACCGTTTCGGCGTGAACCGGTAACCGTTATTTCTTTTTTCGGTTCAGTTCCGGTTCGGGTTCAGCGTGCTAAAAAAATAACGGTTCGGGTTCGGGTTCAGTTCTGGCAAAAATACCGGTTCAGTTCCGGTTTTCGGTTCGGTTCGGTTCCAGTTCGACACCCTGGTAAAGTCTACATTATAATATGGTTTCAGCTGGGGACAAGTTTCTAAATATCTCTTTTCACCTCACGTACACTTAAAGGGACACTGAAGTGAATTTGTCAAGCTCCCGTTTTTGCTTGCGCTGCGTATACTGGCTCAAATTAGCCCACTTTTCATCGTTTATCCGGTTGACAAATCGGTAATTATCTTACACAGCGCGAAAGAAGAAAAACTACTATGCGCGGTTTGCGGCAGCCGCACCAACTAAAGCTGTGACGTTGGGAGGAGGGAGCACCGTGATTGGACGATGCCCAAGGTTAGCAATCAAACAAGTTTCGGTTTAGGTTTCGGTTCTGTAAAACACAACCGATGGCATTGTTGGATGGGCATTCTCAATATCTCAGTAATCATCGTACCGCGCTTCTGCCATGTTTTCGGCTGTAAAATGCCTAAAATAAGCCTCCCAGGACGGCTTGGAATCGTAGCATTCACTAGGCGAGGCCTACGCAGTGTATGAACGCCCTCCGCGTCCCCGCAGACGCTCAAATGCCATGCGCTTTCCCCCCATATTTGGAGCTTGCCTCACTCATGCCTGTATCGTAAAAAGCGTGTTCGCACCAGGCCAAGGGTCTGTTGATTCTGGCCTGTGCCCACAGCCCGCAAGCAGTCGGCGCTTCTGGCAACAGCACGCCAATGAGAACTAGCTAGCGCGCCAGTGCCAGCCTGCGCGCGTTCTGTGAACTAGTTCGTGAAGCAATGAACGTTGCGGCCCAAAAAAAGGTGAACTCAGTATAGAAAACATCGGCGGAAAACGAAAAAGTTAACTTATAAAAAAAAAAAAAACAAAAGCACGCACCCGCGGGGATTCGAACTCGCGATCTTCAAAACACTTGCAATGACATACCCAGCACTCCAGACCCCTAGGCTACGGGGCGGGCTCTCTTAGCTTGGTAATATAAGGTATATATTGTATAACCAGTTTACACTTTTATTTAGTTTTGGCATTTCAAGCAGCTTAGGCGACTATTTGTTGTTTTGCGCTAGTGCAGTAATCATCCCCCAAGTTTCCACAATATATCACGTCTAGCAATTGCATTTCTTAGACGGAAAAGCGTTCGCAAAAGCGTAGTCGTGCTGCTGACCGCTGTGCTTGTTCGCCCAGCGCAAAAAAGTGCTTCCCGCACCCTAGTTTTACACTGTACGGTAAAAATATCAGTTGATTTTATATCCTTAGTACATATATTGACTTCGCTGACTCTTCTCCCGCCTTCAAGAGGCCTTATATTGTCCTACTGGCGTACCAGTCAGCGAAGCGTCGCATGTGGACTTGTGCAGCGCTTGTTTGAAGCGACCTTGACTTGGAACTAGATACAGTGTACAAACTAACCAAGTAAAGAAAGGCACATTCTTCCATTCGCAAACGTGTCCTGGCTTCGTTTCAACTGAGCGAACGAATTGCGACGACCCGTCGGCGGCCGGCGGACGAAACGCTGGGCCGACTGACTCTGCCTAAAGGCCGGGGAGCCGTGCAGTAGCGCAGCCAATTGCGAGCTCGGCTCCTCCCGACGTCACACGAAAACGCCACAGAAAATGGGCGAGCGTAAAGAGAGGAGGTCAGCAATTTCGAATTAATTTTTCTACTAAATAAAATCGCCTAAACGCGCCCAGAGTGGTCGAAACGTGGCCTGGGGACTCCGGTCTACAATTTGCGCTAGTAATCCCGCAATGTTTACATATCACTCAGTGTCCCTTTAAAGGTGTGTTGCTGTACATAATTCTCGGAGCATACATAAGGCTCGGAGATTTAAAAATCCGCTTTCAAACGTTCGATTGTCCTATCAAGGAAACCATTTCGATTCAAGGTGCTTTATGTGATGCCCTTTTATTCGGGATAGACGGCATACACTCTCAAAAAATCGGTTGTTTCTCCCTTTAAATTCATTTTCACTATACATTGCGCCTTTGTGGTATTTGCTTATGTTAGCGTTCCTGCTCTCGGCGTCGCTGGTCGTAAGCTGCCTACTTCTCGGAGGTACGCAGGACGCGTAGCCCACCCAGTTCGAAGTTACGTGAGGCTGATGTTTGACTTAGCCCGGCCGCTGACTCTGCCCCAACCGCGAGAAGCTCCTGCCCGCCGTGATGGCTGAATTTCTGGTTCACGCAATAGCTCGCTCCACGTGCACTCTGCTTCGAGAGAAAAAAAAAAGCCAATATTATTCCCCTTGGTTCTAACTCCCCTCAAACCTTATTTTCTCACGCATCCACGTACTAGGAGTTTTCAGTGTACATGTAGAATCACCATGAAGCAATGAAACACACCGGACTTTTTTAATCACCATCTGTATATTCAAGAAACCCTTCTTCAGCGCCTCCTTTTGTATGGGTTTTCTCGACTCCGATCGACCTTAGTTTGTAGACCACGGTTAAGAGTGGCCTTCACGAAAGGGATCTTTTCTCATCGGTATGGCGAGCTGCCCTCAATGTGATGCCTGTGGGGCGGAAGAGACTATAGAGCATGTGGTGTGTCGCTTCTCCAAATACTCGTTAGAGAGGAGTGTGCTTTTTAAGCACGCTCAGCCGGTTGGACAATCGACCACTTGCAGTAGAGGCTATGTTAGGTCAACGGTCTCCACTATCGACTTCACAGAAGGCGACCAAAGAAGCTCTTCTACGTTTCCTGAACGAAACGAATCGGCGTGGGAGACTGTAGTGCTTAAAATGGGACTAGAGAGTGCACCTTCCCACTCCTATCTCTTCCTCTTATCGCGCCCTCTCTTTCATTCCCTGAAATCCACTCCCACAGTGAAGGGTAGCAAAGCGGGCAGCACACCTGGTTAACGTCCCGGCCTTTGCGGCCTTTCTTTCTTCTTTCCTATCAGGACCACCGGGTTTTCCTTTTGCCAAGCCATATAAAAGTTTGCTTCAAAACTGTAGCGCAAGACGGCTCTTTTTAAGCCAAAAGCCACAACTTCTCCATTATACAACAAAACTGGCGTTGTTATTGTCCGGTGGATAATACGGCAGCGCCTGTAATGACTAAACAAAGAAACCATTTCGATCGGTATGGGATCTACTCAGGTTCTTCAGAGTTGGAGCCGTTTTACCACAGCGTTATGTCAGCATGTTGCCAGTCGTGGAACAAGAATTAGCCTTCTGCGTGCGGAGGTGACGAGAGCACAAATGGTGCACCCAGTCACGGGAACTCTGATTCTAGGAAAGTGGTGGCGTACAAGGGCGCCAGTATGCTTTTTCATGTAATTTGGGCAAAAAAAGGAAGAAACAAAAGCAAAGAAAGAGGTCTAAACATGATGTACCCGTTAAGCAACCTTTGATAAGTATCGCCAGCCGAAGTCACAATGCTTTCGTCTTCAAAGCAGGCCAACAGTCTGAACGGCAGGGAAGAAATTTTATTATTATTTAATTTCACACGTAGTTGCGAGACAAGAAACATGTTTTAGGCTGAGATGCGTTGCGATTTAGTGTCATTTTCTGATTACGCGTAGCTTTTCTTGTTCTGGTGGTCTGCGGCTTTACTCAGCGCTTCAGCGCGTGCTCTTAAAACGCCTAACACGAGCTCCAGATCAGCAGTCAGTTACGAAAGAAAGTGCAACGGCAGTGGAGTATCAACAATCTCAAAATAAATATTTGCGCGTTTCCATGCTGTTACAACGAGGTTTTGCGATGCTATTTTAGCCACTATGAACAATCCGGTAGACGGCAATTTTATAGGCCGCCAAACTGTGTTCAGGGATCACCGAGTGTTCCGAACATGTAATTCTGCGCTTTATTCTTGGTGCCTGGCGTGTGTCATTCCTGCCATGAACGTGCTTGCAATCCTAATTACCCTGTGTCTGCCTATTCCTACCCGCGTATCTTGTGTCTGGTGCAGATGGCGAAGGGGCGCTGTTATAAATCTGCCGCAAACCCCGCACGCGTTTGAGCACGGCGAAAGCGGATTAACACGTATGAATCTTGCTAAGCACTTTGAATACGGTCGTGATATCTAAAGTTAGCACATTAAGGTTGAAATGCTACGTAGGGGCTTGAGAGCTAACCGGAGCCACACCCCACGAGATCAAAAAGCTCGAAATAGACTTTTTTGGGCGGGCAGTAGAATATTTTCTTATTATTTTCTTACGCCACGTCGTCTGGCGTTGGGCTAAGTGATACTTTGTATGAAGCTCTCTCTCTCTCTTCCTCTCTCTCTCTCTCTCTCTCTCTCTCTCTCTCTCTCTCTCTCTCTCTCTCTCTCTCTCTCTCTCTCTCTCTCTCTCTTTCTCTCTTCCTCTCTCTCTGTTGCCAGGTACGTCGCGCACAAGCGCAAACGCTCTGAACGAACGTGCCAGTATTATAATGGCCGTTTCTTCTGGAAATCCCTCTAATACCCGCACATTGCATGTTTTTTTAGAAGCGCGTGGACAGCGTTGTACAGAAATACACCATTTGTCAAACACAAGACTAGGCATGAAAAAGGCAGGAGAACATACTTCTAGAGAATACATAAAAGGAGGGCTCATTCCGAGTGTCCCATAGTTCCCGAGCGACGCATTCCGAGTTTCCTATGATATCTTCTGTCTCTCCAAAATTATTATTCGTGTACAGGCAATGGGCTGCGCTACCCTCAAGTTTTTGTCTCAGCGCAAAGTCCTTGTAATAAGTTTCGAGGGGATCAGTAGAACGGGCTATAAGTATGAGTGGAGCTATGTTTCATAATCGTTGCTTCGAAATGACTCTGTAGCCCTTGAGTGTTAATTAGGTACACGCTTGATAGTGAAAAAGAACGTGTTTGCTTGGAATTTGTAAGTCCAAATGGAAAAGTTCACAAACAGCCATACGAAAGTTAAGAGGGAAGGGTATATCCTTGTTTTCACAGCACTCAGAGTCTAGGGACCCTTTCTGGGAGCTATGGGCATAGCTTCCAGCGCTTCAGATGCGACCACGAGCGCCCCAAGTGTGTGATCACCCTATCTATTGCCTTGTCTCCAAAAGTGATAGCGTCTTTGGAAGACTAAACTTTTGTTTTGTGCACTGAACGACTGAAACCGGTACCATGATAACCTAAATGCTTGCTTATTTTTTTTTTATGTGTTGTGTGTCTTTTCGACTTGTGCTCTTATGGCAGAGCAGCCTTTCTGTTCATATTGCCTTGTTGCACCTAAACACTTCGGTTGGTAGTCAGCGCTGTGTGCATCCAGAATTTTTTTTTGACCGGTCCTAAGCGCTGTTTTGTTATGGCAATGCAAACAAGCTAGCGCTACACGCTAAAAGCATCGCATCGAATTATCGGAGTAAGGATTATGGGTTAATGTCTGATGGCAAACACATGCCCACATCGTGTGTCATGTGTCGAGGTATCCTCCACAGAACGAGTGGAGGCGCCCGGTAGATTTTCAAGTGGTGTGCCAGATGTTCGGTGAATATTGTGTTAGACTTTATCTTTATACGAGGAGGAAGCAGTGGCGCATTGCCAGGTGCACCTCCCGCTGCGCAAGAAGAGACGTGATGTATGTCTAGGAACGGAAACACGGTTGTCCTGTTTGGGGATGTGGTGCCCAGACGCAACGTAAACAGGCGCTCGAGCGACCGTGTGTGCCCACTCGCTAGCAGACTTTGTTGGACGTACGATAAGGAGGAGCGTACGCCCTGGAGATCAGTGATGCCAATTTAGCGGATTTTCCGCTAAATCTGGCGGATTTTATTTTATTCTGACGGGGAAAAAATTAGTCTAGCGGCTAGTGGATTTTTTGACGGGCCAGTTTTATACATAGCGGATTTCTGGCGGATACCTCGCGCAGTGCACCGATTCCAAATCGCCCTGCAAGAAAACCATTTCCGGGTCCTCTAAAAATGCAGAAATTGCTTAACTTCAGAGGTTAGGAGGGCTCCTGTTCACTTGCTCCACCTATCTCAGACAAACAAATCCGCGAGGTTTGAAAACGGCTTTGAGACAATCGAAAAAATTTACAACCAGTGGAGCAAAATCACCTTCCTGGACTGGAAGCAAATATTGTGCACGCAGTCTTTCTGGCGTGAAGTTCACTCCTATAAGGACGCCTGCGGCGAAAACCCGTTCGCCGAGCTGGCCGGATTGGCCATGTCGATGATCGGGCTGCCGTATTCAAATGCCGAAGTAGAGATGAGGTTTAGTCAGCTTAACATAGTAAAATCCAAGATGAGGAAGAAGCCGAAGCCTGAAACCGCAAAGGCCATCCTCGTAGTAAGAGCGGGACTGAAGTGACACCAGAAAAGTTGTTTTGATCACGAACTTCCCGCAGCAGTTGTTAGTGCAATCGGGACATCTGCAACGTATGTTTAACCAAGTCACCTTTCTGGTCCCTCAACAAGTACCAGCGGTCGCGTGGAGATGGTGTCAGACGATGACAGCGGCGACGGAGACCTCGATGTGTTTTTCGTTGACCTGTGATTTTTTTTTTTCATCAGTGTGAACATTTATAACTTTAGACTCTTCTGTGATGAGGTTGACCAATGACGACCACCGCAGCACTGAAACCTGAAGTGTTCCTTTAGACTCCTTGGAAGACTTTTTTATATAATATTTTAGCTCTTGTAGTTTTGGGAAGCTTTTAAGAATGATAAAGGTATTTATCATACAAAATTGCACTGTTATTTTAAATAAAATAGGCCCTAGCGGGACATTTAGCGGATATGTTTTAGAATCTAGCGGAATCTGGCGGATTTCTCATTGCTTTTTAGCGGATGTCCGACGCCCAGCCATGGCAACACTGCTGGAGATACAGGTTGTGACTGCGCATGCCCAGTACGCTATGCATCCGCTACGGCGATGCGTTGCTATGCATGCACTGTCTCGCGCAGGTTAGGCTACAGTGGCAGGTTACCGGGACCCGACTGCGCAGGTGCGCATGGGGGCGGCGAGGAGTTCGCCTCTCACCGGAACGTTTGTGCGGGCTCGGCGAGGCATGGGCGCCCGTCCCCGCGAAACGAATGCGCACCTGCCCAGTCGAGTCCCGGCACCCGCCACAGTAGCGTTATCATACGCTAGCCGCTATGCTAAACCCTCTATTGTTTCATTAAGTTCGGGTACGTTATTTCAAAAAATACAAAAAATCTGTATTTCTATCGTCGCGCGCGTGCTCGTTGGTGCTGGCTGCACGGGGGGACAGGTCCTTACGGCTCATTGTTGGCGGGCGACTTGCGAATCATGATGACGGTGGCTGTATGCGCACTGGTTATGTTGCCTAACAGCTGCCAACAATGTAAAATTGGATAGATTTTAAGTATTCAGAGAACTGCAGTCTAGGGGCTATCAGGCGCAAAGCTAATCCCGTTCGGGTAACATAAAATGAAAGTATTTTTACGAAACTGGTTGCGTCACAAAATACACACCCTTATGCACCAAAGCAGTACTTTGTAACAAATAGCTCCAGTCTAGGCATGCTCAGGGAACATATAACTACATGTGGTACCTAATTCTGCTGCTACGGGCGCATGGTGAACACTGCAAATAAAAGAACTGTTGTGAAACTTGTGAACACGGTATCGGGTGAGAAGCATTTAAGGGGCCATTTCAGTAGTTCTTGTCACTAAAATGCAATGACAAGAAGTGTAACCGTATTAATCTGTGAGCATTCTTTGGCAAGTGCATCCGCAAAGTCTGCCCTTAATGAAAAAGTGCAATAGCTAATAAATGCTAAGTAAACACGTAATCAAATTAACATGCAGAGTTATGATCGACTTGTACCTTCACACTCGATAAGAATAAAAAAATATGACGTAATGCACTGATTGGGTAATAAAAAGGCCCTGGAACCCTACATTTTGTTGTCACACTGCTTATATTTCCCCTTATTAGATGTCTTTCAAGCAAATTGTTAGGGCTTAGTGAAGCCGGCTTTACAGGGCTGGATTTAAATCGCTCCACTGAGATTACACAGTAACTTAAGGAGTTATAGTACATACAGGAAGCGCCAATTATTATTAGACAAGGCAGGTCCACTGTCTACATGTCGACCTTTTGGGTACACCTCGAAGAACAGTGGCAACGAAAGCAATACAGCTGCTCGTCATCTAGAACAGTCAACGTCACCCACGGCACCTGCTCACTGAATACCTCTATCCCACAAAAACCCGCCGCAGCGGCTCAGTGGCTAAGGCGTTGCGCTGCTGGGCACGAGGTCGCGGTTTCGATTCCCGGCCGTGGTGGCCGCTTTTCTGATGGAGGCGAAAAATCAAAACGCCCGTGTGTTCGAGATTTCGGAGCACGTTAAGGATTACTAAATGGTCAAAATAATCCCGAGCCCTCCACTACGGCGCGCCTCATCGTCCGCGTTGCGTCGGCGCGTTAAACCCTACAATCAATCAATCTATCCTACAAAAAAAGCGTTCACAGAAGATAAGAACGCTCGGCACCACTTTTAAAGCAAAGCTTTTTACCTCTACCCCCGAAGGGTTCTTTCGCGACTGTTGGTGCAAAAAGAAAACTCCCGCGAACAAATAAAAGAATTTTCTAGCATGGCCAGGAATCGGACCCGGAACTAACAGAGTAATAAAGCCAGAGCCCGTTGTTTTACCGATTTAGCTACGAGCCCACGTGAAGGCGGGGAAGACGAGTGGGGCACTCACCAAGCACATCTACGGGTTTAACCCCTGCATTCTCTCTGAAGGCCACGTAATAGCGATTAAAGGAAGCTCGCACCAAACCATGTCATCTCACTATTAGTACGCCAATGTGGTAAAGCCTTTGGCTTTGAGTGTTCGCGTATGTAATCTCAGCTCCTTGTTGCCCGCCCTCAAGCCAAACGACACCTCAAGGAACACATTCAAATACTCCTTGAGGGCCTGGCCATCTCTCCAAACCCCAGCATCAAGATCCTGGGCCTACATCTTCAGGCCAACACCAAGAGTGACGTATCGTTGCAGCATTTCAAACACAGCATGAACCAAATTATACACATGATCAGGCGAGTTGCCACCAAGACGCGAGCCCCGCGTGGGGCATTTTGAGTATTCATGGTGACGGTGAGCAGCGACACCGCGGACCCCGAGCTCCCAAACATAAGCTGTGTCGAACCGTGGCGAGGTGTTGAAAGGTGAAGGGTAGAAGCCGTAAACGGTGGCCGTAGGAGCCTTGGTCAAGCTCCGGCCGACGGGCTCCCTTTTTGTCTACCAGGCAGGGAGCTCCGGGACCTCTTTGACTACTAGGGTAAAGTCAAAGGAGAAAGTACCCCCGTCTCCCTGCTTTTATACTATGCCGTATGGTATTTTCAAACCCCCCCCCAACCGTGACTGGTCCCTGAAAAGGGGCCGCACCGAAGTATCCTTTCCTCCATTGCCGTTGTTTACCTTTCCTGAACCGGATCATTTTTCTCGATTTATTTTCATGGAATCCATCAATCCACCACCCTCTTGCATCTCAGTCAGTCTTCTTGATTGCAAAATATCTTGAAGCCATAATAGGAAAATCATATCAGGCCCAAAAACAAAGGACTGGTGAACTCCTCATCGAGGTATATGACAAGCAGCAGTCCACAAAGCTTCTAGCTCAGAGTGGACTGGCTGATCTAGACATCAGGGTCACACCCCATCGGAGTCTCAACAGCTCGCAGGGTGTGATATCAGAGCCAGATCTCCTAAACGAAACGGATGTGGATCTCCTTGCCGGCTTGAAGGATCAGGGCTTCACCGCCGTGAGACGCATGACCATCCGCAGAGACGACAAGGAGATTCCCACCAAGCACATCATCTTGACCTTTGACCGCGCTGTTCTCCCACAACATATATATGCAGGTTTTATCCGGTGCTCAATACGTCCGTACATCCCGAACCCGTGGCGCTGTTTTAGGTGCCAGTGGTTCGGGCAGGGTACGAACTCTTGCCGTGGCCAAACGACGAGTGCAAAATGCGCGGCGCACGATCATCCAAGCGAGAACTGCCCATCCAAAACCCTCACTTGTGTAAACTGCGGGCTGGGGGTGGGGGGGGGGGGCATGCGGCATACTCCCGCAAGTGCGAAAAATTCCAACTAGAAAAAAATATGATAAACATTAAGGTCACTGAGAACATCATCTTTCCAGAAGCGAGAAAGAGGTTCGCCTCTTTCCCTCTTGGGAGGTACGCCGACACAGCTCGCTGGGGGGCGGAGCGGCGTCTGGTGTCCACAGGGACCCAGATCAGCGAGTCTGACCTGGTCCCGCCCCCGACCCCCGCTGGGTTGCCTCACCCAGCCCAACCCGCCACCACGCCGCTTGCTGAGGCAGCAGCGGTTGTGGTGCAAACCACTTCTGTCGGGACCGGTGCCGCTCCCGTCCCTTTCTCCCCGTCCTCCAGTGCGTTGGAGGGTACCGAGGTGATGGACACCACGGGCCCCGCACAGGCTCCCACCGCCACCGCACCGCCTGTGCCACCTCTAGCGCTCCCGACGGTGGCGGCTCAAACGAAGGGCTCGCGAAGGGGGGCCAAGTCCGTGGGGCCCGGTCCGTCGGGCACCCCTCGGACATCCGACGACCAGATGGATGTCGGGCCGTACCGGCCTGCAAAGCAGCGCAAGGAGCGGCCGCCGACTTCCAAGCCTACAGAAAGGCCGAAATATCCCAATCCAAGAGTAACAGCCCCGAAAGACGAAACATAACCACACACACTCAGTCATTCTTAAATTTAAATAATGGGAACAGAAAACATTATCGAATGGAACTGCAGAGGCTTCCTTAAAACTCTTGACGATGTATATGAGATTCTGCATGCCAGTCAGCCAAGTATCATGTCTCTAGGAAACCCACCTCAATTCTAAACAAACAAATTTCTTAAATAGGTACATGGTATTCAGAAAGGACAGGGTTGGCTACGCACACTCTTCAGGAGGTGTGGCAATTGTCGCCCGGAAATCCTTAGCCTGCCACCCTGTTACTCTGAACACTGTCCTTGAGGCTGTAGCAATCCGTACGATAATATTTAACAGGTTTATAACGGTATGCTCCATTTACATCTCTCCTGATTTTGCACTTCTGAGATCTGATTTCGAGGCACTGGTTGACCAGCTGCCCGAACCATACATCCTAACAGGCGACCTTAACGCGCACAACTCTCTTTGGGGCTCCTCTAGAATGAATGCCCGAGGTCGCCTGATAGAGAAATTCCTTACATATTCAGGAGCATGCCTTTTGAACAAAAAACAGCCTACACACCATAACTAAGGAGACAATACATATTCGCATCTTGACTTGGCTATTGGTTCTGAAATTCTCTTTCCATGTCTTGAGTGGGACGTGGGCACGGACCCATATAGTAGTGACCACTCCCCCACTTCCCTAACGTACGTAGATATAGGCCCATGCAGTCCATCTTCCCATAACAGGTTTAATGAATCAAAAGCAAACTGAAGTACATTCACAGAAACATCTAAACTACACCACACAACCATAAAACACCTAGACGTGGAGGAAGCAGCCCAACTCGTCACAGCACACATACTCGACGCCGCCGAAAAGTCCATGCCCCAGGCCTCCAGTGCGTCCGGCAACCCAATGAGGCCCTGGTGGAACGAGGAATGTAGGCGGGCGCGAGAGGCCCAGAACAAGGCGTGGGGTGTCATTCGCCGGTACCCCACGCCAGATCATCTCATTTCCTTTAAACGGGCAAAGGCTCTTGGGAAGCGTGTGCGTCGTGAGGCGAAAAGGGAGACTTGGCGCGCCTTCCTCACTTCCATCAACTCATACACCCACACTCGCAAAGTCTGGACACGAATACGCAAACTAAAAGGACAACAGACACACGGCCTGCCCCTGGTTAGCACAACAGGGGACACACTCGAAGACCACGCCAACACGCTTGCACAACACGTCGAACACGTGTCCAGCTCAGCACACTACACCAACACTTTAATTAAACACAAAGCATCATGTGAGAAGTCCTTGCGAGACAGTAATAAGTCGAACTCATCTTATAACACCCCCTTTTCACTTCATGAGCTGAAATTCGCACTCGGTACTTGTAAACCTTCAGCTCCAGGTGCACACAGGATTTCATACACAATGATACAACACTTACATGCAGTCACGCTTGAAACACTTCTTTACCTCTACAATAAAATATTTCTTTCGGGGCACTTTCCACGCTCTTGGAGGGAGGCCATAGTAGTGGCTTTCCTAAAGGAATGGAAGGACCCTTCCTCTCCTGCCAGTTATCGCCCCATTGCCCTGACAAGCTGCCTGTGTAAGCTCTTCGAGAAGATGATAAACCGGAGACTTGTGTACTTCTTAGAGTACAATGGTCTTCTCCAGAGCTGCCATGCAGGCGTCAGGGCGGGGCGATCTACCAACGATCAACTCGTTGCATTAGAGTCTTATATCAAAGATGCTTTCCTCCACGAACAATATTGTATTAAGGTATTCTTTGATCTGGAAAAAGCGTACGATACCGCGTGGCGGTATGGCATCCTAAGCGACCTCAAGCCCTTCGGCATAACAGGTAACATGATGAACACACTTGCTAGCTACTTGTCTCAAAGAACCTTTCGTGTGCAAGTTGGAACTGCACTCTCTAGGGTTCATGTGCAGGAAAATGGAGTGCCGCAAGGTGGAGTTTTAAGTTGCACCCTTTTTATTGTGAAAATGAATTCCCTTCGGAAGGCGCTGCCACCGTCGATTTCCTATTCAATCTATGTAGACGGCGTTCAACTCTCCTTTAAATCTTGTAACTTGTCTGTCTGTGAGTGCCATGTCCAGCTTGGCGTTAGCAAGCTAGCTGGCTGGGCAGATAGCAATGGTTTTAAACTTAATCCTGGAAAGTGCACTTGTGTTTTGTTTTCCAAGACGCGTGGCATCCGGCTGGATTCAGACATTCAACTCAATGGTGTCACGATTCCTGTAAAAAGAAACACAAGTTCATAGGTAGTATCTTTGACGAAAAGCTCACATTCATCCCAAACATAAAACAACAAAAACATAAATGCTTAAAAATACTGACTATCCTGAAGGTTCTCTCGCACATTTCTTTTGGTGCTGACAAACAACTGCTCTTACGTGTTTTTACCAGCCTAATAGGTTCACGATTGGACTATGGTAGCATTTTCTATGGGTCAGCCACTAAAACATCCCTCAGAATGCTGGACCCTGTGCTTCATCTAGGGCTCCGCTTGGCGTGTGGCGCCTTCCGAACTAGTCCATTTGAAAGCCTGTATGTAGAGTGCAAAAAATGGAACCTACAATGTCAGCGAGCATACACAGACCTTCTTGATGCTTTTAAAATTTCATCCATGCCTCACCATCCTTTTAAATCAGTTTTTCATGATACCTCCATGACTGAACTCCTTTTAAATCGACCATCGTTCTCTGCGCCCTTCTCTGACAGAGTTAGAGAGGAAGCGTCAGAGCTTGCTGTCTCCTTTTTAGACACCATCCAAAGTTCTGTAACAGGTTTCATAGCACCATGGAATCTCCGCCCTGTGTGATGCGACACATCTTTCACACATGTAGATAAAAACCGAGCTCCCACATGTGCAATTCAGCAGCACTTCTTGTATTTGCAGGAGAAGTATCAGTGTTCTGAATTTTATTGATTGATTGATTGATTGTAGGGTTTAACGCGCCGACGCAACGCAGGCGATGAGGCGCGCCGTAGTGGAGGGCTCCGGATTAATTTTGACCACCTGGGGATCTTTAACGTGCGCCGAAATCTCGTACACACGGGCGTTTTTGCTTCTCGCCTCCATCAGAAAAGCTACCGCCGCGGCCGAGAATCGAACCCGCGACCTCGTGCTCAGCAGCGCAACGCCTTAGCCACTGAGCCACCGCGGCGGGGTATCCGGCTGGATCCAGACATTCAACTCAATGGTGTCACGATTCCTGTAAAAAGAAGCACAAGTTCATAGGTACTATCTTTGACGAAAAGCTCACATTCATCCCACACATAGAACAACAAAAACATAAATGCTTAAAAATACTGACTATCCTGAAGGTTCTCTCGCACATTTCTGTTGGTGCTGACAAACAACTGCTCTTACGTGTTTTTACCAGCCTAATAGGTTCACGATTGGACTATGGTAGCATTTTCTATGGGTCAGCCACTAAAACATCCCTCAGAATGCTGGACCCTGTGCTTCATCTAGGGCTCCGCTTGGCGTGTGGCGCCTTCCGAACTAGTCCATTTGAAAGCCTGTATGTAGAGTGCAAAAAATGGAACCTACAATGTCAGCGAGCATACACAGACCTCCTTGATGCTTTTAAAATTTTATCCATGCCTCACCATCCTTTTAAATCAGTTTTTCATCATACCTCCATGACTGAACTCCTTTTAAATCGACCATCGTTCTCTGCGCCCTTCTCTTACAGAGTTAGAGAGGAAGCGTCAGAACTTACTGTCTCCTTTTTAGACACCATGCAAAGTTCTGTAACAGGTTTCATAGCACCATGGAATCTCTGCCCTGTGTGATGCGACACATCTTTCACACATGTAGATAAAAACCGAGCTCCCACATGTGCAATTCAGCAGCACTTCTTGTATTTGCAGGAGAAGTATCAGTGTTCTGAATTTTATACGGATGCCTCTAAGACTTCACCTCTGTGTCCTGCGCTGCGTGTGGACCCGGCCTTAATGTCACTAGAACTCTGAACAGTTATACTAGCATCTTTACGGCAGAGGCTTATGGTGTACTTCTTGTTGTTAATCATATACTTCAAAGCCACATCCCACAATCTATTATCTATACAGATTCACTCAGTGTTGTGCGGACTTTGTCGTCAACAAACAAGCCTACCGGAATTACTGGTCGCGTTTCGTGTCCCGACCAGCTCTGCGTGTGCTAAAAACCATTACCACTCCCTAAATGATACCATCCAGCTCACCTGGACACCCGCTCACGCTTCCATGGAGGGAAATGAATACGCCCAGCAAGCCGGCACTTTTAAACCCCCCCCCTCCCCCCCGTGCTGTGGAGCTGCACGAGGACAGTCAACCGCTTGTCCTTTTCAGGGACATAACCCAGCATTGTTGCCTTCTGAGACAGAACCTAGCTTCACCTTACCTTGACCTTTCCATAGAAAAACAAACTACCTTACGGCTTATACAACGGCTCCTTCCCACACGCGACGCGTCTTCACTTAATGCACCCGTATCGCTATGACGCTGAATGTAAATTTTGCCGAGAAGTTGGAACACTCTGCCACAAAATCGAGGTGTACGACGTTAGCCCTGAGCACCTTCCTCTCTTTCCGTCAACTACCCAACAAGAGCGATGGGAAATGCTGCTGTCCAGGCCTCTCTACCTGCCCAGCTTCAGCTGCTGGGAAGTGCACAGGCGGCGCGGACTGAATACGGGCTACAGTGAAGAAGGAACCACTCCGCTGGGCCGCACTGTGAACCGCTCAGAAATCTGAATAGAAGTATTTCCTCCTCCTCCTTCTGCTCCTCCCTCTCTGCCGCCGATCTCGTCGCCTCCGTCAGCGCTGGCACAGACGGAGAAGTGAGATCGTCTGACACTGGGTTTTAGATTTAATTTTATAAAGAAAGAATTTCTACTCATGTGCTACACCAATACAACTCAACTAACCACCGTTCATGCATCATGCAATAGTTTAACCTTACCTAGAATATCTCTTTGAAGTAATAGAGGGTGTGGTCAAATGCATTTCACTTCCCTCTGGTTTCACTATTTGTAGAGTGACGTACGTGCGTGAATTGAACTGACGTCGGATCTGTGATCGTTGTGGGTGCCGTTTACAGCTTTGCTTTCAGATCACAGTCAAAGGGTGGATTGGCGCTAATTTTTTTCATGAGTTACGAAGCACCACACAATATTTGTCTTTCCACAACTATCGTTAAGATAATAGCTTCTCACCCACCAACAGTTGCTTGGCACAGCTGGCAGACAGAAAGCAGACAGCTTACCAAGCAATGAAATTACAAGCCTGAAGCAACAAAAAGTAGAACGACGCTGCGGCTCCCACCGCAGGCATGCCACCGCAGCCGAAAGCTTTGGAGCAGGCATGTTAACGCACGCCGGAGTTCCGCAAAAAAGTACTAATACATTGTTATTACAAACTTTACGCAATTTTAAATGGAAACAAAAGCATACTTAAAACTAGAAAATTGCGCAATATAATTGAATTAAACAAGTTTTTTTGCTACAATACGAAAAAGAGCGGCGGTGGCGCCGGCATTATCTTTTAATGTAAGAAGTACTACACGATATTTTCCGTCTTAAAGGCATTGTTAAAAGCATTATTAAACTGTTAAACCAGTGGGAACCTTGTACACTTGATTAGGCTGAGATGATAAGCCTTGTTTCATGCTAGCAGAGCGGATACACGAACACAGTGCCACTCCACCTTTGTCGGTACGAAAACCAAAAGACAAGCGGCGATGTTACCATAGCGATGCGTTTGGGCATATGAAACATGTTCGCTCAGTCGTCGAGCACACCGTAATGCGTAAATAAAAAGCAAAAAAGAAACGAACATATCAAGTCACGCATAAAATCCCCTAATAATTAATGGATGATCGCAGGTTCGGGAAGTTGGGCTGGGAATCTCGCACGGTTTTTCAGCACCTCACAACACAACGGCTTATGAAGCACACGGCGCACCTTCATCACAGTCACCACCACGCACCCAACCCAGTGAGGGGTTATGTGCTAGCACAGCTCACAGAAACGTTTCGGGGCAGCAGCTACAGTGTAGCACAGCTTGTGAATCGCACACGGTACACGACATTTTTCTTCGCTCAGCGGATCGGCTAGGCTACAGCGTGACTTCGCAATAGATCCAGACGTGGATTCCAAAATTTTCGGCACCTAACATAATAATCTGAGAAGCGCATATGTTCCCATTTACCATTTGGGAGTTTGACAGGTAAATCGTAAAATTTATTTAGGAGAGCTTCGTTGGTCAGCACTGCTACTAAAAAGCGTGCAGCCGATTGGACGGCTGCGGGGCCTGGACGCCAGAGGCGTCTGAGGCCCCGAGGACCACGCCCCCGTTGGAAAGTAGATGAAACGTAATATCCCCGCCGGGCCCGCTGTTGGCGCCGGCGGGCGCCGACAGCGGTCGCCACCACCGCTGCAGCCGAAGCAGCCAATCACCCCCGCAGCCTCCCATGCATGCGGCGCTGTGTCGCTGGGTCGTTTCGAACAACGTGACTCGTCCCGTGCCCGGCGAAGAGGAACGGCGCGTTCGCCATGAAGTACGCCAGGTTCCACCGGCCTACTTCTGTGAGCGTTGCACGGAACCGAACGGCTTTGAGACGTGGTCGGCAAAATAGCTTAATCAAAGGTTAACCAAGCGAAACCAACACTCACCCACACTAAGCCATGCTTTTGCTTTGCATATACAAGGTTAGCTCAGATAAGCCGCAGCCATTTTTTTAACACGAAAGTGTGCTATGCCCGGGTACACCAAGATCTGACCGGCGTAATATCCGCCATGGGAATGACGTCGCCAGAAAAAGTTCTATTGACGCGGCTCCGCCCAGATTCGAGCCACGAACTCTCTTGCCGCAAAAGGAGGTACATAGAGCTCTACCCACTGCGCTACGAATTCAAGCGCAAGTAGTTCTGCGAACGCGCCCTATGTCTTTCTCACTATTTTCATCATTCAGATGCCGTCTAGGAGATACTACCGCCCAGGAGAAGTGAAGCGAAGTAGTTCATCATAACAATAAAGATTGCCGACAGTTGCCGCCTCGGTGCCAGCGTTTATGCGCACCAAAAAAATCGGAAGTAGTTAGAGTGTATTGCTACAACGAGGCAGCCCGTGAATCCCCAATAAAGCTCACCGTTGGAACGGAACCTATCGTGGAAAAATGAAAAATACTAATTATCGGAATGATAGTTCACAGCAACGCCAGAGCTGTAGAGACAATTACCAGACTAAAGAGAACGACACTGCAACTCACCAAAATCATTCGCAGGCTCACAGAGAAGAGGGACGACATGAGAGAAGAGGACACTATACGCCTTCTTCAGGCACTGGACATGAGCAAAATCGCCTACAGCCTACCATACCAAATCAGACGAGGAACAATTTAACTGCATTATACGAACTGCTTACAAGACAGCCCTGAGTCTTCCTAGTTTCAGCAACTCCGAGATAATGAACAAACTCGGCCTTTATAACACCATTGTAGAAATAAGGGAAGCCACCCTCTCAGCTCAGAAACAGCGTCTGGGGGAAACAAAGACAGGAGGAGCCATAGTGTGGGCTGTCGGAGACCCACCGGAAAGGGAAATGCTACAGCAGGAGCACGATATAGTGCCAGAGCAGCGGACACATATAAAAACCTTACCCCTCCCTATGAATATCCACCCAGAGATTCACAAGGTAAGGAGGAAGGCTAGGATGGACTTCATCCGGAGGAAATTTAACAACCATGACAATACACTGTATGTCGAGGCAGCAAGCTAAAATTTCACTACGATGATCTCACTGGTAACCACCAATAAAGAAAAAACTTTAGACTGCCTCTCGCAGAGAAACGCCACAGTCAAACACGCCGAAGTGGGTGCAATACTTTCGGCCATTCGGCTACGAGAAAAACAGCAAAGAAGCCTGAACATCGCAATGGACTCCCAAGATGCGGCACGACTAATCGCCGCTGGCAGAATACCCAAACAGCTCAGATACATTCTGCCACCAAGAATGGGAAAGTTCCACAATATCACATGGACCCCGGGATATGAAGGTCTGGAAGCGAATGAGGCGGCCAATGCGGCTGTGTTTGCACTCATATACCGCACAGCCGACGGGACCCCCACGAGTCCTTATATAGCGCTCACCTATGGTGAAACTCTACGCATAGCCCCGCAGCTCAGGGTTCAATTCCCACATTCACATAAACACCTGGTGGCCTAGGAAGCGCCAATCGTGAGGAAAATCCAGACCAATACGCACATACACAAATCGAGATGGTGCAAGATGCTGTGACCCTAAAATCCGGATCTTGACGAATACTGTAACACTGCGGCGAGACAGCCACGCTGTTCCACGCCACATGATCCTGCCCAATATTTTGGGGAAAATGCACCTGTAACACCTCAACACAGCCTACTACACTGGATACACGGGAGGCGACACTGGCAAGCACATCTTTACAGGACGAACTCTACCTGCTGACAGGTGCACTAGCCACTGGGGCACTGAACCTAGGGTTTCACCCTTGAATTCCACTCCACTCTATCCCCTATCCCATTCCCTCCTTTTCCTATTCCCCAATAAAGTTTGTCCAGTCTTCGTGCACGCGGGATGCGGGCGAATTGACGCACCCTCCACCACCTACTGCTTTCGGTTTCGGTACCGTTTCGTTCGCATGGTGTTCAAAAGGCTGCGGTTACAGTCCGATTTAAGCAATTTTCCCACGCGTGCAATCCAGTGTCTAACGTTGATGCGTAAACGGTGCCGTACCGACGCAATATAAATAGCAATGTGCAAGTTCATACGGATGCACAATAAATGCTCATGCGAAGGCACGTTTCACTTTGGTGTTTTACCGATTTTATTTACATTTCCGCAATCGGGGGTTAGCGTGTATGCAACTAGATAACATTAACTGAAATACGGAGAATGCACGTTGGGAGCCATTCGTCGCCACAACCGGTGGCCAATCTATGTTTGCGACACCTCGAGTAAATTACTCCTTGTTGAAAACATCTTTAATAAAGAAATTATTGCTGAATTGAGAGTTGGAGGTAAAACATCGAAATATTGGGCATTGATCGACTATATCAATGCCGAGAACAAACGCGTTTGGGGGTGGTAAGAAGTTAGAGAAGGTGTGTCAATTAGAGGGCTTGAATCACCAATGCCTTGAGTTCGTTTAGTGACACGGCAATAATATCCACAGTTTTTTGGTAGGCTGGTGTAATACTGAGGTAGCGGATGTGTGACCCATTAGATTAATGTCGATACGTCCTGAAATTAGTGCATTATCGCTTGCTAACGTTCCGAAAACCTGCTGAAGAGGAAATAAATAGGAATAAATAGTAAATAAATAGAAAATAAATATAAATAGGACATAAATAGAAATAAATAGTGCAGCGCCTCCATGACTACACGCCTGCTTGGGCGTGTATTCAGGGAAGTAGGAAGGGAATCAAAACAGGTCCTTAACCTCGTGATATAACCATGTGTCGAAGACAGCCATGGCAGAAAAAGTTTTTCACTGATGAAAGGAGGTATTAAAAGTTGTCAGAGTGTTTCCGAATGCTTCTTGCATTGAAATTAATGACGGTCTTAAATTAGATGAAAATGCAACTATTTACCACATATGAGAAATATAAGACGAAATTTTGAGCTAAAGAGTGTTGGGTAACGAAGCCCTTGATTGATATATTAGCTGAATTGGTTAGGTCTGATTCGCAAGCAATGCGGTATGGTGGGCTGTCAATGCTCTTTCTGTATTTATGTTTTCCGTTGTGTGTTCACAGGAAACTCCAAACCTTCTCCTTCTGGAGGGTCAGTGCTTTGCAAAAGAGCGCCTTCTTTTCTGCGGTCAAATGAGTGTTCATGAAAACAGGGCAAATGACTTTGTCATAGACGCTGATATTGTTGAGGCCCAGCCTGGCCTTTCTCGCCTTGCTTAAGCATTCAGATTTATTCAATACGGACAAAAATCGTGCAATCAAGTTGTTCTTGCCATCTGACTTCGTTGGCCCGCGATGAAAAAGCTCGCGGTCAGCAAATGAAAGTCAGGAATCAGTTTATTATCCCAGGGTGTTCGTTATCTTTACGCGGTCTTCTGCTTGAGTGCACGGGAAACCACTGAGCTCAACGCTGTTCACCTTGGATTATTGAACTAACTTCACAAATCAGCCCCCAGCAGGCAGAACGCAGGCGGGTTGGACGATGCGCACGAATTTTAAATACTGGCATTCAAAACTTCTTAAGAACAGCATTGCCCTTTTCTATATTGCGGCGGTGCTATTGAAATTTGCTGCCACATGACCCAAGTCGTGAAAGACAGCTTACCCGGTTTACAGCTTAGAGTTTATAGTTTACAGCTTACAGCTTGCCTAACCTCCATTGATAGGAACCTGCGATACAGTTTCCATGCTTTCTACATCGATTCTGGAATTTAAACAAGTCCGCGACTCGACGAAGATGAATCCGGCAAGTATTTCATGCAATAGTGGGCTATCCCGGCGTTTCAGAAAGCTGCGAGATAACATGGAACCAACATAGAGACACTATAACAATGAAGGCAGCCCTCACTCTTCACTTCATAAAGAGAAATTTTAAGCAGGCTCCGCAAGATGGAAGGGAACTCTTATACAGCGCAAATATCCGTCCGATTCTGGAATACGGGTGCACGGTAGATCCCTTCACGCAGAATCTGATAGGTGGTCTTGAGACCTTACAGAACGGCGCTGCTCGTTTTATTACGAAGAGCTACAGATTTCAAAGTAGCATTACTCAGATAAAAGATTCCTTTGGCTGGCCTACCCTTGCATCGCGTCGCGCTTATTTTCGTATGGCTTTTCTAAGAGAGGTATACTTTGACCAAACACCTTTCAACAAAAATGCTTGTCTGCTTCCGCCCACATATAAGTTTCGCAGCGCCTTGACCACGCGCTTAGGATTCAAGAAATCCCCGCTCGTACAACTGCATTTATGAATTCATTTTTTCCCCGCCCAATAAAATCCTGGAATCAGCTTCCCCGGGAAATCATCCGAGACGCAGGCGACAACGAATTCCTTGAACATTTGCGCAATTACCTTCAAAGCTAAAGTTCCACACTATTATTCCTAGTGCCCATGTCTGCTTATTCATTACTTGTTTTTTTTTTGTGCGCGTTTATACACATGTTTCTGCATACGTGCCTTACTTGCAGTCCTGCATAATTTTGGTATATTACGCATATTTTGTATGTTTGTGATAGTATGTTTTTCTCTGTTTATTTCCCTGTTTCTTTCTTGTTATTCTTTATTTCTTTATTTTTTGTTGGCGCATTTTCGTGTGTGAAAACGTGTTTTTACCACCCTACTCTAATCCCCTCTGGGCGAAATGTAGGTATTTGAATAAATAAATAAATAAATAAATATAGCGGAAATGTAGTTTGTTCCACTCAAGAGAAAACTCATCCACGCGTTCCCTGCTTTTGAGTGTTGTTTCATAACAAAATTGACAGGTTGGACACTAAATGTGGCAGGTTCCATGCCGTTGTGTTTTTGGAGGGCAACAATAAAGCAGTTGTTTATCAGTTTCCTTTGTTGTGTGGTAGCGGGTATGTAGAGCCGTCTGGAAGATGTGTCAATGTTCGACTACGACAGCATCAGTCTTCCTTTAAAACCAAGCCCTTTTATTCGCGGAATGCAACCATAGACCACCTCAATGCGACACAGCTTCTTTATTTCAACATGGCGACAAAACAACAAGAGAAGCTATAAAAGCATTCCATGTTTACAGCTCTGGCCTAACACCTTGATCCTTCACAGATAAAGAATCAATAGGGCTGGTTCGAGTGTTGTAGGTTGACAAGTGAGCATAAATATCGTTGATTGTTTATCGGAGTGTGTCGAACCGAAAAAGAACCAGTTCGGTTACGGGTCGGGTTCGGGCGGATTAAGTTTGTTCCAGTTTAGTTCTGGTTCGTCTAAATCACTTACCGAAATGGTTCGCAAATCGGCTTGGAAGCTTGAACCCGTTCGTGAGTCGGTGCCATGAGTTGACTTATCAGCTAAATGAGAAAAAAAGATGTGGAAGTTTAAAACAAAATACAAAAATAAAATTTTAAAATGCTTGTGTTTCCCAATAACAGTGGTGTAATTTCAACGCCAAGTTTACTGAAGTTGACGAGGCATTAGAAAGACAGATGAAGCAGTGACAACTTACCACCTGCTTTTACGCCCATACGTTCCGTTGGCCTAAGGACTACATAAAGCCTCCGCCAAAAGGAGACATGGTGGGACATATTTTCTAACCATTGCTCTTTGCTTGACACTGAAATTCTCGCTATGGGATCGCTCGTGACGCTAACCTCCAACCACTGGAGTTAGGCCTGCGTACTGGCGAATTTATATACCAGCGTTTAATACCAGTGTTTAATGCCTGCGGTGTACATTTTTTTTAAGTTAGAAGGAAATAGTACAGCAGCCACGGAAATGCTACCAATGAATTCGAATATTTGACCACCTAGAATAATTTGGTAGCTGCCATTTTTTTGAGGGTGTAAGATACAATTTTCTTAAATTAAGCTTTTGTTAAGACCCAGTCATTGTATTGGTTGTCTGGTTACTGGAATGAATTGTGCGATAGCTATCATGGATGTGTGTGTGACAATGAATATGTCATCGTTCCACCTGACCCTCAGCCATCGTTCTGTCCGCTACAATGCGTAATATTTTAACAGATTATGCAATTGCAAAGTGAAAGAATAAATTAACACGTGTACCACGAGATTTAACCTTTTTTGAGACGGCAGTACTCGCCCTCCGAAACGAGTAGGAGTAGCAGTACAGTAGCGAGTTGGGCAATCAATCAAAGTTCACCTTAGAAAACAAATCAGCTCTGAAACGAGCCGATCAAACTGAACGCACGAGCGTGGGGTGACTGGGACAGTTGGGACCGGCCTGCCTTTCTGAATGTGATGTGTGCTTTACTGCTGTTTTTCAATCTTTTAAGATGAAGTACATAGTGCATGCAAGGTTGAACGCGCCGACGCAACGCATGTGATCAGGCGCGCAATAGTGGAGGGCGCCGGATTAATTTTGACCACCTGGGGATCTTTAACGTGCGCCGAAATCTTGCACAAACGGGCGTACCCAGAATGATTACCCATGCGACGTCACTTGAATTCACTCACGTCGCGCTACAAATAGCGAAACCAGATAGAAGTGCATCTAACCACACGCTTTGTTACTTCAAAGAGATGTTCTTGGTAAGGTTAATCAAAGCATGATGCACGAACGGTGGTTGGTTGAGTTGTATTGGTGTAGCACATGATTCGAGACACTTTTTTTATAATTAAAGGAAGCTCAAACCAAGTGTTAGACGATCTTACTTCTCCGTCTCGGCCGCCACAGACCGAAGTGACGCGATCGGCGGCAGAGACGCTGGAGAGGTGTAGGAGGAAATACTTCTATTCAGATTTCTGAACGGCCCAGAGTGTGGCCCAGAGTGCGGCGCAGGGGAGTGGTTCCTCCTTCACTGGAGCCCATATGCTGTCCCTGCCGCCTGTGCTCCGTCCACCATCTGAAGCTTGGTACATAGCGAAAGGCTGGACAGCAGCGTCTCCCACTGCTCTTGTTAGGTAGTTGACGGAAAGAGAGGATGGTTCTCAAGGGTAAAGTCGCACACCCCGATTATGTGACAGAGTGTTCTTACTTCTTAGCAAAACTTACATTTAGCGTCGTAGCGATTCGGGTGCCGTAAGTTAAGACGCGTCGGGTGTGGAAGGAGCCGGATTTTATGAGCCTTAGGGTGGCTTGTTCTCGGGAAAGGTCAGAGTAAGGCGCTAGTAGGGTCTGTCTCTGAAGGCGAAAAAGTTGGCTTATCTCCATGAACGTGACCAGCGGGTGACTGTGCTCGTGCAGCTCCATAGCACGAGAGGTAAAAGCGCAGGCTTGTTGGTGGGCGTATTCGTTGCCCTTCGTGGAAGCGTGAGCGGGTGTCTAGATGAGCAAAATGGAATCATTTGGGGAGTGGTTTTTAGCATACGCAGTGCAGGTCGGAACAGCCAACCCGACTGGTAATTCCGGTAGGCTTGTTGGGAATCCGTGACCACCTTCCGAACCCCTCGTTGACTGAGAACCAAGGCGACGGCTGCCTCTTCTGCTGCCGTGATGTCTTGGTTCTTGAGTGGCACACGCAAGGAGGTGCGTTCTGGAGGTAGCCACGATGATGGCGCACTGCTGTCCTCGATGTTGCGTGGCGTCTGTGTATATACCTGCATGATCATCACCGAGGGTGCTGTTGAGCGCTTGAGCGCGGGCTTGTTGGCGACCCTCGTCGTGTGAGGGGTTCTTCTACGTCAAGGGAATATCTTAGGTCTTGACTCCGAGATTGAGGGAGTACATCAAGGTTGGTGACATTCTGTGCTGCCCAGCCAATCTGTGGAAGAACGCGGGGTCCCGCCGCAGTTCTGCTCATTCGGAGCTTGTGGTTAGAAAGATGGCCCTCTAGCAGCCCTTCCACCGTGTTATGGAGCGCCGTGCTAAGTGACCTCTCTGTGGACTCACTCATGGGAAGACCAACGTCCTGCTCAACCACCTTTCTAATGACTATATGAAGCATCTTTATGTCGTCCTTGCCGAGAAGAAGTCGTAAAATATTCTGGAGAGGACAAAAGCCTGAATTATTGGAAAGTTATTGGATTCCTTGAAGCCTCGCTTTTTGGTGGCAACTCGCCTGATCATGCGTATGATTTGATTGATGCTGTGTTTGAGGCGCTGCAAGGATACGTGACTCTTGGTGTTTGCCTGGAGATGTAGTCCTGCAGAGGCAGGATCTTGATTCTGGGACTTGGAGTCATGGTGCAGTCATCAAGGAGTATTTGAATGTGTTCCTTGATAGTCGTTTGGCGTGAGGACGGACGACAAGGAGCTGTGATTGTTTACGTGAACACTGGAGGCCACAGGCACATTGGCGTACTTGAAGTGAGATGCCTTGCGTTGGTGTGAGTTTCCTTTAAGTTTTGTAACTGCTAGCCCACGCGCAAGACCCGCAAAGGGCCGCTAGGCGTGCCGTGGGCAAAGTGCACAGCGTTGCGAGAGGTGGCGTGACGCTATCACGTGGCATTCAGTGAGAATGCAGGCAGTAAACCCGTAGATGTGCTTGGTGAGTGCACCACATGTCATCCCGGCCTCAGCTTGGGCTCGTAGGATTCCGCTTCCGGCCACGAGAGTGAACGGACGCAGAATGGATGCTCCGTCAGGGGCGGCTGCAGCGGCCAAGCAAGGCCGCGGAAACCGGACGTTTGGAAATGGAAACGAGGATTATCAAGTTACGCTGCCTACCCTGCCAACAGGTCAGAGTGTTGTCAACACTTTATTTTACACGGTGATCTCCGGGCTCGCCCATATCGAATAGAAGATTTTCGCGACGCACTGGCTCGTCTGTCGCTGCTCCCCGAAGTTATCGCTTTGGGGGCGTATCAGATGAGCCATGTGTGGGCCCTGACGTTTAGCAGCGCTGAAGCTGCGAAGAAATTGGCCGCCGAAACGGAATTTAAAGTGTAGGACCGTCGGTGTTTGGTGATTGACTCTATCAACCAGGACGTGCGGATGAAGTTGCACTGGTTACTTCACAATGTACCTGACGATGATATGCGGCTGGCGTTCGTTCCCTATGGCAATGTGACGGATATAACAAAACATAGATGGAGGGTTCAAGGCGTGACCGACAAGGGCTCTACAACTCGCACGGTGTCCCTCAAGCTAAAGGCAGGAGAGAATATCGAAGATATCCCACATCAGATTCGAGTGGCGGGGATAACGCCCTTGTGGTTGTTGCGGGCAGGGCACCACTCTGTCTGCGCTGCCACTCAATGTGTCACGTAAGGCGAGAATGCCGTGTACCCACGTGTACCGTCTGTCACCGGTTCGAACATACTGAAGCGAACTGCGTGCGCAAGTACGCGAAAGTTCTGGGACCCACAAAGAACGAAGAGTCGTCTGAGTTTCTTATGGACTAGGACGAAGCGGAAGAATCTGCAATGGGGACTACTGAGAATACCATCAAGCAGGAAACGCCCACCCACACTCGTGTTGAGGAAACGCCCCCAAAGGATGCACAAGCAACCATGCAGCGCCAAGGTGAGCTTCTGCCGGCACCTCGGCAGGAATTCGAGGATGCCACATCAACCGCGGGAACCAGTGGTGTACTCACGGGGACGCCGAGTCAAACTGGGAAAGTGAAAGAAACCACCGGACCAACGACCGCCAACGTTGACGCAAAACGTCCGAACGGGGACGTGAGCAACGAGGCAAGACGCTCTGGTGAACGCAACACGGACGAGCCACCACCGAAAGCGACACCGCTGAGACCACCGACGCTTCGACACCCAAGTATGAATGTGTCGCCGAGTAGTCCACCGCACGAGCGGCCAGGGGGGGCACAACCACCGTGACACTCAAGTGCTGCGTGCTTTCGCCGGCTAGGGACCCGCGCACAGACGAGGGACCAGTTCAAGGCTCGAACTGATTGTGAAGTGCTTTTTTCATCCTTATTTCTACCGCGTTATCACGGGTGTGTGCGTGTGTGCTGGTGTGTGTGTGCGTGTGCGTGCGCGTGCGCGTGTGCGTGTGCGTGTGCGTGCGTGCGCGCGCGCGAGTATTTACGTAAGTGCGAGGTATGGACTACGCCTCAACAGCACGAGTCGGGAAGGCCAAGAACTGCAGCCCTACATTATGAGTCACACGCCAATGCATCTGTTTGTACGGGAGAGGTACCGCGCATTTGGTACAACTAATGACCATGAGCGCTACTTTCCAGACAGCACTGCGTGTAGCAACGTTAAAGGTTAGGGGTCTTGGGTCTAGAAGGCGGCAATGCCAATTAAATCGTCTATTTCAGGACACTGAGCTACACGTGGCTGCTGTACAGGAAACTAAAATAGAGAGCGAAGTGCATACTGATAGCATGGTGTCGTCTTTCCGTGCACATTATAATGTGTGTGTGAGCCACGCCGTCGGTACCTCCGGTGGTTGCGCCGTTTTTATTCGTAGGGACCTCGGTGTTGTGGAACAGGCCGTTGTAAGCTGTGAATCTGGTCGACTGCTTGTCGTAAACGTTGAGTTGTCTGCTATGTCTTGGCGGCTAATCTGTGTGTACGCCCCAAATAATGATAGTGAAAATTTAAAGCGCAACATTGTTGCGCTTTAAAGTTTCACTATGGAGTACCAACTAGCTCGAACCCTCGCGTTGCCAAATAATGAAGCTGAGCGAAAGGTATTCTTTGAGCGCATTGAACAATACTTAAATACGGAAAAAATAATTATTGTCCTCGGCGATTTCAATTGTGTTTGCTCCGCTGTAGAGCGCGCTAGAAATCGGCCCGTCGGGGACAAGAGCGCACTTTTTCTAAGTGAATTGGCAAATGATTATAACTTAGAAGACATCGGTCAGGTATTGCAATCCGGCGGCGACCCACTTTCCCGCACTTTCAAGGGGAAAGCAATGCACGGATCGATCGGGTTTATGTATCACTGGAACTGCTGCCAAACCGTAGCAAATATGACGCAAAACCAGTGTCCTTTAGCGACCACAGCTTAGTCATGTTTGAAATCGGAAAAATTGAACGAAAGACGCGGTTCAACTGGGACTTGAGGAAATTCAACGCTCGGTTGCTGAACGATGAACTTTTCGTAAAAGCGGCTAAAGAAAAGATGAACCAGATACTCACGGCTGAAACGATAACCATCGCGGCTGCAGGGGAGGTTTTTAAAGGCGAGATAAAGACTCTGGCTATTGAAAGGGGTTGCATCCTTCGACACGAAGAAAGAAAACAGGAGTGAGAACTGCAACAACAATTGCAGTTCCTTGTAAGCATGGAAGGAATTGAGCCCGGTAAATTTAGTAAGCAGATAAGAGAATTCAAGAATCATCTGGAGGCATTAGATGTAGTACGGTACAGAGCACTAGCGATAAGAGCGCGTTCTAACCACCTCTGGATGGGCGAGACGCCCACCAAATGCGCTCTAGCTGATAAAAAGAGGTACGCCAGCAGAAATGAAATAAAGGCAATATTTTTTGAAAACGAAGTACAATGTGAAAATTACAAGACTAAGCAAGCATTTGTATCCCATTACGACAAATTGTTTGGTCAGAAGAATCGCCTAATGGAAGGATTCGAAAAAGACTTTCTACATTTGATGCCAACTTTGAGTAGGGGTATTAAAACCGCCTTGAAGAACCCATATGTCTCAAAGAAGTAGAGAATGCAATAGACGAGCTGTCACCAGGAAAGTCGCCTGGGCCAGACGGGCTAGGGGTGTCATTCTATAAAACGTTCAAATGCCAGCTAGCCATTATTCTAAACCGATTGTTTGTTGAAGCTTATGAGTTAAAACAAGTACCCCCTTCTTTTCGGGCTTCGCATATGGTGCTAATCCCAAAGACAGATGATCAGGAGAAGCTGCAGTCCGTTGTGGCACATCGACCCATTAGCCTTACCAACGTCGACTACAAAATTTTTATGAAGATTTTAGCCAAACGGATGCAAAGTGTGATTAAGGAATCGGTGCTGCCTTATCAAACCTGTGGTATACAAAATCGATTCATAAACACCAACATTCATGTCGCACGAAGCGTTTTGGAATGTGTTGATGCATTCGCGGGTCGAGTAGCGATGCTACAGCTGGACCTGGCGAAGGCGTTCGACCGAGTGACACATGACATATTGTTGCGTATATTGGAGTATGTCAACGTTGGCGACGTGATCCTACAACGGGTCAAAATGGTGTACACAGATTGCAGCTCACGAATCATTGTTAACAACTCCCTCACAGAACCCATCCAAGTCAGATCGTCTGTGAAGCAAGTTGCCCCCTTGCCCCGCTGCTTTTCGCTTTATATCTCGAGCCGTTTTGCGTACGAGTAAGGAAGAACGAAAATGTACGAGGCTTTAAACTACTGGCGGCTGAAGTGAAATTGCTTGCGTACGCGGACGACGTGGCTGTGTTTTGTGATGACAGGGCAAGTCTGTAGGAAGTCGTAATTGTAGCGACCGCATACTGTGACCAAACAGGATCTGAAATCAACTGGCGCAAATGTCAGGGCTTTTGGCATGGCGCTTGGGACTGTACGCCAGAAAGATTTGCGAACATCGAGTTGTCTGTGGTTCCGGGGAAATACCTGGGAGTCCCGCTGAACCATTATCGTGAGAGCAAGCAATACTGGCTCGATGAAACAGAAAAGATAAAAGAAAAGGCCGCAGCTTGGCAGGGGCGAGATCTTTCGATGTTCCCAAGGGCCGCCGTATGTAATGTGTTTCTCATTGCCAAAGTCTGGTATGTGTTAACTTTTTATGTATGCCCAGAATGTGCCTACAAAAGGGGAACCGTAAGTTTGCCGTATTTATTTGGAACTTGAGTTGAGAGAGAGCTAGCCGTACTAACTTGTTCCGCCGTGTGAAAGACGGAGGGCTCGGTCTCTCCCATTTGTTTCTACGGCAATTAGTGTCTCGTTTTTGTTTTGTCAGAGGCCAAAGTATTGACGTTCTGAAAACAGTTATACAAGTGAGATTAATGAACTTCATTCCCAATTTTATAGTGTCTTCTGTTGGCGGCCCCCGACAAGGGCTTAATGGATGCCTCAAGGATGTGACAATGGCATTCCAAATGCTACAAAGCCGATTTTCGTTTGAATATTTATCCGCAATTACAAAGAAAAAATTGTACAGAGACTTAGTCAACACAATGCTACCGGTACCACTTTACAGAACCGTGTGCTCCCAAGCACCAGGGCAGGACGTTCTTAATTAAGCGGGTTAAGAGAATGCCAGTAAGATCCACTGTTAAGACCTTCTTCTTTAAACTCCACACTAATACATTACTAGTAAATGCATGGTTGCAAGAAAAAGGCTTTTTCGTTCCTTGGACAATTAACTGCTCTGTGTGTAAAAAACGAGAAACCATTGAACACGTTATTTTGGATTGTTTGGACCCAATATTCTTTTGGGACGTGCTGCAAAGAACACTAAAAAAAAACAACCGTTAACGCCGCACGGAATAAGGTATTTGCCCGTCGTAAACGACGGAGGAATTCCTTATGAGATGTTCATGCAGTTAGGGCTTCACAGCCTATGGAAGACTAGGATGAGTGTACGCCATGCTGATCTAAATTCCCGGCCGGTACGCGAGAACTTTATTGAAAGTATGGTGCAAAAGAGAGAGCTATATAGTATACAGAGCCATCCACCTGACTGGGTGGCGTTGTTGAATGACCTCGCTTCTTTGAAAAGATATTAGTGTGACAATGGTCAGTCAGGTTTCTGCTGGCGACTTTTAACCAGTGTATGTGCCTTTTGTTTGTGTATGTCTAAACAGGCATTTAATAAAAAAAAGCTTGGGCTCGTAGCTAAATAGGTAAGACAACGGGTTCTCGCTTTGTTGCTCCATTAGTTCCAGGTTCGATTCCTGGTGGCACCAGTAAATACTTTTATTTGTTCGCGGGAGTTTTCTGTTCACACCAACGGTCGCGTAAGAACCCTTGGGGGGTAGAGGTAAAAAGCTTTGCTTTAAAAACGGCTTGTCACGCAGGTCGGCTGGCTGAGGGATTAAAGGACGTCATTCTTTAAAGTTATTATGACACTTACGGCAACAGCCTGGAACCCGCTCTAAAGGGACTTTGCAACACTTCCAATGAACGCTTTCACTCTTCCTTCGCGCCTGAAACGCTGCGAATGCTTTAGTTATGGCCAGCACGCGCGGCACTGCGTGGTTTGCTCGTCGTAGAAAATGCGCCTTCCTTCTCTGCTTTGCTTTTGTGGCTTTCTCTTCAAAGTGGCTATAGAATGCGTTCATTGCTGGAACTGAAGGAAAGCCGGCCAATCACCGCTACACCACTCTAATGAAGTAATTCCCCCGGTCGAAGAACGCCAAGACCGACAAAGAGACAAAAACCTGTTGAGCTAGTTTCTCAGTCACCTGATGGGCATGGAGTCGTAATGTTGGCTGCGGTACTTTGCAGTCCCCGAAATTAAGTACTAGACGTGTTTATCGACTACCTTCTGCAAGAATTTAGGATTTCAAAAAAGTTGAAAAAAAAAATGTTGTAGTGTTCTTTAATGACACGTTCAGTTGTAAAGGGTCCGACAAATGAAAGTGTGTGTACAGAGGAACCCACCTTTCGGTGTTTTCCTTATTCGATATTTCTTATTTTTCCCGTAATAATTTAAAACCACAGGAAGTGCCTTTTTTCTTGTTCTTCCGTACACATACACTTCTAAAATATATTGGCTCGTTTAATGCCCTGGTGCTACCCCTCTTCTCCGAGATTCAGGTTAAGTGGCAGGGCGAGAGAGTAATTTAAATCACTTGGGGACATCTGACGTGCATCGAAATATCGATACATGGACGTTCTCGTTTTCTGTCTACATCAGAAAAATGGTCGCGGGGAACGCTGATCGAACCCGCATATTCCTTTTCAGCAGCAAACGGCTTAGCCACCGAGTGACCCCTGTGGGTCACACTTGCCAAGTCTTCCCATTATCAAGTATTCACATTTAACATTTTTGTCGAGTATTCATAATGGTTTCAGACTTATTTAAAGAAATTGCGTAATGCAAAAAGTTTGCATATTTCGGGTATGGGCCTTCGCCGTTGCGCAGGAGAGCACTGTTTCGGCCTGATTTGTCCTATAAAGTAGCAGCGAGTGAAGGACAAAGTCATTTCAAATCGCCTGCAAGTTGCCGAGAATGACATTTTGTTGGGTCACCCTTGCACTCTGCTTCCTCTACCAGCAGCAGTTTACTATCGCTACATTAGTACGCATTCCTTTTCCCTGTTGTGGCGTCAAAGACAGCGTTGATAGTGTCCGAATTGCTTTGAAGGGGAAAGTGCAGGACAGGGCTCGAAGTTGATGGTACGTGAAGGAAAAAAGCCTGAATGGCATTGATTGTGCAATATCAACATCATATAGTCGAAGCGTTTCGTCGTGAACCGGCGACCCTTATTTCCATTTTGGGTTTTGTTCCGGCCCGTGTTCAGTGTGCTAAAAAGATAACGGTTCGGGTTATGGTTTAGTTCCTTCAAAAATATTGATTTGGTTCCGAGTTTTGGTTCGGAGTGGTTCCGGTTCGACACCCTGGTTTATTGATGCACAGAATCATCGCGTATGACCAGATACATGTTTAAAGTATAGAATTGTAAACAAGCTGATAGGTAGGTTTTATAGTCAGCGCCTGTATCGCCCATCTTTCCTGTGACCCCGTTTTGTTTAGCTGTATTCTGCAATTCAACCATTCCAACTAAAGCTTTTAAAACATTCAAAACTTCTAGGAAATTAAAGCTTTTCAAACATCAGGAGAACCGTCCCGGCTGTTGGTGTACAGTAGAGTCCAGGAGCATTTAATGTTCCTTTGTTCCTTGGCAGTTTAGTTACCTCACTCTTAAAAGGACCCTGCAACAGTTTTCTGTATTTAAATCCAAAACGCTTTCAGAAAGCAAATTCTAAATGCACTTAGTGCTCAGGTTATCGGGTTCCAAAGTACCGCGCCCAAACAGTTCTGATCCACGCCCATCAGGTAAGTGAGAAACCCTCTCAAAAGATTGTTTACGCTTTCGGTGTCCAGGCCTCGTACGAGTGAATCAATGACGTCACTCTAGCTGTATCGCGTTAGCTGTATATCAGCTGTATCGCGTCAGTATCAGTAATGAAAGCATTCGATACTCACTCATCAGCGATCATTACCGCATCTACTCAATCCAACCTAAGCAGACACGTAAGTGTTGCGACTACGAAATCCGTAGTGCCGCTCTATGCTGGTTATGACTTCAGCTTTCTAAGTGCTTCCAGGCTCGAACAGGGGAAGGAAGGCGTATGTAGGCAGTTTTGAATGGTCCCTCTCACGCAGCGAAAAAATCATGTCCTAGATCATATGCTATTTCAAATTGAAACATTCGCCATAAGGTTAATAAAATACTGAATGTAAACAGGGGGCCAATTCTCCAAAACGGCGGGCCGTCGCTTTGAAACGACGGGGTAGCGCCATTGAAATGTATGTGTTCTGGGGTTGGGGCCGCCGCTTTGAGGTGGGCAACATGAAGATGCGCTGCAAGAAAAGCACTGTGGCAAGGTCGCGAAGCGACACTCACTGCCCTGCGTCGTTTCACTTGTCGCTTCGCGACCTTGCCACAGTGCTTTTCTTGCAGCGCATCTTCATGTTGCCCACCTCAAAGCGGCGGCCCCAACCCCAGAACACATACATTTCAATGGCGCTACCCCGTCGTTTCAAAGCGACGCCCGTTTTTTAGAGAATTCGGCCCCAGATCATCATTTTCAAATTGTTCCTTGCGGACCGTAAGTCGAATATTTATAACCGATATTCTAGCAAGGAGCACATCCATGTAGAAAACTATCGTTTGTATTTGCACAGCAAAACTGGGCGGACTATTGCCGCAGCAGGAGCCATGAGCCAATTTGCCGAGGAACACGGTAATTATTGTGACAGTGTACCAGACGAAGGCTTCCGCATACAAACCGCCTGTCGCAACCTCTCTGCGCGACGCGCGAGAATACAGAAACAACCAAAACACGGCAGAGGAAGCTCCGTTTCAGCGCGCAAAGTGAAAGCTAGCAGCTTCCCGCGGTTGTCGCCTGGAATAATTTCAAAGGTTCCAGGGCTGCGACACCACTCGTACCCGCGTTTCGTAAACAACGCCTGGCATCAGCCTGCACTGAGCAACGCGACGTGTGACCCGTAGGGGAATTGGTGCTTCCCGCTTAAATCTAATTTTCTCGGGGATGACACCCCTATCCAGCAACGACCACGGAAGCAGCTCGGAGAGCGGCAATTGGTCCCCTCGACATTCCTCTAAACTATATTGAGATTCAGATGGTGGCATTTTCCCCCGAACTGCATGCGAGGTATAAATTAGAAACAATACCGTCGCGTGGTTTTTGAGACGTGGACCACAGAGCCGGTGTTTGCTGAAGGGGATGGTCGCTGAGCTTTGCTCTTTTTTTGGAGGTACTGGTGAGCGTGCATTCGATCGTGCCTATAGGCTAGTGCGCCAGCTTCGCGCGTTTCAAAGATGGCGACCTCTAAAGTCCGCGGCCTTGCGTGTCAACAGGGCTACTCACAAGACAGGGCTTCGTGCCGTGTGTACTATAATTATTAGGACTCATTGAAAGAAGGGAGCGGGCAGTGGGAGGAAGCCTGGCGGCAGGAAGCCAAAAATGCGTACGCTGGGTTCTTTGCTTGGATAAATATCTGAACGTGACAACACGAGAAAAAATCACGCCATATCCACGGAATGAATGATGATAAGTGGGGCGAAGCTCGAGAGGGGGAGACCATCGGTAACCGTAACTCTCCCGTGAAAGTTCGCCCATTACATCATTAAGAAAGACGTAAGACTGTGTGCGTACATTGTACAAATCAACTTTTATTTTCGGAGTCAATGCTCCCAGGCCCAGACCTGGTGAAAGACCCCGCGCCATCGAGGACTACCCCGCACCTGGGACACAACGGTAAAGAAAGAACTTTTATTTAGGGCGAACTTGTGCCCGAACAAGACGAGAGGAAACGAGCAAAGGTCCTTGCGTCTCGTTCGATCTCCGAGAACGACTGCCTGCGTTCGTGGCGTGATCTCTTGCGTGATCTCCCCCTCGCAGTGCACGTGCGCTCGCGCCTCCGTTGGCGAACACGGACAAGCTCGCGCTCCCGGTGCCGAGTTTGCGCTGCCGGTTGCAGCCGGTTCTTGCGCGTGCAACGCGGCCCACTTTGCGACATCTCCGAAAGCATGCGGCGGTCACGTACCACGAGACACAAGGGATGGACAGGCCCATGACTTAAGGAGCTTCGCCCCTAAAAAAATGTGGAAGGCTTAGCTCAAACGATATTCGTGCGATTCCAACAGATTTATCGCAGTTCAAGGACGCGAGTGAGAGCTCGGTCGTAGTTGACCTTTTTTGTGAGGGAGGTCAGAAGCGAAAACAAGCGTTTCTAGACATTCCGTTCCATCTTAAGCGTCCAAGGATGTCTAGATTAGTCTGCTGCCTTCCACTCCGGCGCACCTTATAGCCCATGCATAGCTTCGGGACGTAAAACCCAGATCTTTTTAAAGCGAAGCTTTTTTGGTCTCACTAATACCGGTGTCGTAACCAAACGCCACTCTGGAGGAAAGCCGACACACGACGACGATGATGATGATGGAGAGTATGATGATGATGACGAATAAGAAAAAAATCACACAAAAACCTCCCCCGTGGCCGCAATCGAACCTGCGTCAATCACGTTATGAAGCCGACGTCTATCCGATTGCGCCATCATTGCATTCCGGCTGCTGAAAATTTCGTTTGGGTTCGTTGCAAAGGCATTGGCTTTTGACTTTGGCTAAGTTGACTTGGATGACGGTGATAATCTAACGACGTCGTTTGGGAAGGGGCACTAAGATTTCGCGTGAGAGATTCGTTCGCTGTCGTCTGAGTTTGGACTTTACCCGCAGGCAGTCAGTACTTCGATTGTTGACGTTTCGACTTTGACTGTCGGGGGGTTTACACTTTAATATGTGACGCTTTGACTTTGATTGCAGTGGCTTTGACTTTGCAACTTCGCCATTTGATTTTCGCATGCGAGAACGCTTCACGTTTCAACCATCGGCGTCGTTAGACGGAGGGGATTTGATTTTTTTTATCAAAAGAAGTAACCACTACCCTGCGGCTTGCATTGTGGGAAAGGTACTTCGAGTTCATGCTTTTCGGTTGTGGCTTAATCCCGCTTAAGTGGCTGTACGTGCTTGCCCAAGACCATACCCCTGGTCAGCAAGGCAGGTTTGCTGCAAACTCAATTTTGTACGAAGGGGGGAATTCGCAGTTAGAGATTAGCTTCAAGGAGGTTCACGGTTTAGAAACATACATATAGCAGCCAACACTGCACTCTTACCTTCAGGATGAGTTTTTTTTTGGAATGAAGTTTAATCTTATCTGATCTGTGCTGTTAGTACTACGAACATACATAAATTCACAGCCATTAACTGCGCTTTCAAGCGGGAATTATAAAAGCAATAACGCTTTTAATTACAGTTCATTTCAGAGGCTCCTTGCAGCACTGTGAAGGCTACATTGTTGTCAATAATCCGCCCACTGGGCGCGCCTAACTCACCGTGAAGGAGCATTGAAAAGACTCCCTAGGTAGGTTGAACCCGAAGGCCCCGGCTCCTATTATTGCCTTCCTTCACGGTGAGTTACGAGCACTCAGTGGGCGGACTTTTGACAATAATGTAGCCTCCGCAGTGCTGCCCGCAGCTTCTGAAATTAACTATAGGTTGGCAGTGACGACTTTGAGTGGACTTACAGTTTTGAGCAAAATGCATTGAAGTTACGGAACACATGAAGGCGCGAAGGTTGACGAATACATAGAAAGCGCACGGGACTAGCGCTATCAACTACGAAGGTACTTATCTGGAGGATAACGCACGTCCATATATCCTGCGAGTACACGCAGGCGCAAAGGGCAACAGAGATGTCAAGGTCAGCCATTTCGGACAATCTGTTTATTACCATCTCACTCATTAAGTAAAATCGCGTGAAAAACACGAAACAATACAAGAAGGCGACAGCTGCACATGAAAAACATTTAAACCAGTGTATCAAACAAAACCCTCACTGCATCGTGCAGTTTAAGGGAAGTGTCGCTCGCTAAGTGCTATCCATTTTAATAAAAAATGCTCATAGCGGCAGCCGTGCTCTCTGGCCCCTGATTCACCCTAGAATCTTGACCCCAGTGTATTGCCGTTCATAAAAGTAAGCGCCTCAATGCGGGGACATTTGTAGCAACTATTTTTCGTGTAGCTCTGCATATGCTCCCTCAGATGGTTGTTGCGTCAACAGGAGGAACGTGGAGCGACGAATGTTTTTCATCCGTAACGGACATCTGTTGGACTTTTTTGTGTTTTCAAGCACTTATACTTGCGATTGGGTGAGAAGGTCATAGGGTGTGCGAAATTGCTGACATTGGTAGCTTTGTCTATTTTTGCGCCTGCGCGTGTTTCCACGATATAGGCGCATGCGTTATCGTCCTCAAAATAAACAGTTGATAGTCATCGCTTGTCCCGTGTTCCTTCTAAGTCTTTTCTTTTCGTCAACCTCGCGCGGTATTGTGTTCAAATGCTGAATGCCAACTTGCCCAACAACGGCTTTTTTTGCATGCACTAAAGAGTTGGCGGAAGCCTAGAAATGGGAGCTGTTTAAAACATTTAACAAAACTTGCTGAGGGGCTACTTGGTTCCTGTTCCAGTGAAACATGTACAGTGAAAGCTACATAATTCGAACTTGAAAAATAGGAATTCGGAGATAAATCGAACTCCCCTGTTTGGTCTGGCGAAGCTTCATAGGCGTGAATCTATACACATGGCCGTTAATTCGAACTGTGCACGCCTCCACGGAGGCGCCTTGACTGTGGACGCACGGCCATACAAACGTACCCGCTTTTTTAACACAAGGCTGTGTCAACTCCGGAACAGAGATAAACGCGGAGAGAGAAGGCAACATCTAGTAAAACTTATTGAACGCCCCCGAATGAGATGTTTTGAAATGCGTATTCTTTTGAGGAATACGTCTGTGTGGACGCGAGTGCGCACACAGCACACACACCACATTGAAAGATGTGGACATCACTTTTCAGGTCAAAAACGCAGAACTTGTCGCTTCCGGTGACGATGACATGAAGGAGAACAAACGTGTCATGGAGATGGGCATCCACAACACACTAGACGAACTCATCAAAGCCCATAGAAGACACACGTTAGTACAACAGGCCAGCCGGAAGCCCTGCCTTAAGAGTACTCTTAGGCTTTCTTTTTATCTCCTATGTATACGCAGACCAGCACAAACCCTAAATTTTGCTTGGCGACTATTTCCGCCAGAGCGTTTGTGGTCCCTCCAACGTAAAGCATGCATCCAGAGCACCATCAAGAGTGGACGGCTGGCCCGAGCCATGGTACTTCACAAGCAGTACCAATTAACCTCAGAAGCCTGCTGCCTCGACATGGCGGACTACCCCACACGACGAGTGGCAGGGGCTGTTGTACTAAACCAGGACGGTAATACGCTCACACCATGCTCAGTCACAGAGGCTAATCCGGAAATTGTGGAAGAAGTAGCCATCTCCCTGGCAATTGGTTGCATGGCGCAGGATACAATGGGACACCTTCCCGCACAACACCCTGTGGCACTGCAGCTTTCCAGATAGATACACAGACCAGTGCAAGTGTTGCGGATCAGCAACAGACACCTTCTCACACATAATTTTGGCGTGTCGCAGTAGATTACACCCGTATCAGGTTTACGCGTAAGAGGACAAGAGCAATGGTAAGCCGCACTGCTTAGGTCCCAACCGGACATACAAACAGCAGTTGTTCAGGTGTCCGAAGACACCCCCAGGGCCCATGGGTTTCTGACTGTCGTCTGAAAGGGCGAGGACACTGCCACACCCAAGCAGAGACTCCGCCTGAAAAGAGACGATGATAATGTTTTGCATTATCACCATCATCAAGCGCCACTGCAATCGTCCATTGAAAGTCATGGTCGGATGGCTTGCGTCTGTCCGTTGTTTAGTTTTAATAAAGGCGCGGAGCAAGCCTTACGCTGAACTTGCTCTTCAGAACAAACAGTGTTCGCTGTGACATTCAAGGGCAAAAGTCTAACTTCAATCGGAAACTTTTTCAAGGATTAAATTGTTGGCATGCCCTACTACTGCACATCGCAGTGCATCGTTATTCTGTAATTTCATTAGCTGGAATATGCATAATTCAAGCTTAAGTGGCCGCTCTTCCCGGTTCGTATTAAGAAGCTTTTACTGTAATAAACTACATCCTCATATGATTTGTCTCTTGTATACCTTTATTATGGAACAATGAAGTTTACTACGACGTCCGCAGTGGGAGTGGCGAAGCCACCGTGCCGCAGCGAAACTGTTGACGGGGCGTTATGCACTGTTGACAAAGCGGCGTATTCCTCTTGTGAGCAATGGGGGCATTAAACGCGTTCTGAAACGTCACCGGCAGCAAAGACGCGCACTTGACAGCTGTCGGGGCTAATGGACGAGTTTGTTTGCTGTCACGTTTGCTGCGTGAAACCCATGGTTGCAGCTCTTGAAGATATAGCAACTGGCTCATTGAGCTCTGGCCAGAACGCGGAGGGTGTCCATACCTCGACAGCCTCGAAAGCATAGTTGTTTATGAACGGGTTGAAAAGTGTCTTAGCTCAATTATTTACCAAGAAACGTTTAGCGGGTAGTAATCAAAGACAACATCTATTTCTTTTTGACGACACTCAGCCCGTAGAACCCCAATATCAAATGCGCTTTCTGATAGACGGCCCAGCACAAGCGCAGGCTTTTTTCTTCCTACCCGTCTTGTTCGAATTTGCGGAATTTATTCTGTGCATGTTGCACCAACAGTTCATACGCCGTCCCCGGCACGTAAACATATCTGCTAAAATGGCGCATAACTGTTCTTTAAGACGTGTTTCGCCACCTTACTTGAAGTATATGGATGCAAAACAAAATTTAGGTGTGTCTAAAAACCGGGCAGTGGGCACACCGGCTGAATTTCGAAATGTTAACAGGTTTACGGTGTCAACGAACGCTTTAACACAACAGGACAATTAATCACACAGCAGCGAATCCAGCAAGTTCAGTCCCTCACACCAAAATAAAAAATGATATATGCTGGTGGCGACACGCTCATGGCCACGAACTCACCCTATGGCGCATGATTTCTAAAGCTTTATTCGTGCAAACGCATCAGCGATATATTGACATGTATCAACCACCTCTTCTGGTCCCTTGTTCAACGTAAGTGGTTTTGATTCGGAAAATCTTGTGTTTCCATCCCATAGGTGCTCGGACGTAATAAGCTTAAACAGCCAGCCGCACTGGCTAACAACCCTCAACAGCTTTATTGTTCTGACTTACGCTGACATACATATATATAGGATCTTCTCGCTTCCTTAAGAAACAGGCTGTTTGCATAAGATCACGCATGAAAGACAGTTTAAATATTCTCACTTTATCAAAATTTTATAGTCACTATAAATGCCTTTGTAAAGAACCAAGGTGTGTTTACGTTTTCATGTGCGATTATTTCAAAATATTTTAAAATGCTCTATAATGATTACGCGAAAAGGTAGTTACTTGATCGTTCTGTTTCCGTTATTCCTGTTTCCGTTTCCGTGATCCTGTGTGCCAGCAAAAGCTGAACTATGCAATACTATCGAAGCGACAGGCGGAGACTTCTTATATGCAAGGAAATATATGGAAGAAACTTAGTCTTTGACAATGTAACAATTTTTCGGACAGCAACCTACTCACAAGGTTGTTCGGCGGATTGGGTTTTTATGGTTGGTATTTTTGACAAGCAATGTTAAAAAGCGGTGCAAATGTTTTCTACAGAACACACAATATTAATAATTCAGGGATCAAATTGGCTCATGCAGCATGCTGCACAAAGACTGTTAAGCTACCAAGAATAAGTGACTGCTGCAGAAAGCCCATGTGTAGCATACAACCAGTAGAATAAATAGGCAGAACGAAAGAAGAAAGCAGCCAGAGGCCTCATGCTTGTGTACAACAGGGTTGCAGAATTGGCAGCCCCGTTCCGTACCAAATCCAACATGAAGAATTAGAACTTTCCAAGATTTATTCTTTGATATTAAGCATAATGCTAAATTTTGACCATTCCCACTCTTGGAATGGCGGCGAAAGTATATTCCAGTCCTCTCATTCCTTAAGAAAAAAATTTCACCTTCGTGGTTTGTATGGAGTTACATTAGAACGCAACGTAAAGCTCACTTATTCAGACGCGTTGAGAACTTCAAAAACATGCATACGCGTCGGCAAAGTCGAGGGATGGTAGCAGTTTGGTGATAACGTATGCACAACAACCAACCTTCTGATTTACAAAGTGCCAGTATTCGTGGTCACTCCTACATTATTCGCACGATTACATTCTTTAATGTCTTGCTCTCGCGCGGTAAAAGAAGAAGAATACGTTGCTGCCCGCTTGTTTTGTTTTGCTCAGCCTGTCGTGTGTTGCCTTGCTATGCGCTTCGCGTATAATCCAAACAGAGCCATTACACTGCCGTAGCTAACTCACAGATACGTAATCCGTAGCTTGCTCACATGTACAGACTGTCGTAATCCTTAGCTTAATGATTTCCAGCGCACGTAGAGCACTGAGTAGAAATACAAAATCTCAACTTGCGGGACAGTAGGATGTACCGCTACAAAACAGCATTAGCAATTTTGCATTCAACGTGATAAAGTCGCACTTCTTCCACATTGCCCTCAATTCGCTTTTTCATTGTCCTCACATTACCTTAACACCCCTTGTTCCATACAGGACATGACTTAGTACCGCTCTAGTTAGGGGGCACAAGTTGGCACGTTTGCTGCGTAGGCTGGCGAGGCTCATGCAATGCTGCAAAAAATTGGCCTCGTCGCTGCAACTGTCGTCGAAAGACGATAGTCTTCTGTCGACTCTGCCACGCACCTGCCTGTCCTGTCTCATCCACCAACCTCTGACGCTATTCCCTGCTCCTGTCTCGGTCCGCCCATTGTATGTTTGCGGAGTTGAATTTTACGGCGTTCGCGCTGTTGGCGCGCCATCTGTTGGGAATGTTGGCACTTAGCGCTGAAGCCACGAGCACCGGGCTCTGGCGCCAGCCTTGTTCGTATTTTGTGGTTAAAACGTTGTTTTCAATTTTTTTGCGTTAGCCAAATAGGGCGCACATCTACTTTTAGTTAAAAGAACACTACAAAACTTATTAGGTATTTACGTTCTTCCTCAAATAGGCCTAATATTATCTTTTTGCTGAACGATGTTTCCAAATATGTAGTATATTTCTAGAATTAGTAGATGCAGAGTGTTTTGCGTATATAAATGTCTCGGACAGAAATTTTTTCAACTTTGGTCAGACGGCTGAATCGAGGGACGGATGGGCCGACAGACAGGCACACAGGGCAAAATCTTCGGGTTCAAGTAGCCCAAGAACAACTGTCGTCTTTAAAATATTATAGGGGCACTTACCTTCCTCTTAGGCTCTGACAATGCGTGAGCGTCACTTTTCTTTGATTTACGCAGGGTGTGCAAACGGAACCGAACCGAAAACCAAATCCGAACAGCTATGTTTCCTGAACTGAACCCGTACCCGAACCATTATTTTTTGAGCACGCTGAACCCGAACCGGAACTGAACCGAAAAACGAAATAACGGTTGCCGGTGTAAACACATTCTTTGTAGCTACAACATCCTAAAGGACTGCGCATCAATATTTCAATGTTATGTTGCTGCTGGATTAGCAAGCAGGGTGCAAGGATCGTCAAAAGGAATGTAACACTCTCCGTAGCCTAATTGTCATTCCCAGGTCGCGAGCGTGCTGCACTGCGCATAGACCAAGGTTTAAACGCTAAATGTGCCTATTTGTGGCACCTCAAAACTGGTGAAATTTTGGCTGGTTGTTACATGATCGCAAGAATGACCAAAACAGTGCGGCAGACGGCACACGGGAAGAAAGAGACGCACACTTGCGCTGACTATAGAAACCAAATTGTTTTATGAGTTAGGGGCGTCGGATTTACAAATGAGGTGAACCCCTTCCATCAAGAGAGAGCGAAAGAACGCGAAGGTGGTTTGCAAAAACAGGTTTCTAAAACACACAACACAGGAAAAACAAAACAGACGTGCCAATGTAAAATATAGACAACGCAAAGCTGCCGGATGTCCCGGATTCCTTTTCCAACGTCTCAAAATCTCATATTTCATCTATGCGCACTTTCTAGTTGTATGCACAATTAGTGTAAAGATTACTCTAACATTACGATGATCGTAATTGGTTCACAGTGAAGTTGTGAATGTTGTGGAATCCCTGTCTGCTGTCAATACATGGGTTCCTGGGTTCCTACTGGAAGGAAACGGAGAGCCTCATGTTTGGCCGCTAGAATGAAACCATGAATGAAACCATTAGGCTGCTAGAATAAGTGAATGAATGAATGAATGAATGAATGAATGAATGAATGAATGAATGAATGAATGAATGAATGAATAAAAATAAATAAATACGTAAATAACTAAATAAAAAATATGACATCGCTGATTTCGTTACTGGGACGGGACAAAACGTCTAGCCTAATAAATTTACGTAGGGTTTCAGTGATAGAGTGTGGTAGTCTGCAGAAACGACACAATAACAGAAACCAACGATAAGAAAATACATGTCAAAACATAAGAAAAACAAGGTAACAAATTCGGGCAATCGAGATGTACAGTCTTTGTCAGACTTTTTAAGGTTATGCCAAAGGTGCGTCCGCCACAATGATTTCAAAGTAGAAGTTTACCCCTTGAGTGAGAATGAAACGTTTTATGCCAGAAAGCTGGAGAAAACACCTGTCTTTCTTACTGGCGTTATATTACTTGCTAGAAGTTCAACGTTAAGGTGTTGCTTTGAATTCTTCATGGCCATGAAACCTTCGGCGTGGCGTAGAAAATTTTGACAAAGGCCGTACATAAAGATACATGGGAAACGCGCACAGATGTGGCAATACGTTGAATATCTATTTCTCAAAAACGTTTGTGTATTTGTATCGAATTTATGCTAGAAGCATCGCCACAAAGTTGGTTGAACGCAGCGGAAACATAGTACTGTCTAGTATGGCGTTTGTGCCTTTTATTGCAACGGAGAATGAAGGAAGGCTCGTTTGGTCGGAGATTACGCGTAAGGATTTACAATGCTTTAAAATTATCTGTGCAAAATGTTTTTAAATAATACTTTCACTGAACAAAATCAAAGTTCGGTAAAACTGAAGTTTTAAACTCATCGCTCGTGTACTAACGTTTAAATCGTAACGTATGTTATTTATCAGAGAACGGAGAATTGAATTGATTTTATTTATCAAGCGCATAGCTCAAAATCCATACACTGTGATCACTTATCGAAGTAAGTTACAGACATTAGCATGTACCGCAGTTTTACCAACACAGAAGGGCATAAAGCATCTAATATTGTACAAAACACAAGAGACAGACCGAATTTTTCGACAACTGCACGCTAGGTGAGTAGTCCAAGATAAAGCACTATGAAAAAACCTACCACGATATTTAATAAAAGGTGTATTTGCCAGGGAGACCAAGTAGTGGGAGAGCAACGAGGACCGGGCCGAAACGGATGGTGATAAAGAAAACGTTTGCGCAGTGGGTTATAGAAACAAATCAGGCGAGTTTTAGAAGAGTTGACAAAAATAAGGTTCGCCAAGAACCAATCCATCGCTTCAGAAAAGCATCATAATAAACAAACAAATAAATAAATAAATAAATAAATAAATAAATAAATAAATAAATAAATAAATAAATAAATAAATAAATAAATAAATAAATCCTACCGTTGCCTAATTAACAATGGCAAGTAGTAAAAAATTCCTCCGATCAATAACCCTTACCGGGTAGGCGCAATATTCTATCTTTCAATTCTCACAAAAGTAAACTCTGAAAAATTGAAACCATTCCATCCCGCGAACCATGTTTTCGCTTTAAAAAAATTAAACTGAGTTCCACACAGCCTGTGAATTTGTTTGAAAAGCGAGTTAATGTGGGTTCTCCGTACGACGATTCCATTTAGCTTCGGCTTCTTGTGCGTACTGTGAGAGAGAGTAGTCTAATCGGCAAAATGTCATATAATTTGTTTCCGGGTTTCCGGATAGTTCCCGCTAAGCAACAGTTACGGCCGTTTTCTGTAACGGTACTCCCTCCGTAGATGGCCATGTATTGACAGCAGACAGTAATTCTGTAACGTTTACAACTTCACTGTGAACTTACTAGCTGTGACAAATAAATAGGAATAACGGTAGAGTCTTCTTAGCGGCTAATTGTCATTTAATTTATTTCGGACTAGTTTAGATAACACGAGTGGTAGCCGCTTTGTGTAATCATACGCCCTCTGTAGCTAGATAGTCATGCTTCACTGTGGATCAAACAACGTTGAAAAGCCAGCTTACAAAGGCTAAGCTTATACCGACATCCTTAAAGCTGCCCTGAAAGAGCTTTTGCCAATACATGGGTGTTCGCCTTTTCAGGTAACACAATTTCATAGTACTCACATCCTTCAAGGGTTGCGTTAAAGGGTTGAGTATCAGTAGAGTTATCGCAAATCAAAACATCGCATTTTCGCCCGCGCCGTAATTTACCATCATTTTGTCCATCTCTTCGCACCATAGAGATAATATACTGACTCTAGAGGGAAAGCGCGCCGCTGAGCCAATGCATTGGGACCGTACGACACACAGTGGCAGACATGATACAACAATTTGAAGGTTGCCAGCTGAGCTATTGCACACTAAAAACGGCGAAAGCGATGGGTATTAATCTGGCAACGTGCTGCTGTGGTGTTTCCGCGTCCGGCTAGTGAAGCATGCCGGGAGAAATTGTAATATGGCGGCCATAAAGTTTCTTACAATATACACTAGAGAGGAATCTGGCGCTAGCGTATATGCGGCTCACATCAAGGCCGTCTGTGTCGTCATGGGCCGCCATTATACATGGCGCTCGCCTTAGTTTCATCATTGCCTTGGATTGAAACGTGTTAGTGACCGCAAATTTAAACAAAGTGCCACAAAAACGCGAAGAATAGGGTGAATTATGTAAGTGGAAAATAAAAACAGGCTGTTTTAAAACTAAGAAAAAAGGAAGTCAAGCGTGTTTTTGCCGGAACGGTTGTGCCTGCCATTCCGCAGGCCAAGGTTGTGGTTACGAACAAAGTTAATATTTGGGGGGAAAACTGCTCAGCGCGTGCATCCGAGTTGTACCAGTTGTGCACGTTTTGCACGCAGGCAGATCTGAGCTGGAGACTGCACACACTCACTGCGCAATCGAAACCAAAACTTAACTACACACTTACTCTTCGTTCGCTAATTACAGCTTAATTACACTAAAATTTTTTATAGAGCTAGTTTTAATTACTGAGGCAATTGTGGGTAACAATTTTGCTTCAGTTCATTGTTTTAGTTAAATATTATCGGAACAACTTTTTAGAGGGCTGAATATACAGTTTCTCTGGCAACCATGGGAATTGTATCATGTCAACGCCCACGATTCGTACGGTTTCGGAGCTGGCTTTACCTCCCTGCTTCGCTCCCCGCAAGCGGACTGCCAATGATGCCTCGCTTCTCAGGGACGTCTGCAAGAACATTCGGTTGCGACGTCGTCTGCTACTGCGATATCCTGCGCCGCGGACTTGCTCTGGAACGAGGCCGTCTGACTTTCTGCGTCCCGTTTGGGTCGTTTTTTATCATTCTGCTTATAAATCCTGCACTCCGCTCACTGCTGGAAAAGCTAATGGAAGGAATGGGGCGGGAGTGTGCGCATGCGCGTCTCTCCCCCGTACGCCTCTCCCTCGAACGCGGGCGGTGTGTATATAAGCGGCGGAGCGCGCGTTCGGAATTCAGTCAAGGGCGTCTTTGCTTGGCTTTCGCTTGACTTGACGCTTTGCTTGACGGCACCAAGCAATAAAGACAGACTTTAACTTTACACTCCTTGCCTTCGCTTCTCCTTCATTCAATAAATAAGAATAATAAAGACGAAATAACAATTAAGCATTCCCAAACCATACCCAATTACGCAACATTCACGCGATACCCCCACCACTCTGCGACGCATTTACTCGAGTTCCCCCGTGGGAAGATGCGGGCGGGTTTTTTTTTTAGATGCAGAGCATCTGATTCACTCGCCTTGTCCCTCCGGCGTCGTCGCCGTCGTCGTCGGCGTTGTCCACCCCTCCCCCATTCTCCTCGCCGCGCCAGCTGCGCTCTCCGCCGCTCACCCCCTCTCCTCTCCGATAGCGAACACCCTCTCGCGAGGGGCATTGGATTGGATTGGATTGGATTGGATTGGATTGGCTTGGCTTGGCTTGGATTGGATTGACTTGGATTGGATTGAATTGGATTTGGATTCGATTGGATTAAAGTGGATTGTGTTGGATTGTGTTGCGTCATAGCCGCGGCACGTTGCGTCATAGCCACGGCAGACGCGCTGGGGCCGGCGCATGTGCAGTACTCTCTTCCGCGGTTTCCTCTCCTTCGGGCGCGCTGCGCATATAACCGGTGTGCCGGTCTCCGGCGAAGCAACATCCACGCTTGGCTCAAACACCTAGAGTCCACGCCGCTTCACAAGTACGCCAACATCGTCATCGACTGGGACCGGCTTACGCAGTCCCCTCAACGTTATCCGCGCTATAAAACGCGGTCCCTTCGCCGCTCCGCCTATGCGTCGCATCTGCACAGGGGTTCCCGCGAGGGGAGGTAGGAGTTTTTTTTTTGTCAACGAGCACGGACCGCCGCTCATCAGTTACCAACAACAAAAAGCCCCCATTCGGCAATTTCTTGGCTGAATGGTTGCCAGACCAGCTTTGCGCTCTACGCTAAAAGAGCGAAGGCGAGGCAATGAGTGTCATTACCCAAACATACCTGCCGTACTGCTTCGTGAAACGTTTTTTCTTCTTTGAGATGTTTTACTGCTTCTTACAAAACGACAAATTAATAAAAGTTTGCAATTGCAGGAGTTACATTTGATGAAATAACAAAACCCACCTAAGGCTCACACACTACCTTGGGTTATTGAAACAAGCAACGATCTCACTGTTCCCACCTGCATTCTCGGCGATGAGGGTTATAAATAATTTGTAGCCATATTAATGTTCAGTGGCTTGTGATCATTCGGACATGTGAAAAATGTACTGTATGTGGTTGTGTAAACGTGTATTATGCTTGCGATGTTGTGTGTTGCGTGTATTGTTCGTTGGCAGTGCCTTTCGCTGTGTTGTGTATGTGTTGTATGTCGATTTGGTCTATGTTTCTTCCCAATATGTACCCGCCCAAATGCGGCCTCCGGGATGTTGGCTATAATTGCTATAATAATATACGTTATCCGTAAAGGAAACCAAGGAAACGCCTTGATGTAAGTGCGCACTGATGGTGATGCTTAGTAGCTGCCCCTCCCCACCCCTACTTTTTTTTGCGTCATCTATCGGTCATTTTTAAACGTTTACGATTGCTTTACTTCGAGCATGCTAGAGGGCGAGCATTGTCGAGGATGCGACAAGGGATGCGACAGCGACGGATACGTTTTTCGTGTTGCCTGCATTGCCTTTGCGCTGAGATTTACGATTGCAGACGACCCGCGTTTTGATGCATCGGTTGTAGAAAGGTAAGACGATTAACAACAACTGGTTGTTCTTAAACGGCCGCATTGGATGTTTGTGATCTCGTGTTAGGTGAACGGCGGGGTTACGAGCCTTTCGGAAATAAAGGCGGTATTTCGAAAGCAATCGGTATGACCTCTACTGTGTTTATGGCGGCGAGTTCGCTCTGAACGCGTAGGCGGGTCGCGCAGCGAGACGAATGCAAGAAGTCGCGCATATACGATTGGCGACATCGCTTGCTAACCGCAGTTCTGGTGCTGGGTAGGTAATTTCATGATTATTTTAGCGCATTCTAAGCGCACACAACCACAGTTACCTACGTATTTGTACTTCCTCGATCCTCAAACCGATCAGCTCGCTAGGCCTTTCTCGCATGACAAGCCTTGCTCGGGTGACGCTGCCAGGGGAAGGAACGCTCCTCCATTAGCTCACGAAAGGTGGAAATCTTCCTCCACTCCTAGGGGTAGAAACGCGCTCCTCCCTCCTAAAGGAAGAATCTTTCTACCTCTTAGGGAGCAATATATGATACATTCCTGTTTCACCCTTAAGGGAGAAACTACCACACCTTTTTTTCTTAGAGTGTGGTTGTGCTGTGGTGACGCCATGCACGCGCGTACACAGACAGTTTTAGTATTCTATTCCGTTATTCCGATCGGTTTTAAACATTGAGAACCGTAACAAGAAGCAGCGTAAGTGTTGAACGGTACGGCACAGGCAGTTTTTTCAGCGTGCATCGAGCATTCCATTTCCCCTACCTTCCCTCTTACTTTCCGGGAAACTCCTACGCGACCATATTTTTCAACTGCTAGACAATTACACCGTAACAGATATTACTAGCGCTCTCCGAAAACTAGTTTGAGTTGAGGGGCCGTGCGCGCCTTCGTATTTGTTTCACTGTGCCTATACTACCCTCGCTTTTTCTCCTGATGGCCTGGATCCCGTTTTATCTCCAGAAAGGCTGTTCGTTCGTCCATTTTTTTGCGTGCTCACGGCTGCCAGTTGCGATGCGTAGAGGATTTGGTTGCCGGCCACGGTCCTATATTTCCCCTCCATCCCCCCCCGAGCCTACCTCATGTCTTGTTTAAGAGTATGGGGGGAAACTTTTTTGACGCTATATAAAGACATACCAATTTTACAAAATACACACATCAGTATTTCGTCCTCTGCAAGTACAATTTCCGATTTATATATACAACGTACGAGTTTCAAACTCAACCAACCGTATTTATAACTTAAATGATGCATTGACGTTTGATATGGTAGTTCCACCGTTCAGCCAAGAAGTTTTGTTTTGGATTCGCGAATACGATTCCCAAGCCAGCCAGCTAAGAAGCAGGAAAAAAAGGAAAAGCAACACCCTGCTGGGATTTCAACCAGCGGCTTTGATATAGCGGGTGCGAGGCATTAGTGTACTGCACCCCAAAATAACCGGAGATGGTACGGAAATAACCTGAATACTGTATTGAGGCCCAGCCGTTGTGTAACATCAATGTTTTTTACATGATTGCAAGAATTCCTGGCTGGTTAACTGAAGATTTCTTGAAGAACAGTTGCGCAGTAACGTTTTATTGAGTCCCCATGCACCATAGCTGACCTCCGACAACAGCACTGTTCCGGCTGCGACAGCGATTTCGCCCTGCTGGAATAGTGCTCGCCGTGCTTTTGTTTCACGGTTTACGCTAAAAACTTTGGTCGATATTGATTTCTTATTGCCTAATAAACCTTCCATAACTCTTCGTCTGCTATTAACTGAGCTCATATTTTCTACAAGCGTTGCTGGTCGCACACGAATATGCAGTTTGCAACTCCTCGAAACGACTTTTCGCCAAAGCGAATGAACAGAGCGTCGTGAGCCGAAATACGGATCGCATGTGTTGAGCTGAATGAACTTCATAGACCTTACTATGTTTATTGCATTCTAGGAACTAACAGAACAGAGCCGCATTTATTACGGCACTATTGTTGTTGGGGTGCAGTTTTCGCTTCTCGATAGATTCCCGACGGCCTTTAGGCCGATCGGTCGTCGTCTCCGGTCAGCGAGCCAGTCCCACAACACGGACTTTCGATCGGCCGACGTGTTCATGTTGACGTCGGCGTCCTGTGACAAGGCGGTTGACAACTCGGAAGTCGGCGGCGCCGTCATCGTGTCATCGCTGTGTCATAGCCGTGTCAGCCTAGAAAACGCGCTTTAACGGGAATCATGATAATAGACTAAAAAAAGATAAATATGAATAAACACGATAGCGTTAAGCGTGCAGCAGGCATCGCTAATTAACCAAAGGCGGCGCCACGACCCGCCGACGCTCAGCAGCCGACGCTTCTCTTCGCCGGAAGTGAGAGAAAAAGCCGCGCAGTTGCAAGATTTCTGCCTCGTGACGCCCATGCAAGATTCGATGATGTAGACAGAAGAAGATGACGGAGCCCAAAAACGCGCAAGAAAGGGTGCGAGCGCGAAAACAAATTTTGCAACTAAAGTATGAGATTTCCGCTGCACGTAAAAATTTTATACTTGGCACAGACGATGTTGACCTACCAACCTAACGATTACTCTAGTTCATTTAGGGTGCTCGAAACACTTTTCAAGGCCCCTGTAAAATCGTATTCACCTCTGAACACAACTGCATTGCTAAGAAGGCATTGTTCAGGGGCAGTCTAAGCCCTCTTATAACAAAATATAAAGGTCCTAGGACTGTTTATAGTTACAATTTAATTTTTTCTGAGGCCGATCTCCACGGGGCGCAAGCGTCTCGGTGTCGCGATCTTTTAAGTGCAGAGCACGTTAGGGGCTCGCCTTGTCGTCGTAGCTCGCTGTAACGGTAGACGTCAAACGACTGCCGGGATCAGGCGGTGCCGCAAGATGACGAACCCAAGTAGAGCCCGGCGTTCCGTCGTAGGGCGTCCCGCAGAGGCTTCGAAAACCGAACGGTTTAAATAGACGTAACTGTTAAAAACTCGTGAAAAGCTGCCGCTTCATACATCTATCTACCCGTTGTTTACCGCAAAAAGAAATGCAGGCACGTTTGACGCAAAATATATGTAATTAACCGGCAGCACCCGCATTCATTCAGTTGGGCGCTCGTTGGGTTCGCTTTTGCGATAGTGTTAAGTGGAGTGGAAAACGTTTTTTTTTTTATTATCGCATTGAGAGCTAGGAGAAGCTCCTGAGGCGGGAGCTGGCCACTGCGCAGTAAGCTCTCCCACTGCTCAAGGGGGTGTGCTTGGGGGGGGGGGGGGTTGGCAGGGAACATACAAACCAAATGAGTTGTTGTATTTGGGGTTGCGGGGCAGTATGGGCTGTTGGGAGGGTAGGCAGTTGGGGAAATCCAATGGAGGAAGGTGTGGCTGTGCTAAATTTCGGTATGTAGTCGTCGCCAAATGTGTGCGTAGGCCACACCTAGGGATGGATTTGGGGGCGCTAGAACCCTGTGGGAAGCTCTGTAATGATTACGGATGTCGGAGTAGTTCCATGAGAGTGGGTGCAGGACCGGAGGGCCACTAAGTGGTTCGTCTTCTTCCCCTTCTGTAAATTCTCGGGGAGTAAGGTCGCGGGCAGTGGTATGCGCCACCTCATTCCCAGTTAGAGGCGTATGGGCTGGAATACATACGATGCGGGTCTCTGGAAGTTCTCGCTGATGTTGGAGGATGGCAGCTGCAAGCCCAATGACGTTCCCCGTTGCAAACCGTGGGCAAGCTGTTTGTGAGTCGGTGAGCACGGTAACGTTGCACGTTGGGGCGTGCACCACCGCTAATGCGATGGCCGCTTCTTCAGCTGTACTTGTAGAGCTGGTATGAAGCGTTGCTGTTGCCAGTATGCTAATATCCGCCCTGACTACCGCAGCCGCATGTGCATGTCGGAAGCGGTAGTTCGCGGCGTTCGTGTAGCATGCTTCGGGGTCCGTGGCATATCTCGCTGTAAGAAGCCGTGCGCGGTGTCGCCTGCGACCAGCATTGGAAGTCGGATGCATGTGCTTTGGAACTCAAAGCACCCGTATGGCAGCTCGTTGGATTGCAGTCATGCGCTTCAGGGTGTCGATTGTTGGTGGAAGGGAGTAGCCCAAAGTGCTTAGCACATATCGCCCCGTAGCAGTTAGTCGAAGCCATTGATGCTGACTGTTGGTGTGGGCTTCAATTAGTTCAGGCAGGGTGTGCTACAACACCAGCTGGAGGATGGGGTAAGTTGATGTAAAGACTGGTAGGCCAAGAGCTGTTTTGTACGCTTTGCGAATCATTACATCGATTTTGGTTGTCTGTTTGGTCTTGAGAGCCACGTAGTGTGTTAGCGAAAAAAAGTGGCAGTGAAACGCCGGAACGTGCGGGAGGAAAAGCAAGCACAAAAAAACAGAACTCCCGCGGGCGCTGTTTGACGTAGGGGGCGCGCGAGCACAATGGAGGCGGGAAATTTGGTTTGCTTTGGGTGGTAGCATGCATTGAGCGAAAAACGGCGCTACAGCCCATTATGGCGAATCATTTTCTCTGCACTTCCGTCAGCTTTCACGTTCAGTGGAACGGCTTTTTTTTTATGTGTAACACGCCTCCGCCCGCCTATTAGCAACTCTGACGCAGTTATTTGTTTTCTGTGAGTTCTCAATCGTGACGTGCTGGTACACCACGGGTTGTACAGCTCCGGAAGGTTCTTTTAGCAAGCTTTTGGAAGCGAGAGCATGTTCTGCTCTGTCTACAATTGCAAAAACCACTCGAAAGGGGGTACTGGTGATGAAAATGCTTGCAAACCTGGTTTATTTGCGATACCAAAACTAAACCGGAGTCAGCACAAGAATGTAACAGAGCTAACAGCATGAAGATGAGCGGACTGGCTCCGCTGGTTCAATCGAAGAGTCGGGTCTGTGAGTGAGCGTTTATAAAGTATGCTGGAAGCAAAATCACTTTATTTCAGGTTGCAGGGTTACCCTCCTTGCAGGTACAATGGGCAGATAATGCTTTTCTGTATTCTCTAAAGATTAGCGAAGAGGCTTCTCTCCGAAGGGTTTCGAATGTCGAACCTTCACACAGACGAAAGCAGTCGCATTAAAAGAAAGGCAGCGTGTATTCTCAAAAGCTGGTGTGGGCACTTTCCTAAAAATGGTACGGCAACCTCTTAACTATTAGGGCTTCAATTCCCGGAATAGCCTACTCTCAGGTTGATGAAATGTACTGGTTCCGAACGCCTGTCGTCCAACAGCCGACCGGCGTTCGCGACAAGACGCTCGTAGTAGATGAACGCTACGCACAGGCAGCGTACATCCACTGCATTAGGGAAAAATCTGGTGCGCGAAAGCTAATTGACACTAAAAGGCGAAATGAAAAAAATAACGCTGTGTCTAAATGCACGCTCGACGTACAGTACATTGACCCAGGAGTGTGAACTTCCATTGGACGTCAGTGAATGCCAACCAGTCCTTCGGCCGCACCCGCTGGTGTGGCTACTACACCTAGCTCAACGTAGCCCGAGCTACGCTTAGCTAACTTAACAATTCCATTCATTGAAACTTCTAAATAAGAACTACATCATCATTGAAATGCCAAGACTTAAAAAACGCAGGATGGGAATTGCACTTGCGTGCTTCATATTTCGAACCTGCGCCGCTCTACATTAACTCTACGATCGAGCCGGCCAAACGGAATGCTGTCGTTTGAGGTACATTTAGGCTGCCGATCCTCAGAACGACGGTACTTTGAGACAGAGCAACATAAACAACGGGGGTAATTCTCCTTCAGTTACCTTTCCGACCAGGACGAGATGGAATTCGTCTACCCCAGCAATGTGCCTCCATAAATGGTAGGCCTAGAATTCTTCCCGAGTCACAAAGCTTGTAGCACCAACAACGCCTTCGTTGATGTCGGCAAGGTCGTCGCGAGGAACGAGGGTGACACCGTGTAATACTTCATGATAAGTGAAAGTCTAGCGGGTCAAAAACACCAGAGCTGCACGTAGTTGTTCTCATAAAGCACGACTATTCAGATTCCCTTAGTAAGCGTGCACGCGCGCATAGGCGCTTCATTAATGATTCGCTCACCCTAGCGATAGAATATGTTGTCGGAACGTGCTGTCTAACATGTGAAAAAAACCTAGATTCCCACTGAAGATGAGAACGACGTGGTTAGCCTTTCTGGACTAGTCTAAACAAATGGCGGCGGCTGAGAACGACAGAAGCGCCCCTGCCAGACGACGTCACGTGAATGCCTCCTATCCTGGGAACAGCATTTTGTGGGGAGGAGGTACCCAATCGGGAGGAGTGTGACACGATAACACGAACGTCTTTCGTCAAGCCAAGCCCTAGAACAGCTCCGCTGTATGAGATGTGAGGGCGGAAGCATCATTGTGCGAGGTAACGCTGCTTAGTAATCCGTGGAGATTGGCGCTGCGAGTACTATTTTCGCGTTTGATTTGGCGGGATCCTTTCGCTAGTGCCGAAATTTCTTCCGCCGATGCGGTAGATGCTTCGATGTCTATAGCGGTACATGTGGACACTGCCGCGCTGAGCAGTCTTGCTTCGTGTTTACTGCTCCGCCGCTAGAGGATCGGGGAACGAGGAGGGGGAGGGGGGGGGGGAAGGTTGTGCTGCTTTGTGGGTATGCTACAAAGTGTGAGTGTGAGTATTGGGACCCGCATGAAAGGGAAAATCTTGGAGATAAGCATTGGCAAATATACATCGGTGTGTATTTGTTGCCACCCTAAAGTCGGTTCGGGTTAGGTACCCAAACGTTAAGCATAACCACACTCTGAAGAAGGCAATCCTATAGTTCAGACGCTCCACATTTTTTGCAACTGACCAATTCAAGCAGCCAACGAAGAAATGTAGAATTTTCATGAAACGGCGATTTTGAGCCTACGAATGGACTGAAAAGTTTGATCTGCGCTGTGGTAACACGCAATGGAAGCATGACGTTCTGCGTCCCGCAGTGGCAGAGCGCAGGTCACATTGTTGAGTGAAATGATTTGTCTGTTCCCTTTATTCGCCAAATTTGCTTGGGTTGCGGCATGAATTGGTTTATTGTAGCAAAACTGAAGCATGTATTTGGGTCGGTGTGCACGCAGCAAGCCTCCTGAAACTCATTCTACGTCAACCTACAGGTAACTGTTGACATCGTTAGACCGAAAGGCCTAACGCAAAGCCTAATCTCATGAAAATATATATGCGTTAGAACGGTGGTTTGGGCTAGTTGGTGCATACTGAAATTCAAAACAGCGCAATAAGACGGGACAAGGAAACGACGACACAACGACGACACCAGCGCCTTGTGTCGTCATTTCCTTGTCCCGCCTTTTTGCGCTGTTTTGACTTTCAATATATATGCGTTGGCCAATAGACCTCCACGGGCAATTCCGGCGCTTGAATTAAAATTGGCAGTTTGGGAACCGTTTTACTGCTCTAGAAGCAGCAAGCTCGACGAGGGCTCTTTTTTGCTCAATGGCTGTTTAGGGCTTTGGCATTGAACAGAGTTCGTAAGTGATACCGGCAGGCTTGTTGGGAATTGAGTTTGGTGAGTTTGGTCTTCATGAGTGTATGCCGCGAGGGAAATGTAATGGCTGCGCTATCGGTTGAATGGATATGAATAGGTTATAGATAAAGTCGTCTGCAGGCCTTCAGTCGGTGACTGGCAGGGTTGAGCGAGGGGACGGCGGAGTACGGGCAATGTCAAGTGGAAGGTGCCCAGGATACTTCCGTTAGAGGCGTCGTGTTCTGCGTCACTCGGGGTGGATACCCGATGCGGTGGCTCACTGGTTAAGGCTTTGCGCTGCTGAACACCAGAACGCAGGCTCTATCCCTGCCACGGTGGCCGTATTCCACATAGAAGCAAACAGCGAAAATGCCCATGTTATCAGATTTCGGCACACACTGAACATCCCACTGAGTCGTACCAATCGTATCTAATCTCCTGCACGCACCACCTTCTTCCTTATGCTCCTTACCAGTAAACGGGCTGGTAAGTTATTTAAAAGCAAATAATTTTCCATCTTTTATTGTAATGCTCGGAGCATAAAGAAAAACCTTAACTTGTTGATCACTTATCTTTCTCAACATGATACAGCGTCTGACGTTAACGCGATATCAGAAACGTGGCTGAAAGAAGGCGAAACCGTGGTCATTCCTGGCTATTCCGCGTGCCACACACAGCCGCGGCGGGGGTGTGGCAGCTTTTGTTAAAACTGTGCATACTGTTACCACCATGCCATCTGCATCCTGCAGCTGCGCAGATCTTGAGGCTATTTTAGATGCGACTGCGTCTCATTCACTCGCCTTCTCCCTCCATACGGCGTTGTCCACACCCCTCCCCCTACACTATGAAAAAAATAATAGCTAGTGGCGCCCGGTTTCGATCCCACGACCCTGAGTGTGGAACGCGAGGTACATGGTGCTCTTCCCACTGCGCCACAAAAACGAGACAGAATCAAATGCTACGAACGCACCTTATATCCCTGATTCATTCAAACTACGTCAAGAAGCTACTGATGCAACGCATGATGGGGCAATGATTAACACTTGCAATAAAAGAAAAGAAGCTCCCACTTACAGCAACAATGATGGAGTAAAGGTCGTTGCGGCAGCGAAGCCCCAAGCATACCACTTAGAGAGATTGACCAAGATTGGCCAATAAAACATAATAATAATCATAAAACGCAATAATCATACGCGTTCCCGACACGTTTCACGCGATTTCAGAATCAATCTAACGGAAACACCAAGTGAACCCCACGATGCGTCGCAGCTACACAGGGTTCCCCTCGCGGGGAGGTGGGCGCAATTTTTTTGTCAGGGTAGAATGTTCACTGACAATTGGCGTAGTCTGTCGCCCTTCAAATTCCAGTGTAGCTTCCAGTCTTTACAAACTTGAAACCGTTCTGTCTACGTTAACTTTAAACAACGATGCACCTGTGGTGATTGTTGGCGATTTTAATATCGACTTCTGTGGCACAACGAATCGAGATTATCAGTATTTGCAAGATTCCTATAATTTCCGAAACCTAATTACAATGCCCACGCGCATCACCAGTACGACGGCTACTCCATGCATTAACAAACATCCCAACTGGTGTACGAGCAGGTGTTTTTAACGAGCCTATTGCAGACCACCTTCCTCTTTTTGTAAAGCTTGAACACAGAACAGACACCCAGCACAGTTGCTTGAAACATTCAGTCCGAACTCACCACCAACAGTTACGGGAGCGTATATTGGCTATTAATGCTGCTGATATTATTAATGAGGATGTTAACATAGCGGTTGACAAATTCATTGATGCCCTTATGAACGCCCAAGCTAAAAACAGTGTCAGGGTGCCCAAACATTCATATGAGAACCTATTATGCTCCTGAATGATCAGTCAGATTCTTGAAATGCTTAAACAGAAAGATTACTAGTACAACAAATGGCGACGTAATGAAGCTAGCGAGCACAACTTACGGCAGTACAAGAATATCCGCAATATTTGTGAGTCGGCACTGAGAATGCAGAAAAAACAGTACTATGCACACCTTATTCATCAAGCAGCCGGTGACACCAGGAAAATTTGGAAGATAATTAGGGAAGCCACTGGGAGAGGCACTGCGTAGCGTATTGCCCCAGCTAATATAAGTGAAATCCCGTTGAATCTTTTAACACATATTTTACAACCATAGGCTTTTCCTTGTCAAAACATCTTCACTTCGGTATTGATGAAACATCATTTTCAAGCAATCTAGCTAACAGTTTAGTAATGCAGTACATAGAAGTGCAAGAAATAACGTCTGTGGTCTCCAATACAGGTCTAAGCAAAGCGACCGGGATAGACAACATTCTACGCGTCTAATTAAAGATAATGTTGACGTTCTGAGCCCCATCATGTGCCATTTGTATAACCACTGTTTGCGAGATGTTGTCTATCTTACTTCGCTGAGGAAGGCCAAGGTTACACCAATATATAAAGACGGGGAAACTTCAGTCCAGTCAAGTTACAGGCCAATTTCAGTTTTAAGTGCGATTAATATAATTTTTGAAAAGCTTCTTGCAAAACACAGTACTTCCTTTCTTAATAAGTACCAAATCCTTTCCACAGAACAGCACGGGTTTCGTTCAAACCATTCCACATCATCTGCTATAGTGAAGCTCACTCAAATTATCAACACGGCACTAAATGGTAACAAACTTGCTACAGTCGTATTTGTAGACTTAAAGAAGGGTTTTGATACCGTCGATCATCAAATCTTGCTGAAGAAATGACATTGCTATGGATTCAGAGATAAAACGTACTACTTCCTTTTTAGCTACCTTGAAAATCTTCAGCAAGTGGTTGTGATGGACGATATCAGCTCAACCCCACAGCCAGTGCACATGGGCGTTCCGCAGGGCTCCATGCTGTGGCCAATGCTATTTTCATTATTTGTAAATGACCCTCCCAAAGAATTAACGCACGCAGATTTAGTAATGTACGCCGACGACATGGCGCTTGTCGTAACCGGTGATAACGAGCAGGAAATAACAAGGAAGAATTAATACGGAATTAAAAATCATTGCCCAGTGGTTTTCACTTAACAGACTCACTATAAGCGCGAAAAAAACAAGATATATAATATTTCATTCTCGAAAAAAGAACGTTCGGAAAGAACTGGTCGAAATATCAGTGAACAATTGCTTACTTGAACAGGTGGACTCAATTGAATACCTAGGAGTTGCTATGGATGCTCATTTGCATTGGCAGAATCATGTCGATGCTGTCTGTGCAAAGCTAGCATCCACTTGCTAGGTATTACTGCAAGCCCGCGAGGTATTTGATACCAAAATACTAAAAACGCTTTACTACGCTTTATTCAATAGTCACCTGTCGTACTGCATGATTTCTTGGAGTTGGATGTACAATACCTATCTTAATCCTATACGTCGACTACAAAAACGGGCTTTGAGAACAATCACACGCTCAAGACGAGACGCCCCAAGCAAACCCATTTTTGACGCTCTTCAAGTTTTGACATTTGGTCAATTACGTCTGAAAAATACAGCTGAATTGGTATAAGGTATATTAAATTATAGTCATCCTTTAGACAGCTCGATATGTTATTCTTCATTGCGCCAAACAAGAAGTTCTGCTGTAGGCAACCTTAACCTGGCACCTGTTAGTAATGTGTACGGGCAGCGACTGCTACAATTCATTGGGGCCAAAATACGAAACGATATACCCCAAGAAATAAAAGAATCAAAAAGGTTTAGTTAATGCATGAAAGTACACTTGCATAAAGAAACCTAGCAAAAATGAGTTATAATACTTTGAGCCTTTGCTACTTAACTGCTCATTCCGTCTTATTCCCACACACTATGTATTAAATACAAGCCTCCTTAACCCACATTCATTTTATTTTGAAGCCCGTGCGAGGTTTCATTTGGGTGTAAATATAGTGCGAATGTATTTTGTATATGTACCAACATCTTTTGTTTTGTATATGTACTATGTATATTCTTTAAAACATCATGTTCTTCTTGTATAGTCGGTGTATAAGCCTTCCTCGCCTGTATATATGTGTGCGTTAATATTTATGTTTGTGTATACGTATTTATAGATGTATTGAGAGGCTCCGGCGAGAAGGCTTTGTTGAAGGCGAGAAGGCCCTTTATTCGGCAAGCAGCAGCCCGAACCCGAGAAGGGACCTCAAACCACGATGATGATGATCGAGCGTTCCGCGCCCAGGCGATGAGGTGGTTATGATGAACGGGCGCGGTAAGAAGACGAAGACGATGCATTGATGGCAAATAAATGGAGGGAAAACGATGAAGGAAGCTCGGCAGTCACTTGCGCTTACAGTATATATATGTATATATGCACGTATTTATATATACTTGATGTTTGTTGAACACTTTAATTAGGAAGCTACTATTTGATGTGACCGAAGTGCCATTGTATTTTGTTTGTGGACCCTAAAACTAGCCTCTGGCTATTGGGTGCAACACTGTTCTTGCGTATGTTGTTCTGTAAAAAATGAATAAAGCTTCAATCAATCAATCAATCAATCAATAAATAAATAAATAAATAAATAAATAAATAAATAAATAAATAAATAAATAAATAAATAAATAAATAAATAAATAAATAAATAAATAAATCAATCAATCAATCAATTCGGGGTAGCCAAATTGATCCCGAGCCCTACCTATAGCGCGCGCCACACGGCCCAGGTTGTAGCACGGGAACGACAAGGCACATAATTTGAAATTTTAATATTGGCCTAGATGGGGGTAGAGAAAGGGGATGAGCGTAATTGTGGTACAGCCATTTAATTCCTACCCACAATTACCATTGTATGAACCCTGGGACATGCCTCACTCCGCGGGGAAAAGCAGCACATGCTGTGGCCCGTAAGCTTCACTTAAAAACGTTTCCTTACAGTCCCACGCGTCCCGGTTTCTATGGCAACCACCCTTTATATTCATTCCCCTACTTCCCCGTCATCCTACTCTAATGCCCCCACACCAGGCAAATGTACCCTCACCCCACCTTATTCTCTCTGGTCTAGATTACAGACTGGCACACATGGTAATTCCACTTTGTTATCGCACATCTGCCCCGTACTATTCACATATCACTGCCCTGACTGTCAAGCCTTGGCCATGACTGCCCACTCTTCTTTTTATACCCTCAACACCGTCTTCCCCTCCCATTCCTAAGCCCTGGTCAGTGGGAATGCTGGTGACCGTTTTGGACCTGTAGGAACCGAACATCGTGATCCTGCCGGCCACCTGAGAAGCGGAGGCGTGCGGCCATCTTGACTGAGGAGACCATAAATACCTTATTTTTCAGACTGATTAAGCATTTTACCTACATACCTACGTAAGTGACACCACAGAACTGATTGGTAAGAAGTTTGGCGTAAGCGATTTTGTCGCACGGTTTACGGTTAATACAGTGCCGCATTGTTGCTTACACTATTCGTGTATTTTGGAAGAACCCAGATGCCCACCTGTAACAACCGGTAAACCGCGACCTCCGGTAGGTGCATTGGCACATTGGCTAGGAAAACTTGTCAGAGTGGTCGCAAACAATCACAACACCCGACAATGCATCAATATCTAAAAAATCATCAAAGCGGAGAAAAACTTAATACAAGCTTCGTTTATATTGCAAGTAAACTCCCATAATTGGTTACCCGAGCTGCCCTACCCCTACTGCGATATGCTTTTCTTCCTTGTTATAATACACACTGAATACAGGCTAAAGCGCTTCTGATATTGTACAGCTTCAAACACCGCCTTCAAAGGGTACGCAAACAGCCGCCCAATGCACATGATGAATGTTTCTTCTACAGGCTTACTCGATAGAAATGCAAGAAATTCAACAGAGCATACGAAGGAGACAACATACAGCCTTTTGTCGCACATGAATAACTAATTTTATTGTGCTCGCAATCCCGCCAGAGGAACAAAAGAAACAAGAAAATCCCAGGCAACCTACGCATACATTGGGCTAACATCAACAGAGACAGGAAAGGAAGTTGCGTTGGCGTGACCACTGCCCATATAACGGCGCCTGTGTGGTTGCTCCGCGGGGAGCTCGCAGTCCCTGGCAGGGCGATGTCGTGTGTGGGGACTCGAGGCCGACCGCGGTTAATACAAGCAGGCTAATAAAAAGTGCTCTTGCTCTTCCGTGCCACGAATGTTGGAGGAGCTACGAAGCAATTTGTTGAAGCGCAGAGCAGGCTGGCCATCTGCGTGTGGTCAGTGGTGACGTGTATGGTGTCCTTAAGGCTGTTGGAGCTCCATCTCTTCTGCCCCCCCCCCCCCTCTCTCTCTCTCTCTCTCTCTCTCTCTGTCTCTGCCGCTTTTTAGTGACCATTGTTACCGTGATGCATTTATCGACAGTTAGGGCGAAGAGCGGTACTCAATGGCAAATTGAAGACGACAGTTGTTTCAAGATCAACGCAAGAAGAAGATGCGGCACTCTATAACTAGCACTGGCGGCAAAGTGGAGTGCCCAGGGTGTTTCGAAGACGGACTCGGGACACAGTGAAAGTGGAACGCTTCTTGAAATGGAGATGCTTCCGATGACGCCACAGAAAATTCTTAAGTGCCTGCCGGCCACTGACCAGAGACAAACTCAGTCCGAACTTTTCGTAACACTATAGGGCATAAATTCCAGGTTGCAGTTAACAGTTGTTTCACTATGCGCCCTGTGACGGCAGTTGCAAGTCTCAGCATGCCCTTGCGTGCAGCCTGAGTGTGATGGTCAATAAATATTTGTGTCACGTTGCATTTGCGCGTGCCGTCGTCTGTCAATTGTTGCAATGAGCTAACAAGTAAAATAAAGCACGTTGTGCGGTGAATGAAAATGTTTCGTTTTGAGAAAAAAAGCTGCAAGTGCGGAAAACAATATCGACCTCAAGCCTCCATGCTAGTCTTCACTATCGCAAGTTGGGTATTCACTTTCGAGTAGTTGCGCTTGATACACTTACGGGCGATAAAATATGCTTAGAACGGGTTGCAAAATAATAGGTGCTTTGTAGAAAGGCTTAGAAAGTATTATAGGGCGCAGGCAGCATTAATCTGGACAAGGAAGATGAACCTTCAATTATAAAAAACGGGAGGTATGATAGGGGAAACTATAGCTAACAACAAAAATCTTATGGAGTTTTGTTCCCAGTTGCAATACTTCGTCTTTGTTGGGACTTCTACAAACAAGAAAATGAGGAAGTTGGTTATTGTAACACACCCACAACGTTACAGTGCTATCAATTACATAGCAATTTCTCCTTCGGACCACGCTCGGAAGTGTGCGGAGCGATATCAAGCTCAGTGTAATTTCCGCCACGTGATGTGTTATTTCCGGTGGCCAGTACATTATAAAGAGATAGGTCCCGCTGACTCAATGGCTGATGCAATTGCTTTTCTGCTGGATATAATGCGATTGGTTCGATTCGGGCTGCAGTGATATTTTCTGATGAAGGCATGGGACAGAAACGTCTATCTGTAGAATATTTCATTACTCGTCAAGCAATTTATAGAGATTTAAATAAAATTGCAGTTGGTTGAATTACAAGCTGGGCATTTTGTTATTCAGGTTTACGTCCGCAGATCGAAAGCTACATTTCGTTTTTCTATTATAAGAACTTGAACATTTCCAATAACAAGGGAAAGATAATGTGGTACAGAAAGAACACCGTTTTTTACCTTTCAAAAACTCTGCAAGGGATCGACACACGTTAGCAAGCAATAAATGTATTCGGGCACACGGGGGATTCTTTGTCATTTCCTGAGGATAGAAAAGTTTAAAAGTAGGATACGGCAATGCGTACCAGCTGTATGGTCGTATAGGTGGAACGCATTGCTGGCCTCACCTTGTTGTGCCTTTCACTCATTCATTGCCCATCAGGAGCGCGAGGCACTTGGTGCACAATACAACCTTGATCCAATGCTACCCCCGTCCAATTTTTTACCAATATCACGGGAGCGTCGACCGTTCGGTCGATCAGCGCCGTATGATGGAGTGGGTTGGCAAACTCAGCGAGAATAGCCGCATGCGCACTAAGCAAAGGCCGCTGCTGCCGTCATCTGTTAGGCTATTCCAAGAGCAGTCAGCCGCGCCTCGATTTTATAATTCGCTTATCAGACTGCCTGCAACACTCGCTATTTCTCTTGAAGATAAGGTACGTGGCGCCAGCTGAAAACAGCGTAATCAGCGTTGTTGAGCGAACCTTGAGATCAATGTAACATTCGTTCATATTTTGCTTCCAGATGTCTCTCAAAATGGTCACCGCCCAATGTTTTGGTAAATACAAGAAAACGAAAAAAATGTGAAAATGAATTCCGCTGGATAGGTAGGGTGATATTTCCCTCAGGCTTGTCTTACAGCTTGCCTGCACGTATGAGAGAGAGAGAGAGAGAGAGAGAGAGAGAGAGAGAGAGAGAGAGAGAGAGAGAGAGAGAGAGAGAGAGAGAGAGAGAGAGAGAGAGAGAGAGAGAGAGATTGTTATTGCCCCAAGGGCTGATTCAGGGGGGTGGGGGGACTCAGGGAGGAAGGTCCCCACTGACTTTGGCAGCCCAAGCGACGCTGGCTTTTTGTACCACCGAATCCGAGCTGCCCAACGCCCTCGCCCTGTGGTCACCTTCTTCATGTGGGGGAATGGGTGGTAGGGGTACTGCCGGGGGAGGCGATACATGGTTTGGACCGCCGCACAAGCGGGTCAGTGGAGTGAGCAGAACAGAGCGGGGTACATGCGGTGCAGGCGGGAGAGGCAAGGAAGAGTGCACGCCTGCAATAAAGGCCTCTAAACGGTACCTCGAGCAAGGACGTTCCGTTGCGGCCAAAATCATTCCGCAGACGGAACAGACGGCGGATTGAGGAAGGGGTTTTTACGGTCTCTCCGGCACAACGCGCACCCTGGTGCCGCTAGAGCCATCTATTGGCCAGTGAGTCCAATGACGTGCGTGCAATGCTTTTTCTTTTTTTTTCTTTTATTAATGCGTGCTCTATTTGAAGGCGTTTGTTGTGTACTTTCGGCCTTGAGAGGCCGCGATATGGATTTACACGGACTTCAGTAGTGTGAGTAGTCTGGGAAAACTAACGTGACCTGCACAATAGTCGCGCTTGGGCCAAAAACGCGCAGCGCCCCGCGTCGTATGTTGCACCTGGGCGTCAATATTTGTGGAAAGCACAAAGCTGCATAAGCTGCCAGCCGGCGCCCGCGGGACTGCACAAAGGCAATCGTTGGTCAAAACTTTCGGCCGCTGATTTTAAGCAACGCACGTACATACCACGGCTTGCTTGTGCATGCTTATGCCTTTGTTTAGATACCCATATTTATCATCGCTAGGTAGGTACTCCAGTATACTGAATATTAAATCCAAACAAGCCGCGGATGTTGTACGGGGCGAGCGAATCTGATAGTACAGTGAAGCTAGATGCATCTATTCATATCGTAGCATCGCCGCCGCTCCAGCTCCCTCGACCTTCCACATGTCATATTGCGATCTGCAGCCATAGGACACCACGGGACGCTTCCGCTTCCCATCATTTATTTAGGTTCCGCAGAAATTTTGATCAAGGGTCAGAACAGTTTTAAACATCCAATTTAACTACCCAAAAGCGCTTCTGCGAGTTCATTCAGCTTAGATTTGAAGTGACCCCAGTTTACGAACTGTAGTAAAGCATCCAGTCAACTGGGCGGATAGATCACCAAATCCCCCCCCCCCCCCCCCCCCCGTCACTAACAAGTGCCCTTCTTCCAGCCTCTCCCCCACACGAACCCCTAACAACGCCACAATTCTGTAAACATTTTGAAATGACTCCAAACCAAACAGCCTCATCAAGATAGAGCATGACCAAGCCCTATGAATACCTATGTACGCTCCAAATGAAGAACGCGACGCGTTGGGTGCGCACAGCACCCTCGAACTAATCAAGGCGCAAGCCGCGCAACACACTGAGCACCTCACCACGACGGCCACTGGCAGACACCTATTAGACAGCCTGCGTATTTTATACGAGCAGACCGTCGGCGACAAGAACTCCGCTCTGAGTCCAGGAACTTGAGAAATACCGTCGAGGAAATCCGCAAGTTGTTTGTACCGACACAGCCACGTGGAGGTATGGTTTTAGCCGCCACCGACTGCTCGAACAAAGTTCTCGCCCCCTGCTCCGCCCAAACTAAACAGCCAGAGGAGGGCGAAGAACTGGCCATTGCCCTATCCCTATATAGCAGCTGCCCAAGTGCGGAAAATGATTAAAGATTATTTCCATCGCAAGGCTCACGGTCTTTACCCGCCGCGAGATAAACAAAAACACCAGAACCACCTTGATGTGGACCCCCACACATGTGCCACTACAAGGCAACGAACGGGCCAACGAGGCTGCTCGAGATCTCACCCACTGGAGCCCCCTGCGCACATTCCACAGACAACTCCAAAATGGCATCTGTACTTACCGAGACGTGCTTGATTACTACAAAGGGAAAGACAAAGCCACCCGGCTGCTGCCCCTCGCTCGCGGAGAAGCAAGAAAGGACGTGTAGACGTCTCCAGATGATCCGTTATCCTAACTCAAGGCTCCACTGGCCCTTTCATTTCTAAATACACGATGGTGGATGTAAACACTGCCCTAAGCTTTCTAGCTTGGCTCGCATGCAGTGGGAACGCCTCAGTATACAGAGACATGGCTTCGAAAATTCGATAGGAGCACTCAAAATCACTACTAAGGAGCAATGGGAAACTGTGCCCCGCAACGAAAAGCCTCAAATCCAACAGTGGGCCATTCAAAGGACTACTGTTGGATTTAAAGGAGCCATGAACACTAGTATTGTTCATTCAAAAGATTGCCTCGTTAGAATGACACTGACACCACTTTTAACGTAAACTTCGCTCAAATAAGCTACACAATTAGGAAAAAAGGGAATGGCCAGGCGACCCACTAGCTTATTTAACGCCACAGAACCTATGATGTCATACCAACAGCTCTGCGATTGGCGGAGGGCGGCAAAAGCAAACGCAAATTAGGCAGAGCTTATAAGCTTGCCGAACGAGCTATTTAATTGCGCGTAAATTTAGGGCACATTTTTTTCAAAGCCCTAAGAATAGTGGGAGAAACTGTGAAAGTTACGAAAGCACACATAAACCTAAAGTGCCGATGCGTATGGTGATGTTGGTATGGCGCGCACTATGCTTGGTTTAGCTGCACAGGACTGCGGGGGTTTGGTGTTGTTTCAGACGACACTGGCCGATTGACGCAAGCGACGATGTCTTGCGTGACCGTGTATGTCGAGCGAGCACCATGTTTCACGAAACGATTGTGTCCATGAACAAAACAAGCCAGGTACAAATACGTTCACCAGCAAACGAAAGGCAGAAAACGGATTGCCGCGGTGGGGTGGCGCCATTTAGGTTCAACCACGGTAAACAAGGCCCTGTGATGTCCTTTCAGACCACAAAAATGCGCTATTTAGCGGGAAAATAATAATTTTACCTAAACTAATTTCTCAGTGAATAAAGCATCGTTTCCACTCGGACAAGTGCTGGGGGCACTATAAAACACGAAATCCTTCGAATAGCACAAACTTGTGCTTTATCTTCATGGCTCCTTTAAGCGCCATAGGCGCGCCTCGCTTGAGAAAGCGCCAGGTGTGCAAGGGGGAGTAGACGGCGGGAGACGCGGTAATGAGACGCATGAACCGTAGGTATACACGAGGTCATGCAATTGTTCATTATCGAAATCTTTAAATTCGAGCCACTTTCAAATTATAGACTTACCTCGAAAGATAATAGGGTTTGTGCTCGCTGATTGGCCGACATAAGAACAATTCTGGCTGCCTTCGTTTTCAGTAGGTGTTGCGTGTTTTTAGAATGTCTCGTCGGGTGCCCCAAGAAACACGGCGAAACGGTGTAGAAATGTGGTCCAGGGGTGAGGCATGGAGGAAAATGTCCACTGCCGTTGGGACTACGCAGTCAACTGTCAAGAGAATAATTCCGACACTTCGACACAAAGGGCGTATTTGCGACGCAGCAAGAAGCAATATGCGCAACACTACCGAAGACGATGATTTCGCCATGATTACTGCCGCTTTCGCGGACCGGTTCATTACCGCAGGACAAACAAGGGGCAGTGCGGCATCGATGTCTGCGACGAGGTGGTGCGGCGGAGGCTTCGTGAAGGTGGGTTAAGAAGTAGGATTGCTTCCCAGAAACCGCTGCTTTCAGCAACTGCTAAAGCCAAACGGCTTGCTTTTGCACGAAGCCATGCTGACTGGTCCGCAGAAGACTGGCAGAATGTGGTTTTCACCGAAGAATCAACAGTCTGCACTGAGTGGGACCAATGGCATAGTCTATCGTCCGGAAGGCACAAGGTTGGTCTCTTTTTATTAGGCTCGTCTGTATTTTTAGGGAGTTGTTTTTATCTCCACGTGCTGATATGTTCGGCCTTTGTCCGTGTTGCCATCTTCCTGTTTTTTCTCCTTCTCATTTTTTTCCTTACTTACCGTATCCCATAAATCACTGCTGTTTTTTTATTTAAAGGTACAAGCTAGCCTACGTCCAGTACGTCAGAGCTAGTGAGTGAAAATCGGTGAATATTTGGGGCCTCATTACTACAGACGGCCTGGGACCACTACACAGGATTGAAGGCAGATTTCGCTCGGCGTCATATGTTACCACCATAGGCCACCAACTCCTGCCTCATTTGCTAGAGGGACTGTTTCCGTATTTATGTTTCATTTTGCAGCACAACCTCTCCCCGGTGCACACAGCTTGCCCTGAAAACCCATCTTCAAGATTATGGCGCGATGACCATGGAATGGCCGCCCCAGCGGGCTGACTTGAACATCAGTAAGAATGTGTGGGGCATTTTGAAAACAAACATTCGAAAATGGGTTTGCATCACGCTACTTCTGATAAACTCTGGGAAAACATCCAAGCCGAGCGGGAGAGAATGAACATTAGTGGCCCTATATGCTTATCTTCCCCGTCGCATCGTGGCTGTTGTGGAGTGCGGGGGTGAATTTAAGTCTTAAATTGGATGACGACAGCGTTAGCTAAGACAAGGTCAGTTCAAAAGAGCCGTGAAGACAGAATTCGCGTTTTATAGTTCCCTCAGCGTTTGTTAGGCAGCAACTGATACCGCATTAACTGAGAAATTAATCAATTTAGGTTAAAATTTTGGTTCTCCCGCCACATCCTGTCTTTTCGTAATGTCAGCAATGAAGTCACAAGCGCGTGTATTCAAGCGAACTTCCACACTGTCATTCGGGTTTGCGGCCTTGCTTGCCGTCAGCCCTTCCAGATGGCGCTACTATAGCCATCCAGGAACAGTGGTCCGTCGTTGCTTGGTTTTTGAGCGCATTTGCACCTGGCTTGTTTTTGTTACTGAAGAAAGTGGTCGTTTCATGAAACATTGGGTATCCTCGACGAACAGGGCAACGTAAGACAACGTCGCTTACGGCAATCGGGCAGTGTCCTGTAAAAAAAACTTCAAAGCGGCGGAGTGATGTGCAGCTAAAACAAGCATAGTGTGTCCAGTACCAACAGCAGTGCGCATTAATACTCCTATGCTTTCGTGCGTTCTCAGAAATTTAATTCTTTACCGCCCCACTCTAACTGCTGTAAAATGAATATGCATTACACCGAAGCCCAAATAGTTTGTTCGGCAAGCTTATCAGCCCTGCATAATTTGCGTTTGCTTTTTTCGGCCTCCGCCAATCGCACAGCTGGGCTCATCATAGGTTCTGTTGCGGGAAATGAGCTAGTGGGTCACATGGCCATTCTGTTTTTTCCTAACCACCATAAACCCTCCCATTAGGTAAAGTTTATTTTCCTGCGTTGCGTTCTGGCATAAATGAGCAATCAGAGAGGCATAGAGAGCTTCACTTTAAAGAATTGTGTGAAATTTCGCATTACAAAGCGGTCACCAGCAATGTGTACCACAGCTGTGGTAGCCAATATAGATTATTCTTACAATTGTCGGTAACTATGGGTGAATGAAAATGCTAAAATGCGCGAAGACTAGCAAGTATTATAATATCGCATAGAAACCACATGTAACTATACCACAATATACTGAAATGGAATATAGGAATTAAAGTCTTTCCGCTAAGCTTTTCCAAATTTATAAAATAAGCAGCAAGTAAGATTGGCATTTCTTGTGTTTATGATTTAAATAAGTTGTCTATTTTTTAAGGTAAATATAGTACTGACGGGTGCACCAGATAATGATTTGCGAGTAAGAAAAAAATAATAATAAAACTATATTTCCTAATATATAAGGCCATGCAACTACATGGCTTTCTCGGGAGCACTACAAAAAAGGTGGGGGAATATTTGGATGCGTGACGTGTTCGTAACTACCTTTTAGGCCTGAATTCGGCCGCTCTGCAGTTCAGGCTTTTTATGCACGATATTGGTGGCCTGCTTTCGTGCACAGCTTCATTGTCGGGCAACAAAGCCTACTTTACTACAGATGTTATGCTCAGTCGTGTTTTATCAACTAAGCAGCAAGTTTAGTGCTGCATGTTCCACTAGTAATTTTGTACATGAAGTATATATAGACCTAAAGCATCCCACTTGCGCACGTTCCAGCTCTGTGTTCAAATGTCGCTTCAATTCACGACCAAAAAGCGGAATACAAGCGCTAGTCATTCAAATTCTCCTTTGTATTTGGTTTTAGTGAATAAAAACTGTTTCATACTGAAATAATCCTTTTGCTCATATGAATAAGGCATGTTACCCACAATTATTAAGTATTTGCTCCTGTGTCACAGCGTCACCTTTTTCAGTACCTTTAAAAAGTGGCTGTGTAGTCACGTGACTTTTTGTGTTCGTAATATAAAAACAACATAGAATGCGTAAAACATACACACATAAAAAGTTTGAGCCAAAAAATGTTTTTTTTTGTTTTAGAGTTTGCTTTCAAGGCTAATAGTGAGATCACTAATCTAAATATTTTAGACAATGCGAGTCAATCGAAACCACTGCCAGCCAAATGGATAATTGATTTCGCCGGTGGCCCGAAGTGAGCGGGGCGAGTTGACGTTTCTTTGTCGAGTTCGCCTATTAAAACTGCTCCCTGATAGAAACGGCGTGAGACCGCAATCAGATTTGCTGCGTGATTTTCGCTGCGCACCGCCTGGAATCGTCTACTAGAGTTCTTAACTTCAGTTAGTCGACGGCGTACTACGATTAATGTGAAGCCGATAAAAGACTTTCATCCTAACGTTTCACGTGAGTCCTGTTCCCTGCTGATAATACCGAGTGAAATAGTTGTCTCTGTTAAAGGAGCCATGAAGAGAAAACACTACTTTGGTTCATTCAAAAGATTGTCTCGTTAGAATCATACTGACACCACTTTTAACTTAAACTTCGCTCAAATAAGCTACATAATTAGGAAAAACGGGAATGGTCATGCGACCCACCAGCTCATTTCCCGCAACAGAACCTATGATGTCACATGAGCTAAGCTCTGCGATTGGCGGAGGCTGGCAGAAGCAGACGAAAATTAGGTAGAGCTTACAAACTAGACGAACGAGCGATTTGCGCTTAAATTTAGGTCACATTATTAACAAAGCAATAATAATGATGGGACAAACAGTGGAAGTTAAGAAAGCACATGTAAACATAGAAGTACTGATGCGTTCTGCTGTTCGTACTGCGCACAGCATGCTTGGTTTAGCTGCACAGCACTACGTGGCTTGGGGTTGTCTCAGACGACACTGGCCGATTGACGCAAGCAACGGTGTCTTACGTGACCCCATTTGTCGAGCGAGCACTGTTTCAGGGAACGAATATTTTCTCCCAGAACAAAAACAAGCCAGGTTTAAATGCGGGCAAAAACAAACCAAACGCTTGCCACGGTATGGTGGCGCCATCTAGGTTACGGAACGTAAAGAAACGCAGGAACAAACCAACACCGCTGTACAGGATGGAGACAACCTTTGAACGGTCCCGTGCCGCCGCAATTGGGCCAACGGGCTCAACGCGTTATTCTTTTCGTTTCCCACGAGACCTAGCAACGCGAAACAGACAATATGATTCAAACTTCTTCAGTAAACCGCGTTGCGGCGATAATTTTAGCGCGGTTTTGACACAATGACTTGCTTCGTCGGCGAGCGAGCAACCGAAAATGGCGGCGCCAGCGTATACGTGTCTCTACCCTGTACGACGGATGCGTGAATGAAGGTATTCTAGGCTGCAGAGCGGTCGGTTCCTGTGATGACACTTGGGACCACGAAAACGCACGATTGAGCGGGAAAATAAAAATTTTAACCTAAATTGTTTAATTTCTGAGTGAATAAAGCACCGTTTGTATCCGAACAAGCGCTGGGAGCACTATAAAACACGAAATCTTTCGAATAAAACCAACTTGCATTTTCTCTTCATGGCTCCTTTAAGTTTCCGGGCACATACTGAAAAACGTACACATACGCTGGGCTTGTTTGCTCGCGTAGCGTAAAGCGTGCCCGAACCGAGAACGAGCGATTCATAGGTGTTTTCCTTTTCTTTGTTACGCAAAAGCTTGTGAATCCCGTCTATATTCTTTAGCGCAGCCTTGTTTTGCCCTCGAACATGTAGCCCACGTCAAGGTGGTCTCTAGAGCGACTGTTGTGTTCGCTGCCTAACGGCTGCATTTGTGCCGTCAGTCGCGGAAAAAAATGGACCGTTGAGCGGAGTGGTACAATTTGCAACAGCAAGCTATTCAAAAGTGTGTCCACGCGAAGGATACAAAAGTGTCCTGTTCAAAAGTGTGTCCAGTTGTTTCCTTTTGTCGTCCTGTAGTTTCCTTCTTTGACGATTCGTAAATTAACAAACCGAACTACAATAAATACCATACATGCGGTGGTGTTATTATTTTCAAGCATTCGTCAACTGGCGCAGTTTTATTCTTGACACTCTGATCTGCCCGTATAGGCAAACTTGTCTTGACAGTTTAATGTTGTTTTTATGGGGAACAGCCATTTCACTTGTATTGCCACGTTAGCGCAATATTTGCAGCTAAAGAAATTAGACCGCCAATTAAAAAGGAATATCTGGATATAGTCCTCAAAAGAAGCCTGCAGCACTCTGCAGAATACCACACGTGCTGATCACGCACTCAGTGTGTACTTTCTGTATTGAGTGAGTCGCCTGTCTGCATCGCCTGTCTGCATGTCTGCCAGACATGCTTGTCACTTGACCACTACCCTAGCGCGCAGTCAAGCATTGCACAAGTAGACATGCTTCATCTTTACACGAATGAATAAGACTGCGCAAGAGAGAGAGAGAGAGAAACGTTTATTAGGAAAAAAATAGGTGTCGCGATTGTTCTAGGGTGGTGCCCTCCTTCCATGGCCCCAGACACTTCTGCTGCTATCCGGGTTCGAAGAATTAAATCCTTCTGAATCCCGAAGTCGGAGCTGGCCAGAGGTGCCTCCCATAGCGCGGCCGTATTTGTAGTGTTGTTTCCTGAAGGCCAGATCATAGGGCAGGCCCAGGTTGCATGAAATAAGTTGGAATGTGTTCCGCGTTTATTGCATGAGTGTGTGTGTGTTTGAGGGAACATTTTGGATAGCCGGGATTTGTTAGGGTAAGTGTTCGTCTGCATTTGCCTCAGCGTTTGAGCTTCTGCGCCGGAAAGTGTCTTGTCCAGGTCGGGGAAAAGGGCTCGTTCACCTATTTGGACACTGAGGCATTCGCCAAAGCCGCTTGGGAGAGGCTGCAGAAGGCTAGGACTGTTAGCCGCGCGGTTTGTAAGATCTCGCGCAGCCTGGTCGGCCCTCTCGTTTCCTCCCAGCTTCTCGTGTCCTGGAGTCCAAAGGATGCGGTGGAACTGATTCGACATGTTTGGCTCTAGTTTTTCAAGACGATTGTCAATTCTTCCATTTATAATATTTTCCATAGCCTTTTTGGGATCTGTGACTATTTGGAGCCTTTCGTTCTTGTGCTGCCCATACCTTATTGCCAGGAGGAGAGCACCAGTTGGGGCTTCGTCGGCAGTGGTGTCTTTTAGCGTGAGGTAATCTTTCATGGCTCCTTCGTGATCGAGTATAACGATGGAAGCATTTGTCCCACTGTAGAACGCCATGGAGAAGACGAGGATGAATACTAGGGTGACAGGACAGTGCTGGTCCTGTCCCCCGCATCTTTCACACGGTCTTTGTGTGTCGTGAATCAACCAGCCAGCGACCAAGTCCAACTAAGTCCCCTTAATCTTCCCTCTCTCTAGATTTGTTATGTGCTGTATTTCAGAGCCATAGACACGTCAGCCTGTTACCATCATTTATGGAGGAGGTGCTCGAGGAGTTAAGTGGAACGTGGTTCGGGTGGAGGCTCATCGCGGTACAAGAGGACTCCGGAGCTGGGGAGCTGAGAAGGATTGGATATGGGCCAGCACCCAGGCAGCACATGTCTTCGGCCTAACTCCAGCCGGTGTACTTTGGCCGGTGATTTTTTGTACGGCCTTTTTTGAGCAGCCGTGTTCGGCCCGTGTCCAAATGTGGGCCTTTTGGCCGTATACGGCCGTACTCCCATGGCTGTCCAACGGCCAGTGTCCGTCGGCCAGTCGACCGGCTTACGTTCATACGGTGAGATTCCAGCCGTAGGGCCCCGGCCATTTCAAAGCCACCCGTGAGCTGCCGAAGTACGGCAACCGGAGGACAGCCGAGATGCGGTCGTCGGACTCCAGGCGGAGTAAAACTGCCGGAAGTTCGCCCATGCTACGGGCATTGCAGCTCAGCCACAGTACGTTAATTGTACTGAGGCCGTTGGACTACCACTGCATGGAGCGCAAGCAGATGACTCCGTCGCGCTTGGCAGCAGCACAAACCCACCATTTTGAGCCCACTGCACCGACATCAAGGTGAGCCGTGCGCCACCTCCAGGCAACCAGCGTTCATCGCAGCCTTTCTTAATTATCAGGGTTAGTTGACAGCAAAATTCATTTATTTTCAAATTTCAAAATTTAATTAACAGTGCTCACAAATTGTCGTTCCTTTAATTGATGTGCCTCTTTTACTGTAGCATACAGAAAATATTCATTTCTTTGCGGAGCTGGAATAGATATATTGTCCAGGTCCTGATGTCTTCTCTGGGGCGGCTTACCTGTAATAAATGGGGAAAAGGAGGGAGGAGGGGGCAGAAGGCGCATACTTTAATGGGTTGTATTTCACAAAGAAGAAAGTGCTGCTTTCAGCCAATTGCTTTTAAGACAATCTTCCTGAACGCTTTCATGCTATGAATAAATCAACCATTTTTACAGCAGTTGCTTGACCACTTTTGTTGTATATAAAACCGGCGCAAATACATTTACGTTTCGTACTCAACAAAACACTCAGGAGCATTTAATATAATTTCCTTCACATGAAAAGTATCTTCAGTTTTTGCTCATTTTTCTTGCAAAACAATTTTCTACTCTATCTCTCTAACTTTTTGATGATCTTTCACAGGGATGATCCTGGGAGAGATCGAACCAGTACTTTCATTTTCAATCTATTTTTTATGTTGTTTTATGAGTTTTGTGCACACCCCTTAACAGACCAAAAGAACTTAATTTTCGTCTAATGTCGTACTACTTCAAAAAAATTCTAAACGCGTTGCCAATGACGCCCTGCTTCAGGTGGCTGCGGTTGTATCCCTCTGTGTTCACGCAAGGAAAGGCGTAAGACTAGAGTTTCATAATTTGTTTCAAACCAATAACATAGCAATGGTAGTATTGATACAGCAAACCTTGCATAGTGCAATGAATAAAACAATAAATATTTCATTAGTGCAGTTTGGTTTGAATGTGTAAGGTTCTGAACCCGTCGGAAGCGAACTTGCTGCTTCGCAAGTTTGTTTGTTTATTTATTTATTTATTTATTTATTTATTTATTTATTTATTTATTTATTTATTTATTTATTTATTTATTTATTTATTTATTTTATTATTTAATAATTTATTTATTTATTTATTTATTTATTTATTTATTTGATACCTGCTTCGCCTTTGCATACATTACAGCAGGAAGATACATAACCCTAACCATCAAATTGCAGGTCAATTAACCAAATAATTCTACAAAGCGCGGTAAAAATCGTCATTATAAACAGTGGATACAACCATACCTAGAAGATAATTACGCTCTCGTATTGACCTAAGATAAAATGATTCGCCCAAGGCGTCACCTTTAAAGGAAAGTCAATAATTTGCTTTAAGCTAGCGGTCCCACTTCGAGATATGTAGAATGGCGCTTGGATATACTTCTCCCATTGTATTCCAGTTTTCGCATGATAGATATTACGAAAGAATTTCAACCTAAGGTTTTGTCTGTGCTCTTTCACGTCTTAGCATGAAAGTCTATATTTATTTTCCGTCATGCTAAGTTGACAGTGCCAATTACCCAATACAAATCGCACTGCCCTATTCTGTATGTTTTTGAGCGTATCAAACAGCTCTTTGGTGTAGGGATTCCAGAAAACACAAGCGTTCTGCAACATCGAGCGCACATGAGGGAAATACGGTTGATCTTTTAAGCTAGATGTAGGTTCGCTGAAATTTGTCTAACAAAGCCAAAAACACCTGCAGCCGTAACTGTTAAGTTGTGAAAGTGCCTATTTAACCTCTACCCACTCGTTAAATAAACTCCTAGTTATTTATATTCCCCGGCCATTCTTAAAGCAGCGTAATTTATGGTATACGTATTTATTTTGAATGAAGGTTTTCTTGTAAAGGTGACGTTGCACACTTTTCCACATTCAACGACTTTTCTGAATCACCACACCCGGATGTTATTAAATCTGAATCATGCTGCAGGAGTTCAGAATCACGTTCATTCGGTGTAGTACTTCAAACCAGTCAGCCATTTCCGAACATCACGAACAAAGGTCAGGGGCCAATATATATATATATATATATATAAATATATATATATATATTATATATATATATATATATATACATATATATATATATATATATATATATATATATATATATATATATATATATATATATATATATATATATATATATATATATATATATATATATATATATATATATATATATATATATATATATATATATATATGTATATATATATATATATATATATATATATATATATATATATATATATACATGGCATGCTGGCGATGGGGCCGAAGGCGTGGTGAACACAAAGAAAGAAACCTCGGTAACAGCAACAGCGGAGGGTTTATTTCGACGTTTCGACTTCGAGACAAGTCTTCTCCAGGAATGATGGCTTCGGTCGTTTTGGAAGAGAGCATATATGTCGAAAGTGGAAAGCGGGTTTACGAATGGCCAGCGATACCACACACAAACATACGTGAACAGCACAAACACGAAGCGGGAATCTTCCTTATTGGAAGAATGAACAAAAAATGAACAACGAAGAGAGAGACGCCAAGATAGTTGGAAAAAAAAAAAAAGGAAGAAAGGGAGATGAAAGAGCACTGAACAGGATTTCGAGTGGTGGCGGAAGCGCGAAAAGCTCAACAGCGTCCGAAAGTGGGGTTGTAGAACGAAGGAGAGAAGGCAATATATCTTCCGCCGCTAGCCGTCACCATGCTAACGCCCAGACGCTCCGAGGGATCGCGTTTCCGTTGATTGAAAGCGAGTGTCCCGCCATATGTTCGGAAAGTGCAAACAAGGCATTTTACAGCCCGTTTATGGGCCCGTTCCCGGAGCTGAGACAATTAAAGGACGTTTTGTGTTCGTGCAGAAGGAAACGGTCCGCCACCATTCCACCGTTCCCTCGCCGGACGGACGCCTTCCGAGAACGGGGCGCTAGGCCGAGTTTTCAGGTCTTTGTTAAGAGCTGCCACTTTGCAGTTCAGCGACAACCCGTGCGTCGTCGGTGTCTCCCCTCCGCTGAGTGGGGGATGGGAGGGAAAACAGCCAAACCAGAACGCAAGCTGCTCAACGGGATGGGGGGGGGGGAGGGGGGGGGTGAACGGAGAAAATAAACCCCGATGGTTCGGTAGCCGGGCTTAGAGGACGACTGTAGGTGCAAGGGAGGGAAAAATAGATTTGCAAGCAGTCAAAAATGTAACCAGTCCGCGGGGGTGAATAGTGATAACAGCGGCAAAGATATGTGCGCTCGAGTAATAACGCAGACCCCAAAATTGTATTGCTTATCTTCCGGGTATGCGCCATATCCAAACGTTTAAATCCCCCAACCAATTTTCGAACACGTGTTTTGGGGAGAAGGTAAACAGAAGTTATTGCTGAAACAGCACCGACACTTAGCAACATTACTTAATTGTAAGATTGTGACGGAGATTTAGAAAAGGTTTCCAAAGTTATAACACAAGATTATAAAAGAGAGAATTAAGAAAAAAAAAAGGATAGGAGTGAGCACGAAGAGCGGAAGAGGAGAGAAGGAATAAAAATGAAAACAAAAACGGAAAGACATCAGCAATGTGGGAAAAATCCACTGAACAAACGCTCACGTGCATGTGATTTCGAGAGTCCGGTTCCGGCTACACCCACAGCGCCACTGATACGGTTAGGTAGATGACAATGTTTTAATCACTGCAAGTGTGCCTGGGTCCTCATTTATACCTTTTTTGATTGTATTGAATCGGTATATGAGGTATGATTCACGTTGTTCTCGTTCCCGGTTTGACCTGAACCCCGTCTCTAAGAGCGTGACGCTTAGTTTATCGAAACAATGATCTGGAAGGCTGAGGTGTCTGGAGAGGGGCAGGGTCGGGCGCGTTTTGGCGTGCGCTTTGTGATTATTGAACCGGAGCCTGAAAGAGGTCCCTGTTTGCCCTATATATTGCATTCGACACACATTGCATTCAATCAAATAAATCACATTGGAAGTGTCGCACGTCATGTTCCCGCGAATTTTTAAAGAGTACTCTGAGTTGGAGCTTTGAGCAATGCTTGTCTGTTGCATTGCCTTGCAGACAAGGCACCGCGGTTTCAGGCATGGCCGGCATTCATTATGCGCGGACAATGAATTTGTCCTTGCGTTCACGAGTGTGTCTTTGAGGTTCCGGGATCGTCGGTAGACGACGCCTGGAACGGACGGAAACGCCCGTTTGAGGCGTTCACTTTGTCCGAGAATGTTGTAGTGCCGCTTCAAGATGTTTTTTACGTTAGGAAAGTTGGTGCTGTACGTTAAGCATAGGTCTGTTCGTTGTAAGTCGCGTTGTGGGGGACGGTTCGCAATTAGGTCCACGCGGTTGAGTGCTTCGGCCTTTTTTATGGCGTCATCAGTTACACGCGCTGGGTACCCCTGCCCCTCCAGCATGGTTTTTAAATTTTTGGCGTTGGTAGTGAAATCTTCCGATTTTGAGCAGATTCGTTTGAAACGGTGGGCCTGGCTATAAGGAATGCTATTCTTACAGTGACGTGGGTGATCGCTTTGGTAATGTAGATATTGCTGGCGATCTGTTGGCTTCCGATACAGCTTTGTCGTGAGTTCACCGTCTTCAATTGTCACGGTCACATCCAGGAAGTTTATGCTCTCTTGAGAGTAGGTGTGAGTAAAATTGATGTTCGGGTGTGCAGAATTGTAACAGTCGATGAAGTGGAGGAGCTCATCCTCGTTGTAGGTCCAAATAAAAAAGATATCGTCAATGTACCTTTTGTACAGGAGGGGTTTTAAGTGGGATTCAGACAGGAATGTGGCCTCTAACTTCCCCATAAACAGATTGGCGTAGCTTGGTGCCATCTTGGTTCCCATGGCGGTTCCACTAACTTGCCGAAAGTACTCATTGTTGAATTCAAATGAATTTAGTTCTAAGACGAGGGCCGCTAACCTCGCAACTACATGGCAGTCTGGGGTATCTGGCTGTTTATGGAGCGCATACATGCTGGTTAGTGCGGCTATCCCTTCATCATGGGGGATGTTAGTGTAAAGGGAAGATACGTCAAGGGTTACTAGGTACGAGTCCTTTGGTACACGAAGATCCGAAATAACTTTGAGGAAATCCGTGGTGTCTTTTATGTACGAGTTCAGGACGCTGGGAATGTGCCTTATTAGTTTGTCCACAAACCCCGATATGGGTTCGGTGATTGTGCCAATGCCGGATATGATTGGGCGCCCTGGGTTGCCAGTTTTATGGATCTTAGGAAGCATGTAAAATCGGCCAGGACGGGGTTGCACTGGTCGCATTAAACTGTGCTCACTGGAGGTTATTTTTCCCCCGTCCAAGAGATCTTTTAATACCGAAGTTACGATTTTGGTGTGCTCAATCGTGGGGTCCTCCGCAAGGCGCTCATAAAAGTTTGAATCATCAAGTTGCCGGTGCCCTTCTCGAATGTAATCCACAGTATTCATTATTAGAATCGCTCCTCCTTTATCGGCAGGCTTAATTGTTATGTCAGTTCTATTTTCCAAACCCTTCAAGCACGCTTTTTCAGACTTTGTTAAATTTTGACGTTTACCTTTGTGAATTTCATATTCCCGCATGACATCTTTTTGCACAGCGGCGATGTACAGATTCAGGCACTCGTCACGTTGAGTGCTTGGCGTCCAATCCCTGTTTGGGCGTGTCTGCGCATCTTGAACGTTAGGAGGCTTATCTAAAAAGTATTCTCTTAGTCTTAAATTTCTTGCAAAGTTATCTAGGTCTTGAAGTAACTGGAATTCATTAAAGCAGCCGGTTGTGGGGCAGAAGTTCAGCCCCTTCGAGAGTAGTTTTGTTTCATCAGGTGACAGGGCAGTACTAGATAAGTTTACGATAGCGGTGCCGCGTGGTTCTGTAGTAGGTTGGTTATTCACTATGCAAGAAAGTGGTTGAGGGTCGGGGCTATAGTTGAAAGGCGAAATGTCAGGCAAAGTAGGGTTGGGAACTCTATCTCGTCTTAGTTTGCGAATTTTTGTGTCGATGAGGTCACGATGTTTAGCTTTTTCGAACTCCGCTAAGGAGTTTATTTCGTCTGGTGACAGGGGCCCGTTGGAGCGGATAAGAGCTATCGTTTGGGCAGTTAGCTGTTTCACCTGTTTTTCGCTATGATTGATGGCAATTTTTACAAGTTCGAGAGAAGCACTTGAGAGAACGTTCTGCCATGCTAGTCGGTCGTGATGATCAAGGTTCGTTATGGAAGGCGCGTGAGAGAGCGTGATACCTTTAGGGGTTACTCCAGCTTTTAGGTACACTTGAAGCGTTGATTTATGAAGATCATGTCTAATTCGTTTGTCAGAAAGTTTTCTTATTTTTAGGAATGTGGCGCTGTGGAATGTAGGCACAGAACCGGGCTCACCATTTACATATCAGTCGGTCCTAATGCGGGGAGCAGGTGTGGGCGGCTGGCGTAGGTTATCGGTCGTCAATATGGAGCGGCGTTGTTGCACAGGTGTTCCGGGCGTCATGCTCTGGGCGATTGTCGGAAACTCCACGTCGATGTTTTCAGCCAGAACTCCGGGAAAGGGCACTTGAACCGTGTTCACAATGGGGGGGTGGCGGCGGTCTTCGGGGTTCTCCGCTGTGGCGGCCGGGCTTGCTGAGCGCCTTGCGGAGGACCCCACGATTGAGCACACCAAAATCGTAACTTCGGTATTAAAAGATCTCTTGGACGGGGGAAAAATAACCTCCAGTGAGCACAGTTTAATGCGACCAGTGCAACCCCGTCCGGGCCGATTTTACATGCTTCCTAAGATCCATAAAACTGGCAACCCAGGGCGCCCAATCATATCCGGCATTGGCACAATCACCGAACCCATATCGGGGTTTGTGGACAAACTAATAAGGCACATTCCCAGCGTCCTGAACTCGTACATAAAAGACACCACGGATTTCCTCAAAGTTATTTCGGATCTTCGTGTACCAAAGGACTCGTACCTAGTAACCCTTGACGTATCTTCCCTTTACACTAACATCCCCCATGATGAAGGGATAGCCGCACTAACCAGCATGTATGCGCTCCATAAACAGCCAGATACCCCAGACTGCCATGTAGTTGCGAGGTTAGCGGCCCTCGTCTTAGAACTAAATTCATTTGAATTCAACAATGAGTACTTTCGGCAAGTTAGTGGAACCGCCATGGGAACCAAGATGGCACCAAGCTACGCCAATCTGTTTATGGGGAAGTTAGAGGCCACATTCCTGTCTGAATCCCACTTAAAACCCCTCCTGTACAAAAGGTACATTGACGATATCTTTTTTATTTGGACCTACAACGAGGATGAGCTCCTCCACTTCATCGACTGTTACAATTCTGCACACCCGAACATCAATTTTACTCACACCTACTCTCAAGAGAGCATAAACTTCCTGGATGTGACCGTGACAATTGAAGACGGTGAACTCACGACAAAGCTGTATCGGAAGCCAACAGATCGCCAGCAATATCTACATTACCAAAGCGATCACCCACGTCACTGTAAGAATAGCATTCCTTATAGCCAGGCCCACCGTTTCAAACGAATCTGCTCAAAATCGGAAGATTTCACTACCAACGCCAAAAATTTAAAAACCATGCTGGAGGGGCAGGGGTACCCAGCGCGTGTAACTGATGACGCCATAAAAAAGGCCGAAGCACTCAACCGCGTGGACCTAATTGCGAACCGTCCCCCACAACGCGACTTACAACGAACAGACCTATGCTTAACGTACAGCACCAACTTTCCTAACGTAAAAAACATCTTGAAGCGGCACTACAACATTCTCGGACAAAGTGAACGCCTCAAACGGGCGTTTCCGTCCGTTCCAGGCGTCGTCTACCGACGATCCCGGAACCTCAAAGACACACTCGTGAACGCAAGGACAAATTCATTGTCCGCGCATAATGAATGCCGGCCATGCCTGAAACCGCGGTGCCTTGTCTGCAAGGCAATGCAACAGACAAACATTGCTCAAAGCTCCAACTCAGAGTACTCTTTAAAAATTCGCGGGAACATGACGTGCGACACTTCCAATGTGATTTATTTGATTGAATGCAATGTGTGTCGAATGCAATATATAGGGCAAACAGGGACCTCTTTCAGGCTCCGGTTCAATAATCACAAAGCGCACGCCAAAACGCGCCCGACCCTGCCCCTCTCCAGACACCTCAGCCTTCCAGATCATTGTTTCGATAAACTAAGCGTCACGCTCTTAGAGACGGGGTTCAGGTCAAACCGGGAACGAGAACAACGTGAATCATACCTCATATACCGATTCAATACAATCAAAAAAGGTATAAATGAGGACCCAGGCACACTTGCAGCGATTAAAACATTGTCATCTACCTAACCGTATCAGTGGCGCTGTGGGTGTAGCCGGAACCGGACTCTCGAAATCACATGCACGTGAGCGTTTGTTCAGTGGATTTTTCCCACATTGCTGATGTCTTTCCGTTTTTGTTTTCATTTTTATTCCTTCTCTCCTCTTCCGCTCTTCGTGCTCACTCCTATCCTTTTTTTTTCTTAATTCTCTCTTTTATAATCTTGTGTTATAACTTTGGAAACCTTTTCTAAATCTCCGTCACAATCTTACAATTAAGTAATGTTGCTTAGTGTCGGTGCTGTTTCAGCAATAACTTCTGTTTACCTTCTCCCCAAAACACGTGTTCGAAAATTGGTTGGGGGATTTAAACGTTTGGATATGGCGCATACCCGGAAGATAAGCAATACAATTTTGGGGTCTGCGTTATTACTCGAGCGCACATATCTTTGCCGCTGTTATCACTATTCACCCCCGCGGACTGGTTACATTTTTGACTGCTTGCAAATCTATTTTTCCCTCCCTTGCACCTACAGTCGTCCTCTAAGCCCGGCTACCGAACCATCGGGGTTTATTTTCTCCGTTCACCCCCCCCCCTCCCCCCCCCCCATCCCGTTGAGCAGCTTGCGTTCTGGTTTGGCTGTTTTCCCTCCCATCCCCCACTCAGCGGAGGGGAGACACCGACGACGCACGGGTTGTCGCTGAACTGCAAAGTGGCAGCTCTTAACAAAGACCTGAAAACTCGGCCTAGCGCCCCGTTCTCGGAAGGCGTCCGTCCGGCGAGGGAACGGTGGAATGGTGGCGGACCGTTTCCTTCTGCACGAACACAAAACGTCCTTTAATTGTCTCAGCTCCGGGAACGGGCCCATAAACGGGCTGTAAAATGCCTTGTTTGCACTTTCCGAACATATGGCGGGACACTCGCTTTCAATCAACGGAAACGCGATCCCTCGGAGCGTCTGGGCGTTAGCATGGTGACGGCTAGCGGCGGAAGATATATTGCCTTCTCTCCTTCGTTCTACAACCCCACTTTCGGACGCTGTTGAGCTTTTCGCGCTTCCGCCACCACTCGAAATCCTGTTCAGTGCTCTTTCATCTCCCTTTCTTCCTTTTTTTTTTTTTCCAACTATCTTGGCGTCTCTCTCTTCGTTGTTCATTTTTTGTTCATTCTTCCAATAAGGAAGATTCCCGCTTCGTGTTTGTGCTGTTCACGTATGTTTGTGTGTGGTATAGCTGGCCATTCGTAAACCCGCTTTCCACTTTCGACATATATGCTCTCTTCCGAAACGACCGAAGCCATCATTCCTGGAGAAGACTTGTCTCGAAGTCGAAACGTCGAAATAAACCCTCCGCTGTTGCTGTTACCGAGGTTTCTTACTTTGTGTATATATATATATATATATATATATATATATATATATATATATATATATATATATATATATATATATATATATATATATATATATATATATATGTATATATATATATATATATATATATATATATATATATATATCCCAAGAAAAAATGATGGCCCGTAACTGAGCCTTGGGGAATTCCTGAGGTCACGGGAACATATCCGGACGAACAACCATTGAGAGCGACCGACTGTTGTCTTAGAGAGAGATACTGGGCTATCCATGCAATAACCGATTCATTCAGTTTATAGCCCACAATGTACTAACAAGAAGGTGTTATGAAACACCGTCAAATGCTTTTTGGCAGTTTACAAAATACAGTCAACTGCTTTAAGCTTATCTACCGCTAGAGCCAAATCGTGCGTAAACTCAACAAGCTGCGTTGAGCAAGAGAAATCTGACGAAACCCGTGTTTGCTAGGACGCTAGAGTTTATGTTTAACCAAATGAGTCATATCCCAATTATACGTAAGCTCACCTTCAAATACCGACTCTGAAGTAACATCGAGGCTTCGTCATTGACAAGGCTCTGTTGTTATAGCAAAATAAAAATTACGCCCATCTTCCCGTGAGGGAACCCTGGTGTGATGCGACGCATCGGGGGGTTCAACGAAGTAGTCAAAGCAAGGTCACGTCAGTGCGGGAGCGAGCGTTTGAGTGAACCGCCGCTGCGCGATACCCGCTTTATATTCACAGCGATTGAAGGAGAGGAGACAACGGAGGAGAGTCGCGCATGCGCGCACTTGCGCGCACCGGAGCAGTTGTTACGAAACAGTTAACTCGGCAACGGTGGGAGGAGCACTGTGCGTCCTTCGGAAAGGACACGGGACTCTGCAGACTCTGGAGTACATTTCACGCCCTCAGTGACAAACGTAATACGCAAGGTGTCATCGAAACAGTGCTCCTCACTCAGGGAATCTCCCAGAAGGAGTTTGAAAAACAGGCAGCGAACGTATTTTTCCCGCAGTCCGTACAACCTCCATCACTCGGTATATACGAGAATGAGCCAGTCGATGAATCGAACGAGTTGGAAACGCCCTTCACCCTCGCCGAACTTTACACCGCTCTAGAACAGGTGCGGATCCAAAGTGCCCCAGGTAAAGACGGGGTCAATTGGACAATGCTCAGAAACCTACCCCCAGCTCAAAAGGAAGCCCTACTTGACGACATCAATGCAATTTGGATTAGCGGTGAACCGCCCCTTCAATGAAACACGCCGTAGTGACGCCAATACCGAAATTGGGTAAGCGTCCCACCGAGACTCCTAATCTACGTCCGATTTCCTTGACTTTCACAGTGTGCAATCTCATAGAACGAATGTGCACAAACAGGCTCAATCACTACCTGGAAGAAGTGTCTGAATACTTTCACCCAAATCAGACTGGATTCCGTCCAAATCTTTGCACTCATGATAGCCTCTTTCTTTTAAGGAGAATCTTGAGCTATCGCCGGTTTTCCAAGCCGAACATTCTCGTTGAGGTGGTCCTCAAGAAAGCGTTTGATTCCGTGACTCACCAGGCCCTTCTACGGGAACCTCATGAGGGGTATCCCGGCAAGAGGATGTTAAACTTCATCAGAAGCTTCCTTTCAAATCGAACCTTTGAGATTCGCTTTGGGCATACAGAACCAACCAGCTTCACGAACTGCGTTGGGGTTCCACAGGTGTCGATTCTTTCGCCCTTACTCTTCAATGTGATTATGCGTGGGCTCGCCCAAGAACTCTCTAAAATTCCAGGTGTGCATTTTACTCTGTACGCAGATGATATTACCATCTGGACTGAAGCCCCTGACCACAAAAAGATGGAGTTGGCTGTGGCCGCACTGCAGGAGGCACTCTGCGCCCTGGAGCGATACCTCGAGCAAACCGGCATGCAGCTGTCGGTCGAGAAGACACAGTATATCCTGATCGGAGGCACTCCTGAAGAACGAGCTAAGGCATCCCTTTCGCTAGAGGGGAGACGACTCAAGCGACCAGACGCAGGCTGGATCAGGATCCCATCGCGGAGCGGAGAGGTGCAACCGAATGGTTAAGACAACTGGCGCCTACATAGAAAAAAACTCCTCCACCTGATCAAACGACTCGCAAGCAAATTCGGAGGAGCCACGTCAGAGGTAGCCCGCACTCTAGTTGAAGCTGTGCCCGACTCACGCGCCACGTATAGTGCTCTGTGCTGCCGCCTGACGAAAGCACAAACTGAAAAGCTCGAAACGATGTATAGAGCTGCTGTGCGAGTAGTGACCGGCCTGCCACGGCACACACGCATCGACGAACTATACCGTTATGCTCGACTCACACCTTTGCGGGAGATAATAAACGATCGACGGCAAGGTGCGGATGACCGCCGTCAGAACACTCTCCAAGGACAGCGGCTCCTGTTACATGAAGACACTCAGATGCAAGCCGCACTAGAAGATGTTCCACCCCACATTCCGCCGTGGCAAGACATCCAAATAACAGATCTCAAGCCACTATCACGCAATACAAACGTACAGAAATACGCCCAGCAGCGAAACCCAATAGCACAGGCCCTTAACGCACATAAACCTGACCCGGAGGAGCTACGCATCTATACAGACTGCTCATGGGACCCCGAGGCCCGAATCGCAGCTATGACAGCGAGAAGAGAGGACGGTGCCCACCGCTCAGAAAGGTTCCTTCTAGAAGAGAACCCCTCAACCACAGAACTCGAACTCCGATCCATTCACCTTAGCCTCCTCTGGGTGCTTGAATTCTTGTCTACAGATGGCACCAAGCAAGTACGATGGATCAGGGTTTTAACGGACAGTGCTACGGCAGTCAAAAACCTGGTTGGACCCCCGCGAGTGACCTCCACGGAATATGCCATAAAGCAGACTTGCGGCGAACTACAACGGAACAGCAATATTGATGTCAAGGTCCTCTGGGTACCCGGACACTCTGGCAACGCGGGCAGTGAGACTGTGCACAAGCGGGCCAGTGAGGCTCGCTCTTCCCACCACTCGCAGCTTGAGCTCACTCCTCTCAAAGCCCTGAGTCATAGCCCTGAAGAGAAGCGAAGAAGGAACAAGCTTCAAAGGTCCAAAGAGCTCCTGACCCACGTACCACCCCTTGAGGATCCCCTACCTAAGGGTCTTCCCCGGGGCGCCCAAGTGTTGGTGGTGAAAGCACGAAGTGGCTTTGTCGTCACGGAGGACGTGGTGGCAAGGTGGAACCAGGCACAGAAGTACTCCAAGCAGCCGAACCCACCACCTTTCTAACCGCCCCAGTGTAGTGTGTGCTTGGCCGCCCAGCCGGCTAACATGCGTCACCTGGTGTGAGACTGTGAAGGACTGAAGGACACACGTGACAAACATCGCCCGTCGTCCGTATCTACATACTAGGAATGGATCCAGCCAACACACGACCACAAGAGAATTCTACTCTCGCTGTGGACATTTGCGTGTTTCAGTTTCAGTTTCAGTTTCAGTTTTAGTTTCAGTTTATTATTCGTTCAAATAACAAAGTTCACAGTCAGTAGTATGCAGAGAAGGGTCCCATAGTCGAGTGACTGCAGCGGGACCCTCGGTTAACAATAACATTGAAAAGATTAATTATGCAGCAATCAAAATTACACAACGAAAGTGAATAGTGAAAGTACTACAAAACAACGACAAACAAACAATTAAGCATCGTCAATGCGACACCAGCGCATGGTAATCAGTTATACAAACAGACATAAGTATGTCATAAGAGAGAAAACCTAAATTTACAAACATTTTCAACTTACGGGCACACTTTAACATCAGAACTAATTATTGTTGTCAACCTAGTTATACAAGATGAAGTTTTTAAGTTCATTTTTGAATGCATGCAAAGATGATGATTTTAGAGTAGAGGGCAAGTTATTTCATAATTTAATCACCGTGAAGGACGATGTCGTTTTGCCATAGCTGGTGTTACATTTGGGTAAAAGAAAGTAGTGATTGTGGGCGAACCTAGTGCTAGTGGTGTTAGTGAGTAATCTGGGATCGATTAAATCCAAAGCAATCTGTTTGTTACGCTGTTTAAATAACATTATGAGTAAGTGAAAGTTAAACAAGCCAGACACAGTAAGAATGGAGTTATCCTGAAGGAGTGCAGTGGCATTAGAATAAAATGAACTGTTGGTAATAATGCGGATGACCTGATTCTCAATGTGCTGTACGGACGAAAGATGGGTGTTATATGTATTTCCCCAAAACGTAATGCCATAGGTGATGTGACTATGCATAAAGGCAAAGTATAAAGACAATAAGGCTTCAAGTGAAAAAAATGGACGAGATTTGATGAGTGTTCGTATACCAAATGCTGTTTTTTGTTTAACGTAAAGAATATGATTAGTCAACTTCAAATAAGGGTCTATGCCCTGAAAATACACACAGTCAGTTGCAGGGATGAAATCATGGTCAATGGACACTTTTGGTATCAAAGGTAGCATTTTTTGAGAAGTTTTAAAAACCACGAACTGAGTTTTGAGTGGATTTAAAATAAGGTTGTTTAAGTTAAACGACACCATTCAACAACATCAGCCAGTTGCTTGTTCAACATATTGATCAGAGTAGTTAATGATTTATGCGAAATGAAAATAGTGGTATCATCAGCGTAAAGAATAACTTTGGAATCATCAAAGCAGTCTGGGAAATTATTAGTATAGATACAGAACAGTAAGGGCCCAAGAATAGAACCCTGTTGTACCCCTTGATTAATTATTTTAAGGTTGGAATTAACGCCCCCTGTGCACACTGATTGTTCGCGATTAAGTAGGTAATCTTTGATTAAGGTTAAGGAAGGATCACTGATACCCAAGGATTCTAATTTGCGAACTAAAATATTATGACTAATAGTATCAAAGCCTTTCGTAAAATCAAGAAATACAGACCCTACTAAAATTACCGTTGTCGATGGAAGTTTTCACGAAATCGGTTAATGATACCAAAGCTGATTTCGTAGACCTACCGGCACGGAAACCGAATTGACAAGGCTTTAGCAATTTAAATTTGTTGAGGTACTTGTTAATACGTTTGAAAAATAATTTTTCAATAAGTTTACTAATGGAGGGCAAAATAGAAATAGGGCGATAGTTACGGAGATCTGTCGTATCACCTTTTTTGTGTACCGGGATCAGTTTAGCTTTTTTAGTGAGCTCGGAAATGTACCACGTTTAAAAATGCCATTAATTATATTACTTAATAGTTCAGAAATAAGTGGAGCAGCAAGCTTTAAATGAAACGCCGATATATTGTCAAGTCCAGCGCTACAGTTTCTTAGATTTAGGATTGTAGAATTGACTTCATCGCAGGTTACAGGAACAAGAAAGAATGACTGGGAACAGCGAGTAAGGGGGTATGAAGATACATTGGGCCTATCATTGTATATTTCATGGTAGTAATCACTAAAAGCCTCAGATATGTCAGATGACTCAGTACAGAATTGCTCTTTATACCTAGTTTTATCAATTATATTACTAACCTGGGGTCTGTTTAAAAATGCATTGAAAAGTTTCCATTTTTTCTTTGGGTCATTTTAGGGGCGCAGCTCCTAAAGCCGTTGGTCTGTCCATCCCTTGTGTCTCGTGGTACGTGACCGCCTAGTTCGATGACTCACTCGCAGGTGGCGCTACGTGACCGCCTAGTTCGATGACTCACTCGCAGGTGGCGCTGGTGTGAGTGACGTCATGATGACGTCACTCGCACGTGACTAAAACTATAAAAGGCAATCGCTGTTGACTCGCTTCCTCTTTCGCAACAAGTCACCGGATGGAGGAGGTGGTTGTTGACAAGGCTGCGGAGCGGAGGGCGCGCAGGGCGGCGGGAGCGCGCGCTCGCCGACAGGATCCCGCCGTGCGCGAAAGAGAGGCCGAAGCATCTCGTCTAGAAAGTCGCGCTTAAACCGCGCGTCGGCAGCTTCGGTGTGAGCTCGCTTGATGCGTTTTGCAGCCGCCTCGCGAGCTCTCACTGCATCGGAGTTTGCCTGCCGATACGAGCGCTTGCTTGCAGCCTCACGAACCCTACAACAACAACAACAAATGAACAAGAACAAAATAAAAGTTGATTTGTACAATGTACGCACACAGTCTTACGTCTTTCTTAATGATGTAATGGGCGAACTTTTACGGGAGAGTTACGGTTACCGATGATCTCCCCCTCTCGAGCTTCGCCCCACTTATCATCATTCATTCCGTGGATATGGCGGGATTTTTTTTTGACTTACAGAGTTCTTTTTCATAATATAGTGGTTTCGATTGTATCAAAAGTTTATTCAACATATCACTGTATTTTTTATACCTAAGTCTCAGATTCATATTAAATGGCCGTTTTTTAGTTTTCCTGTAGAGATTTTCTTTTCTCCGCATACTAGTTAGCAAGCCTAGAGTTAACCAGGGGTTACGGTAAAACCTAAATATTATCTTGCATTTAACAGTTGTATTATTTGCATACACAGCTTTGAGAAATAGAGAAGAGAAATTATTTAGTGCTTCTTCAGGCTTTTCAAAGATGCCAATGGAAGTCCAGTCAGTTCCCTGAATTGCCTTGATAAAGTTTTCCTGATTGAAGGTTGTAGTGAAATGACACGTGTTATGGCGAGGTTGATTTACGGCTAAAGTTACAAATATAGTAATACTATCAGTGATAGGCACACCAATGACTCCTGCACTTGGCGTTGGTGATACATTGCTTAATACGTGGTCAATGAGAGTGTTACTTCCAGTTGGTGAAAACGGGGTAGGCGCTGAGATTAAAGATTCGAGCCCAAAGCCAAGAAAACAATCACTATAAGCTATGGTGCTGATATTATCTGTATTCATTAGGTTAATGTTGATGTCACCAACCAGAACAACTTGTTTATTTTCAGCAGTGATAATGTTGAGTATAGCAGCTAGATTCTGTAGAAAATGCGGAATAGATGAAGATGGGGAACGGTAAATGCATGCAATGATTACTTTGTTCAGATTACCGGAAGAGGGGAAGTCAGCCTCAATTCATACGGATTCACAGTTCAAGACATTTAAAGACAGGTCAGACCTGCGTTCGTAATTAATGTGGGATGATATAAATATAGCCTAGCCGCCGTTGCGACCGGAATCGCGGTGACAATATTCAGAATTAAACGATCGAAATCTATACAGGTTGCCATCACAAGATCCTAGCCGTGTTTCAGTAACACATAAAAATGAGAAGGAATGGCAGAGTGGGTCAATGAATGCAGTAATGTCGTAATTTTTCGGCAAGCTACGCGCATTGACGTGCACCAAAGAACAAGTAGAACTAGCAAGCAAGGATTTAGTTTCCTCGAAAGAAAGCAATGACATGATGATACATGACGAAAGCTTGGGATGTATAGAAACAAACCGAAGTTCTTAACGGCCAGTGAATATGCTGAGATCAGACTCCGTGTTAATCCAAAAGACCTTAATGTCCTCCGACTTACGAGCCTTGATATGACAATTCTCTGTCCAGAGGAACCGCCATTTATGTTCCTTTTTTAGAGCAAGGGCTTTAATAAAAAGCTTTTTATTGGTGATGGTGAGATGCTCATTGAGAAAAACTGGTTTCTCGTTACTTCCTGATAGTCCTATCTGGGAAGTACGCAGTCGTGCCCTACACGCTTTGCGAAGGAATTCATTTTTCTTTTCCCGTCAACAGAAGCGCGCGATAATGCTTTTGTCATCTGTTTTGCTGACCACACGATGAACTGCATCGGTATCTGCCGGTGAAAGAGGGCATTCAATCACTTGTCCAATGGTCTTGAAAAGAACTGTGCAGTCTTCGCCTTGTGTACAAGGGACAACTTTGATTTCAACGTTGTTGAGTCTACTGTATATCTCCATATCTGCCATCTTCTTACTTAACTCGTCATTTTCCGCCCTTAGTGCTTTGTTTCACTGCACCAGCTCATCTAAAGATTCGCGCATTGAATCATATTGGTCACCGACAAAACGTACACTTTCAGCAAGAGCAGAAAGATTGCCAATTCCCTGTTCTTCTAACTTTTTCGATATTTTAGACACAAGATCATCTACAAGATTGTCAAGTTTATCGTGAAGCAGCGAGTCAAGGTGCTCGATTTTCTTAGCAAGTTCGGTGTTAGAAGGCATGTTGTGCAAGGAAAACCCAAAGGCAGCACTTATGAGCAGCAGCCGGAGGTGAGTAGGCAATATGAACTAAAAAAATAGTACGAAAACCAACCTGTAGCGGAAGAAACAGATGCTTAGAAGGCGTCCCATTCCTACGGCTGCTGCTCAAAAAGTGGTCCGGGTGCGTCAGTGTCTTCCTTATATATCCTACGATGAGGCCAGCGGATTCGCAGGGGTCACCAAGTGTCGCAGCGAGCACATGCGAATGACAGGACGCTAAAGGTCGTACAAGACGACAATAGCGAGCCGAAGTTGTTCCCCCAGAAGCCATGTAGCGCTGTCGCCGATAGGCACTTCTGGTAGCCACGTAGCGCAGGCGCAGTCAGGCGCAAGGGAGGCGCAGGCGGTTGGCTCGTGTAGTTGCGCACGGGTGCATGCTGCTCAGCGGGCGCACCTGGACAGCACCGGCCTGTAGCGGAAGAAACAGATGCTTAGAAGGCGTCCAATTCCTACGGCTGCTGCTCAAAAAGTGTGAAGTGTGAAGCCTCCATAGTGCGACGCACGTAACCCTCTTCCCTTTTCCCCCTTCTACAGCAACCGGCCTAGTGCCGTCCTATTCATTAAAAATTTTACAACAACAACGCAGCGAAGCGCGCGCCAAACAAGCGCGCCAGCTGTGGTACGCTAATGAGCCGCAGTAAGAGTGTTGCACACAGCTGTGGGAGAGAAGAATGGAGGAGGGATGCCGACGGACGCCGCCACGACGACGCAGGAGGGACAAGCCGGAGAGCAAGAGATGCGTCGCATCTTAAATAACACTTGTTTCTAAATAGGCAGTCATAAAATCCCATGAAATAACATAGTGCAAGGGCACGAAGTTGAGCCTACCAATGCACGATCTTAGCCTCTTTTATGTTTATCAGCAACAATATAGAGCAACATTGTTTTTCGCAGCAATATTTATTACGAATGGCCGCAAATTTGCGCTTTAGCGCGCCCTTACCTTTCTTTGGTGGGGAGGCCTTGACATGGCGCCGGCTGAGCTCCTGCGTGGCGGCCGCTTGCTCGACGCCCTATAAGGCCAGTTATTTTGGTGAACCACCGCTATATCGTATCAGACATCTCTGCCGGGTCGATGTCTCCAATGCTCTCCATTTCTTGGGGGGGGGGGGGGCGAATAGCCTCGATCTGATGCGTCGATGAAGCCGGCGGGCGAAGCGTGGTAGCGGCTATGAGTGGCGAGGCTTAGCTCACCCGTCGTTGTGGCACAGTCTTCTTGTGGCAATAAATGGCATTCCGATGGCCTAGAAGGTTCCCTGGTGATGTCCAGTGAGTCCTTGCACTTTGACCATTCACCTAGAACACTCATTACTGTTTGAAAAACGAAGTTCATTCATTTAAAACGTAGAAACACCGAACGTATGTATGAAAAACGTGTCTGCGTCGTTCGGAGGTTTAACGGCTGTTTCTTCACACAGGGAAAACCGGTCCTACACCGGCCGGTGTCTTTCAAACACGTCTGTGCATGAATTCTCGGCGCCCAGATACGTGCCGTTGTTCGGCTGTACAGCGCTTACCGAATGAATGACGCATAACCTGACACCTTACGTAGGTTTGTCTCCGCTTGAACACCGGTTGACAAATATTCTGCGGCCGTTCGCTTGCCGTAGTTCGGCCGAAGACCGCTACTTAAATGAAAAGCGTATATTCTGGGGCCGTACATCGGACGATCTCCTTTACAACACAGGCTGCCTGAAGAAAACGAATATTCTGCCGCCGCACGCGTGGTTGGCATTTTGAAAGCGCGAATTCGCGGTACCCGCGCTCCTGCCGGTCTCCTTTCGAACACGAACTGCCGCAACAGTACGGATATTCTGTGGCCGGTCGCTTGCCGTGCTTCGTCTGAACCCCGCTTCCCGAAGAAAAAACGGGTATCCTAAGGCCGTACTTCGGCCGTTATCTTTCTCAACATCGGCAGCCGAAAGTGAACTGAATATCTGGCAGCCAGGTAGCTGCCTTTGTACGTCTGAACACGGGCGGCCGGAGAAATACCGAAGTGCTGGTTGCCGAACGTTGGCCGTTCAACGTATGATCAGTGGCTGCCAGAACCTGGATGCTGGCCGGACATGTCAGAAAGCGGCAATAGACGGGCCGGTCTTGGGTCGCACTTTCTGTTCCGCCTGGGCAGGTCCTGTGTACCAGTGGTTACAGACATGCAAGTTGGCTCACACGTGACCGGGCTCGGTTCTACACCTGGCCGCGGTTTCTGGTCAGGGCCCAGGACGGCTCGCCACACTTGCTTCGCCGGGCGTGGTGCTGCCTGTGCTCCCTTGTCCGAGCAGTACTTGCATTCGGGGGCCAACGGTCTGCTGCAACCAGGACCAACGACGACCCACGACACACGTATCTGAAAGACCGCTCTCAAGTCGGTGAGAGCATTTGCGTTTTTCTCTTCACTTGAACTAGGATTAGAGGACTTCATTTTTTGATCCCTATGTTTTTGTTTTGTGCTGAGTTTTCCTTTCACCGTTCGCGATTGCAACATTGTAAATACAACTCATTCTCTTCACTTTCTACCGAGTTCTTTGTCCACAAGCCACACTCCTGCAAGGCGGAACAAATCTTTACATCAACAATTAATGTTTCCCGAAAGGTTAGAGAGTGTCAAGCACCAAACACTTGCATGTTAGGCATGAAATGATCCATCTTTAGTATGTTCTCGCAACACTGGAACTTTTCCCAGATATGGCTGTCTGCAGTGATGCTCATGCCATGTTGTGCTAGGTTTCAAGAGATGTAAAATTTTTTTGTGCTTAGTTTAGAGTCGCCTGGGAGACTTCTACATGCTTGTGCCGGTTTACTTCTGCCTAGAATTGCCATTTGTTGTTACTACTCCTGCCCTAACTTTTTTGCCTTCACATTTGGCCCGATCAGACATGGCTTCCCAAAGCACCTACATCAAAGGACCTACTCCTCAAGTCCTTTGTATGACGATGGTCACGGTGTACTGCGGCCTTTTTAGGATTGTATTACTCATGTCATTATGTCAGTTCCTTCAGTTGAGCTCATAACGGCCATTTCCTGTCCTCTAGAGATGGCGAAAATATTGTGGAAGTAAAACTCATTCCAAGCAGCAGTTGGCTACTGTAATTGCAGAGAGGCATCTTTGCATGTTGTAATACCGTGCGAGTTGTTAAAATTGAACCTTGGTGTCACTACTTTTTTATTCGCAGAAAGGTTGTGTGAATCCTGTGCTTTGCGTCTACGCTCCGAAAGCTTCATGTAAAAAAACCAAAGCTTCTGAATACTAACGTGAACTTTTTCAGCAACACGTTAAGTAAATGGCAGCATAACTTATTACATGTCATTAGCATCTTAAATAGTAATTAATCTTATTAACTTTTTAAAGAGTGAATATAGTTAAGAAGTTTGAGTTCATTCTAGAGTCTGAATAGAACCACATAACGCAGCAGTTTGCAAGAAATTATTGTGTGTGCACTTAATTTCAGTATGCTTTGTTTGAAATTCCCAACATTTACAACCCATTGTTATAAGCAAGTACGTATGAATGATAGTAGCAGTGTACCTGCATTCTTTGTATTTCATTCAACTGTTTCAACTTTTTCTTATAGAATAACGTTTTACAGTGTTTCAATATTGAGTGTATTTTGGGTAACTCAACAGCATTGTGCATTGGTATCGTCAGTTAAAAAGCTAATTTTCTCAAAAGTTTTTAACAAATCAGGTAGGAGAAGGTAAGTCCACCTTTAGTGATTGTAATTACTTTTTAAAGACAATAGGCTTTCTTGGGCTACTTAAACCTCAAAATTCTGGTCTGTCTGTCTGTCTGTCTGTCTATCTGTCTGTCTGTCTGTCTGTCTGTCTGTCTGTCTGTCTGTCTGTCTGTCTGTCTGTCTGTCTGTCTGTGACTCGATTCAGCCACCCGGCCAAAGCGAAAGCGAATCTGCGCAATAGTCTTTTATACTCACAGCCAAAACTAAACGTCTAAGTCCGGTTTATATGTTACAAAAATATTACAAAAGGGATATTTACAGTGTGTTTTTTTAAAAAAATCATGGATGCTTGATTTTCGCGAAATGAAATACTACATCCACTGCAGGAAAAAAAAATTCACACTGTAGCCTGCTGTCGCCCGCGCGACTATAGCTTTTGGGGGCATTTTAAAAAAGGAAACGCCAACTGTTACGAAAGGTCCCACTAGATAGGTTCCAGGTTTTGCTTTGAACGCACGTGAACTAAGGCAACGCAGTTCTATGAATGTTGAAGTGGGGCACCTCGAGTGATGCGCGTCTCCGCCGTACTTAAGCGCTGATATCGAGGAACCCGGCCTGTAGCAGTGGAACGCGGTAAATTCACATAGACCTTAGCAAACCTTTAGTGTGTTTACCTTCGGAGGAGTGCGACGGAAGAGGAACAGCACGAGAGGTGAGCTTGAAAGCAAAGGGAGGCATTTCCTTCGCTAATGTCTACAAAGGCTATCGTCTTTCGTCGATATTTGCAACAAAAAAACAGATAAGCAGCCATTTTTTTTCTAGAAAATATATATTTCTAATTTTCATCTTTGCTCTAAGTTACGTGAGATGCGAAGCATGTTGTAGTGACCTATCCAGATACATTTGGAATTATGAATCTTAAAATGTAAGGAGCAAACAGCAGACAAATGTGGAGGAGCAGCATCAACCTGGGCAACAACGGTGATCTTTGGCATGCCTACGACGGCGAGAGAGAATGAGTGCGTGAGAGGAGAGTTGAGCCGGAGCAAGTTAGCTTAAGCGGAACCAAGTGCTGCTGCAGGGCCTTTTCGGAGGAGCCAGTTGGTGAAAGGGAAGCCATGTGTTGATATTGTTCTTTGTAGTTTGGAAAGGAGATTGGGTGTTGAACGGTGCTTGATTGTGACGCTGCACGATTTCGAGCGATGCTCTGGGAGACATTACTAAGAGGCGGGCGGTACAGGAAGTCCAGTTCTCTTATGACCAAATGCCTAGGTTGTGCGATAAAAATGAAGACGTCCAAGAGCAGTGCTTCCAACAATAAATGCTCTTTAGGGAACCACTCGAGTTAGAAACTGGCAATCTGCAAGATGAAGAACATTAGGTTTATAATATTGCAAGTGGTGCTCTCGAATGTGTTTTTTTAAATATTACCCTGCCTGTGACTGTCATGCTGTGATGACATACTAGTCATGTTGCGCATCGTACTTCCCTCCTGCTGATGTTTCCCAAAGCCTCACTGAAGTCCTGCAGTGTCACTATCCAGTGCCTTCCACTCCCTCGCCCCCTTTCTTCACTGAAAAGAACTATTTCAACACATGACCTCCTTTTTACCAACTGTCTCTCGTGAAAAGTACCTCCAGCAACGCTTAATTTTTCTTGTGCTACTCACTCATATATGATGAACTCTTCTTTCACAATTTGCGTGTCTTTCACAATTTGCGTGTCTTTCACCAATGCTGTATGACTGAGGCAACGTATCCTTTACATAAGGCATCCCGGAAATGACCATTGTTTGCTGGGCTGACGCTGCCAAAATTTAGTCCTCCATAATGTATATGTGCATGTGTTTAAAATGTACAGACGTGGGGCAGGTGTAGGAATCCTGAACTACTGCGAATATGTCAAAACATTCATACAAGAGCTTTATCAACGATAACGAGGATTTCTTTATTCACACAGTTTTGATCAGTGGACTGATATTCCCTGAAGCAACGTTAGACTAGAATAAAGCCAAACACGGCAAACACTAGATCGGGAGAGTTTTTATTTTCACCATGTGTTTTTGTGGGCAATGTAAGCCGCATAAATGAAAACATGCAAACCAGTTATTCTGTGCAGGTCAAAGGAAGAGGAGACAGGGAGAGGGTAAAATTTGGGACAGAAGAAGAGGAGAACTGGTTAGCCTTAAGAGGAGACATTTACAAACAGAGCAACTGAAGAGTGAAAACTTGAAGGACAGAGTGCAACACCGCCTCCTCGGAGGACTCGAATTGGTGCGAGGTGCCAAATTTGGCCGTACGTGAAAACAAAATCGAAGAGCATTTATCGTGCTAGATAAAAGTTATTCCAGACGGAGCTCGCTGTGGGCTATGTGGCTTGTGTCTTCATTTGCAAAAACTTTTGCAATGTTTAATGCACACCTGATGTTATTTTGAATCATTTTTGTGGGCCACTACAAGGGAAGAAGCAGTTTTCCACCCTTCAGTGACCAGGCCAGTAGTGACGAGGTATCAAGTTTAGAATAGAACACATGCCCAGAGAACGTTAGGAAAACACCGCGGAGGATGTTGTGGTGGAGATGCGCCTGCGTACCGATGCTAATGTAGCTGGCTCGGCACAAGACTCTCGTATGTAGGCATTTTTTTAGTGGTAGCTCTTATTGCTTTTCTCCTACCAAAGCCTGAGTGAGAAATTTGAAAGTATTCGGTTTTGCTTGTGTTTTTACGGCTGAATAATGTATTTCCGGTTAGGAATAGAGCCAAGTGACTTTTAAAGGCTTGTTCGTTTAGCCTAATTCTCAAAAATTCTGACTTGAAAGGCCAGAAGGGGGCTGCGTCTGATGTAGAGGTTTAAGTTACCGGCACATGCAAGTTTCATGTTAACTGAAAACTGAAGTCGCGCCTTTATTTATGATTTTTCATCATTGGTGCCACAAAGCGCAGGCTGCCTTTGAATCTACAGAGTTAATGTAGCTAATGACACCGCATTGTAACATCCTTATTATTAAAGATTTTCATGACAATTTTGATGGCAGTGTTGCTGCTGATGGATGTAAAAGTGACAGCGCTAATGTACGCAGAGGGCTTCGGCCTTCACTGATCAATTTTAGTACTGTATGTGAGATGACACCCATACCCTAGAAGAATTTATAATGTGCGTATAAGTTTTCTTTTTTGAACAAAGTTGCATTTCTTGCTTGGCAGAAGCAGGTCAGAATTACACTGACAGCAAGATAGGATGGTGTTTATTGCACACAAATCTGAAGTTTACATCGGGTAAAGTCCTGAGGCTGGAAAAAATGCTTTCAAGTTGGCCTGGTAAAACTGGTCACCTGTAAGTTTGTTTTGGTTCTTATTTGTTTGGGTTCTTGTTTTGGTTTGGCTTCTTCGGTTATTAAGGATGTCTGACTTGTTCGCGCTGCAATTTAAACGTGTATAAAATTAGTCTGCTTATCAAATTTTGATATGTGTAATATGCTCCCTGCTATCATGTTTGTAAAATTTTATGGTTCACACCAGCTTTTATCCGCTTTTTTGGATGAAATATTTTAAACATCTAGAAAGTGTCAGGGCAGGTAACGGACCCTATGTCAAAGGCCTTTTTTGGGCGCTCCTAAAGTCTATTTTGGCTACAATTAGGTTACTTTTACACTTACTTTTGGTGTCAGGAAACTCACGCTCTTTAATATTCATGTTTTAATTGTCGTATACTGCCACATGCTACCAATCGTGTCAGAATGTTTTATCCCTATATACGCTGGGCCGTTCTTTTGCTAAACTCTTGAACTACACTCTTGTAAGTCTTGTGATATTGGAACTGTGTATGGCTTGTTTTTTGGCCTTTTCCGAGAATTTAATAGCAAACCAATTTCCCGAACAGTGATGCGTAAACATATTATGGCAAGCGCAGCGGGTACTTCGGCCTTTGAGTTACCTTTTTTTCTGATAAGGCAGCATATTTGATGGTCACTGATGTATAATTTCTATGTGAGCGCCGCTGTAGATGCACAAGTATATTTGTTTGTGACACAGTTGCCCCTAAAGCTGTCTTTATTACCCATGTTTTTGAGTAAAGGTGAATATGTGAAAAAGCCATTTGCAGCCTAGTGCTATTGTTATGGTATTTATTCCTTGTACGTTGGTCATTTCCTGTGCAATTTAAAACAAACAGCTACCCCTATTTGAAATTTACGCATACTACCACCAAATAAACTTGCATAGTATGTTGAAAAGCAGTGTATGAGTCTTAATACTTTGTTTCGTATGTATTCTAATGCAAGTATCTTGTTTCGTTTACATGCAGCGAAAACACAGAAAAGGATTCGGCGGGGAGAGCCAGAGACTGTGTGCTGCTCTAGGTGCCTCAGACCAACTTTTATATAGAACTGCGCTCCGATAGGCAACTTTTGGGAACCGTCAGGAACGACACTGCTGCGGCGGTTAATGCTTTCCAATTGTTGGTATCACGGCGGATCATATATCAAGGCTGTTAAAATGGTGCTTGCGGTTCCCTGTGATACCAATCCATCCATCAGCCTGGCTATGACCTCGGTTTATACCGACAGGAAAGCAGAAATGTTGGAACAGTAGAGTCCTATGGACAGCTTCCCAACGTCTATAGGAACACCGTTTTATATAAACAGCTGGTCCTAAGGTACCTGGAATGACGCAACGGATAACTTCCTAATCATTTTACGTGGATCAGTGTTCCAGCAACTTGAGCTACTCTTTTATTTGAAACAGTGATCTGTATACTTTTATTTGGAACACCGATCCGCATAACGTAGTTGCAAAACTATGTGGTGCACCGTTCCTTTTAATTTTCAGGGTACGTGGAACACGGTTCCAAATATATAAGTGGGACTTTTTTGAAAACAAGTTCATTTTACTCAGTGGATCTTACGTCGATCCGAATTAAGAGTGTGGCTGGGCACAATTCTGTTGCATCGGACCTTATTCCTGCAAGGAGGGCTACCATAGCAAGTCAGTAGCTGGTAATAAACTACAAGTGAAGGTTCTGACAGATAATCGATGGTCAGAACGTCAACAAGCATCCGCCACTAGGTTTCATTTTCAATTCCAAACGGATTTCTTCGCATCTTTCGCTTGCCCTCAATCTGGTCTTGCTGTAGTCATTGACAAGATGTGTTTATATTCTGTGGGGATTAAGTTGGGCCTCTAATAATGTCAAACCACGAGATTTTTTAGAGAACCATCGAAAATAGCGTGTTTTGAGATGAAGGTTTGGCTTCACCACAAGGCGCAGGCACCCTGCGTGCTCACATTTTTTTTATATCGGGCGAATTATTTGCGGGACTCAATTTATTTCTAGGACAGGTTTTTCAAATGGCAACCTACAAATTGTGTATTTTAAATTTTTTTTCCTCTATTCGTGGTTCTTTGTTTTACGTCTGGAGAAAAATTTAGATTTGGATGCTTTTTTTGCAGTCAATATTGATAAAACGTATTAAACCTGCCCTTAAAGAGGACATTGGATTATCTCATTTTCTGACATTGCACTATGTGCCTAACCTGTAATACATTTCGCACAAAAAAATGTTTTCTTAGAGCACTAAAGGCCACTGAAGACTAAAGATCAATTTTCTGTGGCAACAAATAGGTTGAGGCTCTTGTGTCAGCTTCACTGTGTAACTCTGAATTTGGACACAGAAGCCTTTCCAGTGCATAATAAACTAAGAAACAAGCTCTTATAAACAAAGGACATCCAAAGTAAATAAATTGGGTTAGGGAAACTAATTATTGTGGCTTTTCCCGTCAAGGCTCTTTTGGTAGCTTTAGCGCATTGCTCTCACTTTGTGAAAAAAGCCCGTCTAGTGCATGAGAAACTTCAGAACAAGTTTTGTGCCAGAGCTAAGGACCTCAGAAGTAAAAAAATAGGTATAAATAACTAAATACGTTCACATGAATTCAATTAGACAAGTGGTTCAAATTTCTTTTTTTTCGGCCTCTAAAAATATGCGTGATGTCGATAACCATGACTATAAGTATTACAGTCTATGCCCGTTACAATAGACCCTCTAATTAGAAAAAAACGTCCGTTGTAGCGGAAGAACGCAGTATCCGACTGAGGAAGGGGGGGTTATGAGCGCTGAAGTAGGTACTTTGAAGGATATTGCATTTACATAGCACAGAGAATTTTTTTTTCGACACGCCTGCAGCACCTCTGCACAGTGTGAGCGTCAGGACGAAGAATCACTTAAACACAGTTTCCCAAGCTTAGCACCGGCACTTGGAAAAGGCCTAGCGCATGCGGTCAAGTGGGTAAAGACGCATGATAAGCTGAGCAGATAAAGCAAGTATATAACTAGGAGAAATTATTGACCAGCTATAAAAATCATTTTTTTTGTTAGCAAATAGCCTAATTCATTCACTGATCATGCGCGCGGCTACTCTTTGATAACATTTCGCCTATATATTTCGTTCTTTGCTTTCAAATAAACAGTTGATAGTCAGCGCTTGTTTTGTCTTCATCTTCCCTTTGTCCCATGCTTCGCGCTGTTTTGTTAAAGTTATGTACCAACTTGCCCAACTACAAACCCTGCTGCTATAAAAATCAGCCGGGGCATAAGAATTGCCTCGTCTCTTTTAAATCCCTTCAAGACGAGGCAGGTTTACCCGAAACCGTTCGTCAAGCACATCTGATCGCTGCCTGACGTTCCCCAAGGCAGCTTGTACATTTTTTTATGAATTTAGACTGGTAATTGAAACAGTTCATGCGAAATAATCTGATGAAGGGCAGCTGTGAAATCGATAGTCACACCAGTTTGACTGCGCACGGCTACCGGCAGATTGTACAGAATGGATGGGAACCAATCTCTTTTCACCGAACAGAACGGAAACAATAAATGCGTGGGAATAATAAAGACCGAACGTCAATAAACCCTAGGTCTTCATTGGATAAAAAAAAACTGTGATGAGGGCAGACTCGACTCTGGGTGCACAACTTTAAGTATTCGATAGCCCTGTTGTTAAATCTCAACGGAGTCGCGTTTATCGGCAGCGTCCTTGTTCTTGACAGTTGAGCGGACCATCTGCTTAGACAGGCCTTTACTTCTGGCAATGTCACCATGTTTTTCCCCATTTTCGACAGCGTTAATTACGCTTAATTTATCTGACAATGAAATCAGCTACCCTGCCGCTCATGCCGCTGGTCGCAGAAAAAAAACAAGGCCACTGCCACTAGTTTGGCTGTGCCAATGACCCGGCTGCCAACAATGTTGCCAGACATAACAGACAAAACTAAACAAAGAAAAAGCATACCGGGTGCCGGCCCCACGGAATTCCGCTATAACCATTCGCTTGAAAGAACTTTCGCTTAAAAGTTAGTCTGTTGTAGCCGATAGCGTGCTCAGCCAGGTTCGTTATGAGTGGAGTGGACTCCATTTAAAATGCATGTGGACCAAACAAACCAACAGAAATAGTCTGTTTTAACCGGAAGTACCTTGTTGCTATATTCGCTGTAGCGAGCGTAGACTGTATTTAGGACTTTATGCTCACACCTAAGTTAAAAACTGTTGAAGAAGAAAAAAATTAGAAGGAGTGCAGACATTGCATGCAGATAAAATATAGTCAGTCTCGTAGAATGACTCTAAAAAAGCTTGAATGTTACTCAGTGAAGCGTAGATTGAAGCTAAAGGCAAATTTCTATCAAGCCTAAAAGGAAAAGATAGGTGCACGAAGAAGCACGTTAAGCAGTTTGTGCCCAGGGATTTTGGGGTGATCTATAATTTGCCGTTCTCATGTGTAAAGGGCAATATTGTATTTGCCTCTTTGCAGTACGGCAGTTTGCATGTGCCCATTGATTGCGAATCATGTAAGTACAAGCCTTTCTTCGGCCAAGTTTAACTTCTGGAAACAAGCAAAAGCATTGGGTTGAGAGCTTTTGATTGTTTATGGTTTCAAGAAAAGGGCACACAGTATATCTGTGCTGCTGTGTAGCAATGAATTTGAATATTAGGAAGGTCGCTATGACTGCTTTTATATATTATGCGGCCCTTGTTCATAAAGGGTGTTTATTTGAGACGATGCGATCAATAAACTTAGTTGCAAGCGATTGCTTGTGCTATCACCTTCTGTGTCATGCGCTTTGCACTTGACTTTTTATGAGCTATGCATCAACTTGCCCAATGCTTTTCACTTAACAGGTTGAGTGGGACTTTGTGCCATTCCTGCTTTTTGCCGTATGAACCATGCCCTTTGTGCTGCCAGTGTCTCAACGCACTTACTGCTTTGTTACTCATGGTGCTTTTAAACTTTACATAGATGTGCTCATACCATCTAAGTGTGGAGTATCAGCCATTTTCCCTTCTAAATTCGTTGTCTCTGGACTCCCTGGTGCGTTAGTATCCTCTTAATGGCTCCAATTATTTTCGAAGCCTTTGCATTTTTGGGGATTCATGTCTAACTTGATACGTTATAAATTGTTTCCCTCGTACAAAACAGATCACTGCAACGTCAGAATTAGAGACGGGAGGAAAAGTAAACGCAAGAGGTGTGTTCTTTTCTTATCATTTAATTTCTTTTTATTTGATACTCATGCCAGGTCTGAGACAAGGTGGTCGCAAACCGGCCGTTACTGCACACTGGGGAGGACCCGAGTACACCTGGCAGCTTGTGCACAGTTTGTGAGGATTGCTGGATCGACTTCGTGGACGTCTTGTTAGGTATGAAGCCTGCCTTAGAAAAACAGCAAGCAGAAAAGCATCCTTTAAAACTATTGCAATATATTTTCACACTAGTTTAACCTTGCAAGAGCACGTATACAAAGCTGGTCTTCATGAAACGTGTTCAGATTTAGTTTCATTTCTGTTGTCTAGCAAACTTTTGTTGTTACAAGCTATAACAAACAATCAAATATGCTTTGTATATCTGTTATTTTTTAAAGCTATTTGTTCTTTATTTTGTACTTTAAAACAGCTGTGACAGCCAGGCTTTTCATTCATATGTGTTTCAGATTCATGCTTTATAAAATAGTGTTCAAATACTTCTGATTTGCTTTGCTGTACTTGTATGAAATGGTTCATGAAGCTGCATGCATGTGGGCTCAAATTGAAGCGATGTGAGCTAAGTTAATGTGACTGTTTTCAAGTGGAACCGAAGCTTACATTTCCTATTTTATACTTTCTACGTTGATGCTGCTGCTGCTGATGGTTTAATTGATCTTAAATCCCACATGCCACGTAGAAGTCTCTTAACGATTACAATGACTACCTTTGTTTGACAAAGTGACAGATGTACTTGACTGGCTGCCGTGAGATTTGTACTTACTCAAAACCATAGGTCGACAAAGCAGAAAGAACTCACTCAAACTCAATGACAATTTTTTGCATTCACGCTGTACTCAATCAAACTCAGACTCAAAAAGCGCGTCTGTTCACAAAATCACTCGTACTCACTCATCAAATAATCATTTGTACTCATACTCACTTGTACTCAAACTCATTTGTCCTCACGAGTATTCGTACTCAATCTGTACTCATGAGTACTGAATCTGTACTCATGAGTATTCACTCTGTACTCATGAGTACTCAAGCTGTACTCATGAGTACTCAATCTTCTGTACTCATGAGTACTACTCATTCTACACTCACGAGTACTACTCATTCTGCACTCATGAGTACTACTCATTCTGCACTCATGAGTACTCAATCTGTACTCATGAGTATTCAGTTTGTATTACTCACGAATAATCAACTTATCTGCACTGTTAGCTAGGTCGTATCTCGAATGGAAACATAAATAGAAAAAATAAAATGTCTAATTGATCAGAAAAACACAGGTTACATATATATCAGGACAGAGGAAGAAACGTCTGACGCGGTGCACTGTCGTGGGGCGACTTACTGCGCGAAGGCACGTAATGTGAGAGAGCGAAACGGAACGTAAGCACTCGCGTTGCGTCTGGCGTCTCCTCTTGTTTCAGGAATAAAACAACAAAGACTAGGCCGGGTCGGGCTCAGGGGAGCTCGGGACTTGTCGGTGCGGCCGTGGCCGTAAACTGCGGTTTTGTGTGTGTCTTCGGGTGGCAGCTTTTGTCGTCCGTTTTAGTTTCCCAGCGCGCTTATACTCTCGTAATCGTGCTCCAAATCTGAATTGTGCCTTCCTGCAGGCACAATGAAACGTTCGCGTAGATTGACGTCCGTTCGTATCCAGATCACTGTCCGCTTATTCACAGATGCTCGATGCTGGCATTTGTTTTTTATTGTTCCGGATACTAGAAACTTCGTTAAGAGGCTGTTCGTCTCGTTAAGTTTCGGTGAATTTCAAATCTGCTTGATTTTGTTGTGTGTGTGCCATGGGATTGCCTTCGTCAAACCTGAACTTGACAGTGTTTACGGCGTTGTGTTAGCCGCGCCGATTTCGTCGGCGATTGTGTTCGTGTAGCTCGTCGCATGCTTGATGCATGTGGGGGCGTAGATGTCCGGTTTGTCCAGTGGCGAGTTGCGTTGTGTAGGGATGGCATATTTCGGCGCGTTGAGGACATTGCTTGAATTGTCGTGTGCGTTGCGTATGGTGCGGGAGCCGTTTGGCTTTTCGTTTAGTGTGCGGTAGGGTGGCATGGCTGATCGGTCAAGGTCGTTGTGGCTCCGTGCTTGCAGTCGCAGTGGTTGTTTCGAAAGTGAAACCGTTGTGGTGGGGAAGCAGGCGTGGTCCATGCCGTCCGTTCGGTCCCACATTCCTTGGCGTCGCAAGCGTGACTTCATCGTTAGGGTATTCGATGCCTTCGTCTGGATCGGGTTCATTTGTTTCCGTTCTTGTCGTGTCCGTGTCGTCGCTCAAGCCCTCGTCTTTTGCCCGTTGTTTCGAGAATGCTATAATCGCTATCTCTCCCATGCAAGCAGGCTCCGTTCGTCCCGAGTCCGCTTGCTCGTGGTTGCGTCCTCTTGTACGAAATGGTGTTTGTCGTGTGAGTCTCGGTCGGAGCGTGGGTGCTGGGGATCTTGTTCATTCTAGCTCGGACATGCCGCATGCGCTGGCCGTGTCGGTGCTCGTTGACGGACCTACCTGCACGAGTGTTATGTCGTTTGTCCGCTGGACATCAGGCTGGAGCAGCGGGTGTGGAGAGCTCGTACGTTTCGGCAGGCTTGAACTGCGTGCGCTGGGTCTATTGTTGCTTGTGGCCAGGTGATTTCTGCGGTTGTAACATTCGCTGGCCAAGTCCGGATAGCAGCAGTGGAGCGGAGGATGTCGCGAATAGTAGTTTCCTCCGTGTGTGCTGGCTTGGCGGCGTTCCGTGCGCTGTGCATTTCTTTCGCTGTGGTCAGCTCCACTGGTTCAAGTTGGATGTCATTCGTCGCCTCTGGTGCGTTTCGTGCGCTGTGCGTCTCGTTTTATCTAGGAAACTCCCCTATAATTGGTGTGCGGTTGTTCGCCACGTATGGTGCATTTCGGCCGCCGTGCGTCTTGTTCGCTTCTCGTGACCATATCCACCAATCCGGATGTGATGTTGTTGGTTGCATGGACTGGCGCCGGGACAGCACGAGCGAAAAATGTACGTACTGGCTCGGTTACGTTCCGTGCTCTCAGCGTTCCGTTCGTGTACGTCTGCACCGGAATAGCGGGTGCCAGGACCGTGGTGCCTTCTGGCTCGTGCACGCTGCGTACGTTGCGCGTCTCGTTGCTCGTTGCTGGAATGACCTGCGCGTGGGCGATGTAGCTCATGGGCGATGTAGCAGAGCAAAGTGTGTTCGTTATCTCGCAAGAAATGCACTGACCTTCGATGCGTTTCCGTAATCGTGGCGATTACCTGGGAGAGGTCCGGTGAGCACGCAATCACAATTTTGCATGCGTTGTATCGTTCATGTGCGTGCTGTCGTGCATTCTGCCTATGTCCGGATCTCGTGCAGTCCAGGCACCGTGGGAAACGTGCGGCCGGCTCTCGCCAGTTGTCTCTGAAAACTTTCTCGTTCATCACGCACTCTTAAGGAGCCATGAAGAGAAAACACAAGTTTGGTTCATTCAAAAGATTGCCTCGTTAGAATCATACTGACACCACTTTTAACGTAAACTTCGCTCAAATAAGCTACATAATTAGGAAAAACGGGAATGCTCATGCGACCCACCAGCTCTTTTCCTGCAACAGAACCTATGTCGTCACATGAGCTAAGCTCTGCGATTGGCGGAGGCTGGCAGAAGCAGACGCAAATTAGGTATAACTTACAAACGAGACGAACGAGCGATTTGCGCTTAAATTTAGGGCACATTCTTTACAAAGCAATAAGAATGATGGGACAAACAGTGGAAGTTACGAAAGCACATGTAAACATAGAAGTACTGATGCGTTCTGCTGTTCGTACTGCGCACAGCATGCTTGGTGTTTTGCTGCACAGCACTACGGGGCTTGGAGTTGTCTGAGACGACACTGGACGATTGACGCAAGCAACGGTCTCTTACGTGACCCCATTTGTCGAGCGAGCACTGTTTCAGGGAACGAATATTTTCTCCCAGAACAAAAACAAGCCAGGTTTAAATTCGGGCAAAAACAAACCAAACGCTTGCCGCGGTATGGTGGCGCCATCTAGGTTACGGAACGTAAAGAAACGCGGGAACAAACCAACACCGCTGTACAGGGTGGAGACAACCTTTGAACGGTCCCGTGCCGCCGCAATTGGGCCAACGGGCTCAACGCGTTATTCTTTTCGTTTCGCACGAGACCTAGCAACGCGAAACAGACAATACGATTCAAACTTCTTCAGTAAACCGCGTTGCGGCGATAATTTTAGCCCGGTTTTGACACAATGACTTGCTTCGGCGGCGAGCGAGCAACCGAAAATGGCGGCGCCAGCGTATACGTGTCTCTACCCTGTACGGCGGATGCGTGAATGAAGGTAGTCTAGGCTGCAGAGCGGTCGGTTCCAGTGATGTCACTTGGGACCACGGAAACGCACGATTGAGCGGGAAAATCAAAATTTTAACCTAAATTGTTTAATTTCTCAGTGAATAAAGCACCGTTTGTATCCGGACAAGCGCTGGGGGCACTATAAAACACGAAATCTTTCGAATAAAACCAACTTGCATTTTCTCTTCATGGCTCCTTTAACAACTGACCTGATCATATTGTCCAGTTTCTTAAGATCGTTTTGTCGTACCTTTAGATAGGGCACTGCATATGTTATGCGGCTGTTGACGAAGGCCTGCACTAGGCGGAGCGTCTCGCATTCCTGGAGGCCCCCGTGTTTACCTGATACTCGACCGATCAAGCGGCTGATTTGTTCATACGTGGATTTAAATTTGTTAAGGGCAATGGGGTTATTGCATTTGTTATTACTCCCTTCTGAAACGTCCACTGAACGTTTAACACAGCTCGGGATGCACAATACGATCAGTACAGGAGTCTCAGAACACGAGAGGCTCAGTACACGAGTCAAATCATGCGAATGTCAATGACAACTACTGGCAGGCAGGTCCATGAAGATCTCCGCATCGCTCTACCCCCTACCACTGAAGACAGAGCGAACATCCCTCCCCCTTGGCGCCGCAAACTAATCGTTAAACCTCCGCCCCGTAATATGCATCCTGACCGAAACTCACGAAGAAGGCAAGCCCGAGCAACAGCCATAACAAAACCATATGGCACCCGTAAAGGCGTGTATTAGGTAGACGCAGCGGGGCCCACACCGGAGGGCATCTGTACGGTTGCGGTCCTGCATGAGGGAATACAGGTGGAGGGACTATCGGTGAAAATGAGTAAAATTGAGTTGGCTGAAGAGACGGCTATAGCTTTGGCCGCCACTCTGACGCAACGCACATAATGTCTGACTCGCAAAAAGCTTGCCGAAATTTTATCAGGGGTAGGATAGCACTCCTAGCTAGAAAAATATTCTCACAAATGCCAATCCAGAAATATCCGACACCATAAAACAACTTGTATGGGTACCTGGCCACCAGGGAGTAGAGGGGAACGAGGCAGCGCACACAGCCGCCCGAGCGTCTCTCCCCCGGAGTTCCTCTGACTTCCCAGGCTCTGACCGTACACTTGTACCTTACCCGCTAACCACATTCTATGAGGTCACAACATACCTGCGCCACGGTAGGCGGGCGTTCCTTGTGCGCGCCAAGGGCCTGGACAGAACTGAGGAGCGCCATCTTCGCCGGCTGCAGACGGGATCATTCTACAGCCCCGCAATGCTCAAACACATCAACCCGCCCTTCTCGGGTTTGTGTAACTTCTGCGGTCAGTGGGCAGACACGTATCATATGGTATGGGCCTGCCAGTATAATCCAGGGTTAAAAGTCAATGTGAAGCCAAAGAGGGAGGGCTAGCAGGCGGCCCTGTCCGGCTGCTCGGACCCAGATTCTCCGCGGGCTCTCGTCCAGCGGGCACGGGCGGCGGCCTCGACCAATGGGATCCCGGACTGAGGAATACCACCCACGCAAGGAAGGCCTAACCACCTCTCCCTCTCTTTAACTCTGTCTTGTACCTTAAGAAAGTTTTTCTCAAGAAAGTTGAAAAGTTGTACCTTAAGAAAGTTGAAAAAAAGAAGACGAAGAACGGGCTAGCCGGGCCACAGCTTTCGCCGCTCTGTGAGTTTTCATTTCTTTGCGCCATTGCAAAGCTTCCCGCCTCATTCTGCTGTGCAGTATGGCGTTAGAAACGACTAAGGACGACGGCGAACCGGAAAAACTTAGCCAAGAGAGCCATTCATGGTCCAAATAAGCGGTCCCTGCTGTTAAGCGGGGGGCCGCCACCACTGGTGCCTCATGCCGTAATGATGGAGGCTTCTACCATGGCTACAACGGAAGGACAGCATCGTACAGCGTCCTTGTCACCGGAGGACAACGTTTTACTCAATGAACATGATCCGCCAGCCATGAAAAAGCGCGCCATCGAGGCGTTACAACGCCACACAACCGGAGATGGACATGCAGCTGAAGAGGAAAGTCAGGCTGCGTTTACTGTAGTCAGATATAAGAAGTCTCGGCCCACCGGCATCCCAATTGTAATTCAACCAACGCAACCAGGTTGTTCCTTCTGGAGGCTCAATCCCAATTTGCTTGCATCGGCAGTCGTCTCGACTGCCCAGGAAAAAGTTCTTACGCATCGCTTCAACAAGGACGGTGGCCTTGTCGTCACCGTATCGACTGTCAACGCTGCCAACCGTCTTCTTGCCGTGACGGAGCTGGTTGGCATGACGGTCCAAGCACGTCTACCACGTTCCTATTCAGCGTCGTCTGGAAAGATTGATGACGTCCCTCTTGAGTACACGGACGAAGAACTCCTTTCCTACCTGAGAGATCAAGGTGTTACATCTGCCAAAAGGCAAGTCTCTTATGATCGGGGCGAAAATGGTGTAGTGGCAGAGCGTCACCGAAAAACAGTGCTTCTGGAGTTCCCAAACGGCTCTGCATTACCAAAGCGCATTTTCCTTGGCTTCTGCAGTTATCCCGTTGAGGAATACTTGGGAACAGCAACCCAGTGCTTCAAATGTCAAAGGCACGGTCATATTGCGAAGCACTGCAATGGGCTCGTCCGATGCAAAATATGCGCAGGCCCGCACTCGTACAAAGACTGCACTTCGCGCGCGCACCCTCGATGTGCGAACTGTGATGGACCACATCCAGCAACCTTCGGTGCCTGCCCGAAGAAAAAAGCCGCCACTCTTGCACGCGCAGTTGAGCAACTTCAAGAAAGGGCTCCCAAACAACGCGAGCCGCCCCCAAATCCAGAAGTGGTTTGTGCAACACCCAGCTGCCCTCAGGGTTCGCTTTCAACACACACAAACGCAACAACAAAAAAGTCCTATGCACGTACTGTTCGAGAAAGCCCCAAAAAGCCCCAGCCTGAAGAGAAACAACAACCAACACGAGCTGTCGTTACTCCTGTGCTACCCATTGCGACTCAGCGTGCAACCGAACCACCAGCGGAGACCCACGCTCCTATAACGCAAGTCGACTTGAGTAAAGTGATAATTCCCCTGTTATTTGCGGCACTCAAAGCTCTTATGTCCGCCATACCATCCGCAAGCGGTTTGCCTGAAGTTGCTCCTATCATGGCTTTGGAACCTCGCTAGCAGCATCTTGCTCCCTACCTGGTGTGCCATTCACCATCGGGAAACAATGACGGCATCACCATCGCCAACAGTGTCATGGAACAGTCACCTAAAACGATGCACCATTTTCCAGTAGAACGCTCGTGGTCTGAGAAGCTCGGTGATCTACGTCAGCTTCTTCACACTTACCGATTCCCATTCGTTGTCATTTCAGAGTCACGAGTAGATCAGATTTTCCGCTTGAGTGGTTACTATTTCATCCACTCACAACGAGTAAGCGGTACAAGCCGGCTTCTTATCGGGTTCCGTACTGACGTTCCGGCAGTTGAGATTCCAGTCTCACCGCACGAAACAAATGAGTACGTCTGCGCAACTACAATTATTGGTTCTCAGACTTTCACAATTATCGCAGCGTACTTACAACCCAACGCCAAGTTTGATGAGACCAGGCTGGACAACCTCATCACGTCGAGTGACAAGCCGCACATTATCTGTGGGGACTTTAACGCTCATAATGAAGTTTGGGGCAGTTCTCAGACAAGCCTACGTGGTGCAAAACTCGCGGACCTCCTAATTAGACATGGCATTGAACCCCTAAACGATGGCAGCATTACCTTCCTCAAATCCCTCAAAACAACCAGCTGTATCGATCCATCATTCGTCACTGCTGGCTTTTCCGCAAAGTTCACGTGGTGCACAGACTTAGAGACAAGAGGAAGTGACCACTACCCGATTTTGATATCAACTCGTGACTCGCACTCTCAGACTTACAAAGAACAAGTCGCGTGCACAGACTGGAGAGCTTTCGTGGAAGCCATACGAACCTGTATTACGGCAGCGACTCGAGATGACGAAATTATCCCAGCGATACGTCACTGTTTTCGGAATTCCACACGCCTAAGAACAAAACGCTGGAATCAACCCAATAATGACGCTGAGTACCAAAGATTATGTGCCGTTCGTCGCCGTGCGGAGTGAAAAGCCCTCCGTACAAAATCTCTAGAAGATTTACGAGCTTCTAGAAGGGCTCAGAGACATGTAATGCGTCACCTATACAAGCTTCAGCGACAACGGTGGAGGAACTTTTGCGCAACGTTAAATACTCACACACCGTTGACGCGCATCTGGCGTGTTGTCAAAGGGTTACGCACGCAACCTAAGCAGCTGCGCCCTTTTGTTGCCCTCTCACTGCACGAGCACTCCTCTTTGAAATTGGTCGCAGAGGAATATTGCAAGATCCTCTCCTCATCAACGCTGAATACACTTCCACCTGTTAGGCCTCCAGAATCAGCGGTTCCAGCACTGGACCTGCCTTTTACATTGCAAGAACTGACAGCTGCAATCTCCAATGTAAAAACCAAGTCGTGTCCCGGTCCGGATGGTGTTAGTTACGCAACCTTCACGCACTTGCCTCACAATGTCCTGCTCCGTCTCCTAGAGTTCTACAATTTCTCTTGGGTGAGCGGTACGCTGCCCTCTGATTGGAAGCTCGTCCAAATTACTCCTGTTCTAAAGCCTAGCCGGCCGCCCACGTGTTATTCCTCTTTTCGGCCGATAGCTCTGTTGAACTGTATTGGGAAACTCATGGAGAAGATGGTACATAAAAGAATGTCCTGGTTTCTCGAAAGCCGACGCCTTTACCCGCAAAAAATGAATGGATTCCGTAGGCACAGATCGTCTATTGACAACATAATTGCCCTTATCTCGTCAGTCGAGGAGCAATTGGATTCTAGCCGCATACCAATCGCAATTTTTTTAGACATAAAAGCTGCCTACGACTCTGTCACACACACAGCCATTCTAACTGCTCTTGCAGTACATGGCTTGGGAGGAAGACTCTACGCCTGGATCGAGGATTACCTTGCTGGACGTTAGCTTTTCATGCGCACTTCGGATGGTGACACATCACGTTTCCCCGTCGAAAAAGGTGTTCCACAAGGAGCCGTTTTAAGTTCACTGCTATTTAATTTGACTCTCATAGAGCTGAAACGGTGCCTACCGCGGGGAGTTAACATCACGATATACGCAGACGACATTTGTATCTGGCACGCAGCACGCTTCCGACAAACCACTCAGCAACGTCTCCAGAAGGCCCTCTTCTCCATTTCAACCTACCTTGCTGCTCGTGGACTTCACCTATCGCATGAGAAAAGCGTTGCGATGGCGTTTACAAGGAAGCGCATGGATCAGTACCCAATTCTGCTGAGTGGACGAGCCCTCCCGTACGCCCGGACCCACAAGTATCTTGGCGTAATCATCGACCGTAATCTCTCCTGGTCACCTGAGATAAAACGACTGTGTGCCCGCATCTCTGCGACGTCTCAGGTTCTGAGATACCTTGCCGGTTCCCGCTGGGGCAGCAACTGCGGGTCGATGCTACAGCTTCACAAAGCTTACGTCGATGGCCTCATACGCTATAGCCTTCCCTTACTACACCAAGCAGCGCCTACTAACAAAATGAAGCTAGAAGCGGCCTGACGGAACAGCCTGCGCATTTGTCTTGGACTACCCAGAGGTTCTTCGGGTGCCGGGACCATCGCTGAAGCTCGTTGCTTGCCTCTGGACGCACTCATGTTACAGGAGTTGCTCCGTGTCCACTACCGGCATCTACTTCAACCTACACCCCACTGTCTGAGCAGGATCACTGCGGCACAGAGTTCTGGGTTTGGAGATGCTATTAGAGCTTTGTGCCTTCCCAAAACGACGCAACCACCGCGAGCAATGCCATCTCAGTTTCCGCCCTGGACATTAGCGTCTACTCGTATAGGGTTAGGCATCCCAGGGATGACATCTAAGAAGATAACGCCTCAGGATGAACTGCTCCAACTGGCTTTGGACTACATGCACAGGTTGCATTCCACCAGGGTTCATCTTTTCACTGATGGGTCTTCGCTGCCGCAAAGATCCTCCTCTGGACTATTCGTCCCGTCGACTGGTAAACTCTTTTCCTACCGTTTAGACAGACCAACGTCCTCGACATCAGCTGAACTACACTCCCTCAAAGAGGCAATCCGCTACATCCTACGTCAAGAGCCCAACGAATGGTCCATATTCACTGAATATTAACCTGCCCTTCAGTGCCTCCTTAAGAGCGGCAAGCACTTCAAATATGAACTTGCCGTTCAAGATATTCTCTATCTACATCACCTTGCAGTAGGCGCTGGGCACAATATTGTTTTTCAGTGGGTGCCTGGTCACTTTGGGATAACGGGAAACCACAAAGCTGATGACGCTGCCTCTGCAGGCCACACCTGCCGAAATATACGAAGAACATTTTTTACCAAACACGACGCTTCCACCATGGCCACACGTTACGCCCTTTCAGAGAGAAACAGAATGTGGTCAGATCCTACCCACCACCACAAGTTTCTCTACTTCCTCGACCCTCAGCTGTCGTCAAGACTTCCTCACGAGCTCCCCCGTCATCTAGAAACATTATTTCATCGGCTCCGACTTAATGCAGCTTACACCAACAGCTACCGTTTCCGCGTTGGACTATCTACCGCCTCCAGGTGCAACAACTGTGCATCGGAAGACACAATTGAGCATCTTTTACTTTAGTGTCCTGCCTACAAGGACTCTAGATCAACTTTGCTACAGAACATTGCACGCATAGGTTATACGCAAGGACCAGTGACTTTAAAAACCATTTTAGGGCCCTGGCCGTCTTCTTCTCAGCAACGCCTAGCCCTAAAATTTCTGTTTTCGTACCTCAGCGACACTGGCTTAATTCAAAAACTTTAAATCTCTTCACTCTGAGACTTTCGGTCTTGCCCTTTTACTTAATTTCGTTGGTCCCTCTCTCAGCTTGCATCTCTTTTCTGCCCTCCTCTCTCTTGGGCCTTTCTTCCTTTTCCCCCTCCCCTAACAGAGTAGCATGAAGGCGATTTTGTACGCCGGCTAAACACTCTGTTTTCTAATAAAGAGCTTCTCTCTCTCTCTCTCCCCCTCCTCCTGCTCCTCCTCCTCCTCCTACTCTTCACACAGCCTCCTGCTCTCAAACAGCGCCGCATGTAGGGTCCTCTGCCGTTTGGTGTCGGAGGCAGCGTGAAGTAGCGTTGGCACATTCGTTCGTTTGGAGAGATGGCGACGTTCTCTGTTGTCCTCTAGAAGACGCAAGACGATGTAGTCCTTACGGCCGGAGCAGGGTAGCCTTCGTAATCGGAGTGTGCTCACGAACTGCTGTTTCTTCGCAGAGCATAGGACGTAGCGTTCCGTTGAAGACAGCAGTGTGTCGACCACCACTGACATGGAGTCAGGCGGTGCCTCACGTCTGCGTGCCGCACTCTCGTAGTCGTGGTGCGGTTCGTCCACGTTGTTCGTCTCTTCGTCCGTTCGTCCTCTCATGGCCTCAAATCCTGATCCTGTCGACTGCAACATCTTAGCTAGGTCGTAGCTCGAATGAAAGGCTAAACAGAAAAAAATAAAATGTTTAACTAATTATGCGAGGCTAAACAAAATATGCGAGGCTAAACAAGGTGTCGCACGCGTTCAACTGGATATTATGATGTCCGATTCACAACTAACAAACGTGCTTAGGTGTACTCGGATATTTTATTTCCATTGCAGGGGCAAATTCCACCGCCACGCCTGTACAGTGGGGCTATATGCTCACTTGTAAATGACACTACACGAGACCATATTACTAGCGAACCTGAGCAAAATGTTTCGAAATGGGAACCTAATAAAACCATATGGGCATACGTACATCAGCCAAGTTGTCGCTTGAATACGCACAGCGGAATGGTGCGGACAATTTCGGCGCGACAAACGTTACAAACCACGCAGTCGGTTTTACGCGAGTTACGTAAATTAACTGCGACTGTTGAAATTAGCGGTTCGGCTCACGAAACGACTACACAGCGTGACATGCGTCTACGGAAACTTCTGAAGACCGAAAAAGAGGGACTTCAGTACGCCTAGCACGTGCATTGTTAGCAGCCTCCACCACCTCTCCTCTAAAACCACTGGAAGGGAGCAAGCACAATGAAGCCGCCACGCGTTCACAGGCCGCGTCAACAAAAATAATTGCGGCAGTCAACAAGTGCCATAGGAGTAGAGCAACTGCGGCCGCGTTCTCCGCCGGGCCCTCACCCCCTCGTTTTTCCCTCTTCACCGTGACCCTTTTGCGAGAGACCGCCGAGAAACGCTGACAGCGCCAAACAGGGACGGAGAAACGGGGAGGTGCAGTTTTCCTTGTCTAATTTTGCCATCCTTGACTGTTAAGCTGCACAGCGGCACCGCTAATTGTTTGCGACTCGTACACGCGCGTCCGGAGTCGAGCTCGTGATAAAACTTATTTGCACTACTGTACTCACGAGTGCATATACTCAAGAGTGCAAGCAATCGCAAAAGCAGTATTCATGAGTATTGTACTCATGAGTACTTTGTACTCACGAGTACTGTGTACTCACGAGTACTGTGTACTCATGAGTACTATGTACTCACGAGTACTATGTACTCACGAGTACTGTGTACTCATGAGTACTCATACTCATTAGTACTCAAACTCATGAGTACTCATACTCATGAATACTGTACTCATGAGTACTCATAATCATAGGTAGTGTACTCATGAGTACTGTACTCACGAGTAGTGTACTTACCCCTGTACTCACTCGTCATCATACTCACCTTTTTTTCTGGGTGTGTACTCAATCACCATCGTACTCACTCGTGAGTTTGAGTACAAATGAGTGTACTCACGAGTGAGTACGCCGACCTATGCTCAAGACGGTGACCATGGTCGTGAAGCAAGAATCATTTGGCTCTCTTGGGAGGATTAGGGTACCTAGGGGGCCCGTGCTGACCACCTGCGCCAGAGTGGCACATATACTGCAATGATTCCACTGGCAGCAGTATTGACAATCTCTAGGAGGTTCACCCAACACTTTCCCGAATCTTTCGCCATAAGCATCACGGGACTCTTCATAAAAGGAGTGTCCTCGCAACTGTTGTTACAGTGTCACGACAATCATCTAGAAGGAGTCCAATGAATCTCTTTTTTCATTAGATTACGGCCGAGGAAGTCACTGCTGACTCTATAGAAGGTAGTCACCCAGACTATATTCTGATTCTAGTGGGATGGGATGCGCGTGCCCCCCTTTTAATAAGAGTCCGATGAGTCCTGCGAAGAGGGGTCGAAGAAGAGTCAATTCTGTGACGAGGAGATAACCCCCTAATAGGGTCATAGAAACTCCCTTTTTTCTTAGTGTGTGAAATGCGTACACCGCTGTTTTAATTCTGTTTCAATTACCATATGACACCGTTCATGGTGGGCTGGAGGGCAGTGTGATAAGCAAATGAAAAATTCGGGACGGTGGTCTGCTCTTGTAACAGCCTAGCAGACGACGGCAGCAGCGGCCTTTGCTTAGTGCGCATGTGGCTCCTTTTTCTGATTCTGCCGTATCGCTCGATTGCTATGCGGCCGAATGGTCGGCGCTCTTGTGATATTGGTAAAAAATAGGGCAAGTGGACATGAATGTTTTTGTACAGCTGAGCTGTTTAGGCCGCGTTTCGCCCATTTCTCGCATTAAGAAACCTCGAGTTCCGAAGAAAAAGAGTGGTTACCAACGTGGGACTTTTACGCCGTGAAACCGGCACCTGAACTGCTGGGCCACCCCACACGCGTGAGGGCTACGGGATTACCAGCGGCGGGGGACAATAACATGTGCAGCCAAATGAAAAAAAAATGCTTCCCGTGGTTGGAATTTAACCTGGGTACCTCGCGTTATGAAAGCGCGTCTATGCGATTGTGGTATAATCTAATTCCGGCCGTACAGTTTTTTCTTTGGGTTCGTAGTGTGGGCGTTGGCATTGTAATTGGCCGCAGGTTCTAGCGCAAGCTAACGCGGTCCACTTTGGGAGAGATGTGAAAGCCGGCAGACGAAACGATCGGGGCCTGCCAGTCATGGAGAACTTTCAGCGGTAAGATCAGAAATAAATGTGAGGTGCAGCAGCTGCGTCTCAATGAAAGGAGAGGGGCCGCCAGCTATGTTGCTTCTACAGCCTTGCCCCAATAGTGGAAGCTGCGCCATTTTTTTCAGGTGGGAATCATTGCGGCTTCTTTCTTTTTTTGGATAATATCCACTGACAATGGGACGTCGGGCGGACTAGTTAGATGTACCTATATAAAAAAACCAGGCAGCACAACTAAAAAAGAATTGTGTTGCATCGCTCACAGCAATGCGTAAAACAGGCACTTTTGAAACGAATATAACTTGATATTCAACCACTGCTCTGCACTCACCCACTCTGTCCGTTGTTATATTGTGGCAAAGGTAGGCAGGGTGTATTGGATAGAGCACTTACTAGAAAAGTATCGCTTCCTGACGGTGCGTCCAAGCCATGCAGAGTGTCTCCCATACTTTTAGCGTTAAGTGGTGCTGTCCCGGGCACGATAACACTGCCGTCGAGTACACTTTAAAGCGGCAGCTTTTTTTTTCAGTGGTCCAAAGATCATTACTCACATGGCTCGAAATATTCATCGTATTTGCCATTGTCGCCCTTGTCGACGCAGGATACGCCAAGAATCTAGATTGGAGTACTCTTCACCCAAACTGCATCCCGACTAAAGATAAGCCACCTGTGTCCTCGGTGCAAAGCCTTATCTGTGTATGGGACTTATTATTAGGTTTTATGGAAGAAGTTAGAGCTTATTGGCAGCGGTGTCAATATTTGGTCAAATTGAGCTAGTTTACAAGTATAAACGTTTCAAGTAGGAAAATCTGCCAACAAAATACTCTAGGGGCAACGAATGCGCGCACTTTAAGTGACCGAGGACTAGTAAATAAAACTGTAATTGAATTCCTTTTTAACAAAACTTACCTCGCCATCGATCCCAAATAACAATATTAAAAAAACAGGGCATCAACCGAGGTGCATAAACCGTATTCTATAGAATGTGTATAAGTCAGGAGGAGTACAGTTCCAGACGGCTCCATACATAAGAATTCTTTTGCTATCACCATTGACCTTCGGGGTATAAAAACTGTGGAGCAACGGTGGCATGGTTACTTGCCTGTTCTTCTTGACTGTGCCTCTCTCAAGACTCAAGACATGACGGCAGCAGAAGAGGCAGCCATCGACTTGGATCCCACTCGACCAGGGGATCGGAAGGTAGTCGATGATTCCCAACAAGCCTACCGGATTTACCAGTAGAGTTGGATGTCCCGACCTGCACTGCGTGTGCTAAAAAACCACTCCCCAATCAGTTCCATTCAGCTCATCTCGACACCCACTCACGCTTCCGTGGAGGGCAACAAATACGCCCACCAACAAGCTTCCGCTTTTACCCCCCGTTCTATGGAGCTGCACGAGGAAGTTACCAGCATGTCACGTTAAGGGAGATAACCCAGCGTTAACGCCTTCAGAGACAGACCCTACCTTCATCCTACCCTGACCTTTCCAGAGAACAACAAACTACCCTAGGGCTCATACATTCCGGCTCCTTCCCACACTCGACGCGTCTTCAGTTAATGCACCCGAATCGCAATAACGCTGAATGTAAATTTTGCTTAGCAGTAGAAACACTCTGCCACATAATCGGGGTGTGCGACTTTAGTCTTGAGCACCCTCCGCTCTTTCAGTCAACAACCCAACAAGATCAATGGGAGATGCTGTTGTCCAGCTCCTTTCTGCCTACCCAGCTTCATCTGGTGGACAGAGCACAGGTGGACTTCATATGGGCTAGAGTGAAGAAGGAACCCCTCCCTTCGGCCGCACTCTGGGCCGTTCAGAAATGCGAATGGAAGTACAGTTGATGCCAGATATATCGAAATCCAAGGGGATCGCAAATAAGTTCGATATATCGATAATTAGATATATAAAATATTTGCTTTCGAATAGGATTTCCAAGGGGATTCTGGACTGTTCAATATATTCAATAATTCGATATATCTGGGTTCGATATATCCGCGATCGACTCTCCTGCTATTCCTCCTCCTCCTTCTACTCCCCTGTCTCTGCCGCCAATCTCGTCGCCTCCGTCCGCGGCGGTAGAGACGGAGAAGTGGGATCGTCTAACACCGGGTTTGAGCTTCCTTTAATTTTATCAAAACAGAGTTTCGACTCATGCTCTACACCAATACACTCAAACAACCACCGTTCATGCATCATGAATTAATTAACCTTACCAAGAATATCTCTTTGAAGTAATAGAGGGTGGGGTTAAGTGCATTTCACTTCTCTCTGGTTTCACTATTTCTAGAGCGACATGAGTGAATTTAAGTGACGTCGCATTGGTGCCGTAATCGTTGTGGGTGCCGTATACACTTTTGCTTTCCAACCACATTCGCAGGGTGGGTTGGCGCAAATTTTTGCTAAGCCAAACAATAGCAGAATTGCATTAGGAATCTGCATGACCAGTGTTGCGAAATTACAAAGACCCACATTTTTAGTGTTGCTAATAGCTTGACCGCATGATTGCTGAATAGAATAAGAGAACTTATGTTTTAAGGAGGTGGCAGGCACTGGAGGCAATACTTGAGTACTAGTTGCAGTGAAATTTACAGACTGTTCGCAGGTAATCTTTGATTGCCAGCTGCTTGTGTACTATATCATCTATCACTTGTGCAGGTCTATAGGTGCCCTCAAGACACAGCTAACCAGCCAGCTGAATTCGTCATACAAAACATGGTGTAAGCACTTCATGGCAGAGGACTTCATGGATCCTGCCCTCACAGGACTCACAAAAGTGACCGTGCCAACTATTCTCCCACAATTATTCAATTGTATTATTGACTGCCTGCAATGCTTCTTGCTGCATTAATGATGCTCCTGATGGGTACCGCAACTGTATTCCATCTATTGAACCTTAATATTTGCACCCAAAAATCTAACGCAAGTCTCGGCACTCAATAAGGCGGGACATCTGAAAAGCCTATTGTTGACAAAAGGAACAAACTGTTTCAAATGCATAGCATTTTAGTAACTCACAATGTCACGCGGCGTTGGCGTGCGCTGTCGTAGTCCGCATGCGCGCCTTGTCGTAGTCCGCGTCCGCAGCCAGGAAGAAATAACAGTTTCCGGCGCCCGGTTTCGAACCCATGACGCCGCGGGCGGAACGCAAGGTGCCCGGCGCACAACCGACCGAGCCACGAAACCGACACAGATTTCGATGCACCGAACGCGCCTTATATCCTTCACTCATTTCTCGTTTGTTTCGAAAGCGCCACAAGTTGTCCCGCGCTTCCAAAAGATGGCGACACGGGTCCCGCGATCAAGAGATACGACTTGCCGGCGCACCCCCTCGGAAATGCTGTGCATTTGATCGTGCCCCTCGCGAGGGGGATGTCTTTTTTGTTGTCAACGCCACGGAAGCTGGGCTTACACAGGTGTCGCTCTCATAGCTGATAACTGCTCCCTCGACAACTTCACGTGCAAGGCGATTGCGGTTCTGCCGAATAACGTCGATGTCATCGACGCGCGCAGTGCATGAGCAATGGTGGCAATGAAAAGGAAAGTCGGAGGACGTTCTCGGAATCGAGGCGGCGTGTTCTTGAGCTCTGCCGTTTACGCACCAGTCGGATTGTCCTACCTAGACTTCCCTGCATGATAATGGGATGCTATGTACAACATGTTTTTGATATTCAGTGTACAATGTTCGATGCATCTCTGTGCATGTCTCACTCCTTCACTGGTTCTGTGCGCGTCGGCACATTTGATGCGCCTTGTTGAGAGTACTGCACACAACGAACACTATTTTATCTCTGACGTTCCTCATCTCATTAAAACCACTCACAACAGCGGCCAGTCTCAAAACTACACTCGCACATTATTGTTGCTGCAAGGTCTAATATTGCGAAAACAGTACATCCACGAAAACCCTTTTACATTATGAAGACTGGCAGGGTAAGAGGTCATGGTAAATGTCGTTTGTCACCAAGTGCCGCGTGTTGTTGGAGTGACCTAGATGAAGAGAACCATGTTGGGACCTATACGTTGTCGAATGCGCTCGTCACGTCCTCAGTAAGGATGCCTGTGTTAGCTGAGAAGAAGTTTTGCTGGACTTGTTGGGGAATAGTTTCTGGCGCCTGTCTCGTCTACTGTGTTTCTTTGTTCGTGTTTCTTGTTGCGCTCCAAATAATTACTCTCTTGCTCCGCCTTAAAGGTTCGTCGGTACTTAGTGTAACCCCTCAACAGGGAAAACTTTAGTCAGGTGTTTTCTCTGGCGAATTCTGTACTCGCATCATTGCAAATACATGCACCTGTTGTAAGTGCAGTGTTCGCCGACTGTGTAGTGGGGTGGTTCTTTTCCAGACTCTTTGTTTTCAGGTGAAGCACAGCCTGCAAATATACGCAGTGCTCCCATGATGTGCCTGGTAAATCGAATTGCACTGTAATTCTTCTTGTTGTAATCAGGCAGATAAAGTGTACAATGTCATGCTGAATACACATATGCGGTGTAACCCGCGAGCATATAGGCGGCACAGACATTTTTAACCTCGGTCATAGCACATGGTGGATTGCGAAACAAACGTGATGTGAAATGTTCTGTAGTAGCATTCCTCACTGCCTGGTGCCTGGTTGCGAGATGCAAAGCATAGTAATGTCAAGTTCAGTTGTGCATTTGTGCGCGGCACTTTTGAAATTTTGCTCGTCTGCGTGTTCGTAATGGCGAAAATGCGGCGCGTGGTCCCACAAATGTTACCGCGTTACCTTCAGGACTCTGTAATGTGCCACCATTGTCTCATACACAAGAACCATATACCCCTTCCCTGTTCCTTATATTAGACTGTTCGTATTTACAGAGGAAGACATTAATTTGTGTGTCTTATCTGAGCCTGGAACCTGTCGTTTGACTACGTACACGAACCTAATATATCCCCGCCTGGCCCTTCGCCTTTACTGGGAAGGCAACGTTTTCGGAAGGTAACCCGGCGCTTCGAAAAATGCACCTTTCCAAGGAACCAATAGGAAGTTGATTTTTGTCCTCTTAACGTTTTTGCGTGTGCATATCCACACAAGTCTGATTTCTCTTCAATTACTGCTACTGACTGGACGTTGTTCTGAGGCAATAGACCCCATTACAGTTGATAAAATAACCAAGGCCATCAAAGCCTTTTTGGTAAACGGGGCGCAAGTGTTTCCCTTCTTTCACATCCCAACTGGACAAATTGCCAGACCAAAAGAAATATGTGCGGTGATTGTGGTCGTAAACAGTTGCAAGTATCCCAGTGTCTAGATTTTGTTACGGTTGATATTTTTGCATGACTGCAACAGCGCATAGAGTCTGAGGGTGTCGTAGATACAAGTAAAACTGTGGATGGCTGAATCTTCTGGGTTTTCTGAATTTCCAATTATCCTGGAGAATAAATCCTTTGTGTGGTTGTGTTACCTTTACTTGTGCATTTTTTTCTTTCCTGGAAACGTATTTTCCTCTCACTACTGTGTATTCTCTCTGTTGTGGTGTATTAGCCACTGTTTAATATTATGTGTGTGTTGGAAAGAATGATGACAATTTGAACTTGTTGTTCTGTTTAGTTCCATGCAATAAATATTTCTGCATTTATGACATGTCTCTTTTGTGTGGCTTGACAAGATGTGAACACACGACAGAATTCTTAACCAAATGTGAATAGTACTATAAGCTGCAATTTCACATTTCAAAAAACAAAGTGTTTTTTTTTATTTTAAAAGCATGCGGGCACTAAGCCGGACAATGATATATTGAAATAAACACTAATTACTGCATGAAAGCGTCCGAATACCGTACCGATGCGTGTCGGCGTGAGCAGCGCTTTCCAGCCATTCAAACTACCAGCCAAAATCGGTTTCTGCGATACCGAAAGTGAACGTACGAAAGTGAACAAAAGTACGGTGAGTACTTTGGCTACCCGCTCGGCGCTCTACACTACAGTACAGTCATTCGTCCGCAGGGCTCTATGGGAGTGGCATGCCGTGCGTGCCGAGAGAACGAAAAAAAAAATTGGCACCGGTGATCTGTTGCGCATGCGTGAGGAGGCGCAGAAGCATGGACCATGCGGCAAGAAAGAACCGTCGAGAGAGAGGGAAGGGCCACGACGCAGCATCCTGCCGCTAGTATCGCAGCTATTTTCGAAACCGCAAGTAGCCAAAGTCGCCGACAAGTGCTAATACCGCAAGAAGTCACGAATGGCACCGCAGCCCCTGACAAAGACTATAAAGAAACAGAGGATTGATTTTTTTTATTAATTTGGCGTATTTAATGCGATAATTCGTGTTTTTTATTTTGAATTGTATACTCATTTGCGGCCTACCAACGGCAGCCTCCGTGGTAATAGCGCAGTGCAAGATCACTCCAAACACCTTGCGCAGGAGTAACGTGTGCCTCGGTAGCGCAATGGGATTGACTTCGGCTTCGTAACTCAAGGGACCCAGGTTCCATCTTGACGTTGATCTTAACAAAATGTCTAGCAACACCAAACTCAGTGTATGTAAATCAGCGGGTACCGGTTTATGTTGTTACACCTCAAAGTTTATGTTTGGCCTAACGTGGGTCCGTCGCATAACAAGTGTTTGTAACGTGCCAAGCACCGTCAAATTAATTGTATATCAGGCTGCGGCTGCGTTGCAAGTGATGTCCAAGTCATTGTACGAAAAGTGTAGGTGTGTGCCATTTAGCATCCTTAGAACTCAGCATTGCGCTCGACTTCCCGTCAGGTCGTCCCATTCCCTTCTTAAGTACCAAGCAACGTAAAATTCATCGTAGGTGAAGCTCGGTGTACGTGCTACGCAACGTCAAGTTCTATTACCAGATGCGGACACCAGTTAGTGCAGTGCAGCAACATCTCAGTTTTCCATCAGACTGAACTTCTGGCTACCATCTCCTCTCGTCCCTACGCTTCCTTCGCAGAGCAAGTAGAAACAGGGGCCAATCTACCCTCTGTGGGTATTCGACCACGTTAGCGTTGAGTTGACCAGTACACATCTGCGGATACGTGCCGCCGCCCTTTTCAGAATAATTTTTGACAGCCCTAACTTTAAGCGTGACGACATTACACTGCCAAAGAACGTAAAAAACATTGCCAGTAGTAGTAGTAGTAGAAGTAGTAGTAGGAAACTTTTAGGGACGGTGAAGTAGGAGTGGTTCTCCAATTCGGGAATCCAAGTGATGACCAGGCGAGTGACGCTGTGAGTGCCTGTGAGCGTCGTTAGACTCGCAGCATAATCATAGGCTCAATGTTCCGACGTCGACTACCCGCATCTATCTGCTCCGCCTTCGGCGCAAGCAGAAACGAAATGCAATGGGGGCAGGTGTTGGGTGATACGCCTGCACAGTCATGTGTTCAGCTTCTTGGAGATAGCGATAAATTTGGGACTAGCCCATAGAAACTTAAAATCTCGAGATATTGGCAACATGTCCTTACGAGTACAATACCAGTGTTGTAGAGGTTCAAACCAGGGTACTGCGGGTAAGGAGACTCCCTGCATTCATAAATCTGCAACGTTCAAGACCAATTCCCTTGAATGCGGATGTGTTCGAGCGTTTTCATAGTGATAAGTTCCAGACTCCCAGTTTTTTATGGCTAGCACAAAATGGAAAATCCCTGGGTGTGAACTGTATAAGGGTAAAGCCTAAAAAATACCTATTATTCTACTTTAAGCTACTAGTACCGTCTGACTTCGAAAGACCTGAATTGCGAGACGATAGGCCTACGCTTTGGCGCTGCAGTACATAGCCGACTGTTGCTGCCGTTATTTTAGCAAAATGATGTATGCCCGCAAGTGGCTGTTACCTGCGGTGGCGTATCCGGCAATGCTTTATGAACACAAATGTGTGCTGCAGCGGAGTGCATTGCTATAGATGCAGATGGAGCTGAGGCGCACCACGCAATAAATAAATAAATAAATAAATAAATAAATAAATAAATAAATAAATAAATAAATAAATAAATGAATGAATGAATGAATGAATGAATGAATGAATGAAACTTTATTGGCACAAGGATGGCGACTCGGCCTATGTGGGGGCGGGTGGGGAGGGTGGTGTCAGTTCGGGAAAACTACATTCTCAGATGAACGCCAGTAGCCAGAGCGAAGTCCCACAAGGAGGCAAACACCTTCTTGGCTGTGGCTGCGGGTGGGTAGAGCCAGTCCGTCAAACACGTAATGCTGCTGTGTTTGCAAGACGTGCGCTCTGCGTGCAGACCGGGACACGTCCAAAGGAGATGTTCAATGGTCGGTGTGGCTCCTAAAGAGCACGTGACGCACGTGGGTGGTGTCATGGCCGGCGGAGGTGAATTGCTTGCCGTAGCGCCGGGGAGAACGGGTGGCCGACCTTTTTTTGGTATGTAAGAACGCCACTTGAAAAGGATGTCCTCAGTAAGCGCCGCCCTAGCACGAGCCTTGTGGATCAGAACCTGAAGGCCACGTGGCAGTCCTGTAGGTAGCGGGTAGTCATTGGCAGGGAAAAAAAAAAATAAAAAATAAATAAATAAATAAATAAATAAATAAATAAATAAATTCATCGACTTAGAAGTTGAACAGTTTCTTTATTTAGGGCAACATGTACAGGAATGAGGATTAACGAGCTAGTACGGTTGTCGAGGGGAACAGTCACAATGGCAAAGAAAGCAGCCTGACAAAGTGACGTCCCCCCCGACCCCCGGTTTCGGCAAGGCTCAGCGGAAAATGGCATGTCCTATAAGGCCATGCAAAATTACCAATGAATGTACGGAATTATACAAACCGAAAATCAGCTTTCAGTTTTCAGAAACAAACAATAATTGCCATACAAGAATTAACACACAGAAAATATCACACCATTTTTCCGTGGGGAACCCTGATGAGGATGCGAAGCATCATGGGGGTTCCGTGTGGTTCCATTGTGTTGCCGTTATGTTGAGTGATCTGGTGTTTAGTAGCGCCAGAGGGAATTCCGCGTCCTGGGCCACACCGGTGGCAAAGGCATGCAAGTACTGTTGTGTTACGGTGAGTAGGACGTGGTTCTCGAGGCGCCGCGAAACTCGTCCATCAAGTTCTTGTCGATGTTGTCGTCTCTATGGTAGTATCGGTAGTCTCCGTCAGCGTTGGTAAGTTAAACGTTGTTGACGTTGGTGCACCAGCTGAGAGCGACGTACAGGCCCTCCTCTTCGCAGCTTTGGCTTTTTCTCTTTCTATTCTTCAGCGGTTCCCCTACGGGAAGATGACGACGGTCGTTGAACGCGAAGCTATCTCGTGATGAATTCTTTGGTTGGCCAGTCCCTAGGGGCATCCTGCCACAATCATCGTCAGCGGTGCCTGGTCAGGCATGCGCAGTGGGGGTGCAGACGGCGCACAACAACGATAACGACAAGGGAGGGAGGGACACAGCCCCGAGCATGAGCTGAGAGCAACGTACATGCTCTCCTCTTCGCAGCTTTGTCTTCTCCTTCTTCTTCTTCAGCGGTTCCCTTACGGGAAGATGACGACGGTGGTTGAACGCGAAGCTATCTCGTGATGGATTCTTTGGTTGGCCAATCTCTAGGGGCATCCTTCCACAATCATCATCAGCGGTGCCTGGCCAGGCATGCGCGGTGGGGGTGCGGACGGCGGAAAACAACGACAACGAGAAGGGATGGAGGGATACAGCCCCGAGCGTAATATAATCCGCATCTAAAAATCAGCACCCGGTTTTCAAATAGCAGCAATATTTCCGATACAAGTTTTTCACTGTAGTTCAAAAAAGGACATGTGAAATTTCACCTTGAATGCTTGTTCGCATTTAGCATCTTGTATCATGGTTATAGAATTGCGGTGTGATTCTTAAGAAGCGGGGTATCTATGGTAACTCAATTTCTGGTGATCATTGTGGTTTTGGGTAAGTCATCTTCCTAAACTGGAAATCATGTTCTCTTGACGTGCATTTTTTTTGTAGAACACATTAGGGCCCATCCTAATCTGGTGGTAGATAGAAGACATCTTTAATAATGTTCATAACTGTCCATACCTGATTTTTCTTAAATATTTGAAAACTGTGACTGATATAAGGTGATTTTTCAAGTACGTTGGGGTGGCAAAACGTTTAATGAGCCAAAGAAAAGGGGTAGAAGGGCGTGGTTAGCCTCCTAACTACAAGAGGCCTCTTGTACAGGCTGCATCCAGTGCGCGCCGCACCAGGGCGACCTGGTGCTCATGTGCCGAGCTGCCCATCTCGGACTCCTACTGCTCAGGGGAAGCGGAGGGGTGACGATGTGGGTGTTGGGGCAGCAGAATACGAGATGGTAGGTTTTGAGAGAGAAGTGACAATGTGCGCAGTCGGGTGGAAAGAGAGAAGGGGAAATGCGGGATAGGATTATGTGGTTAAAGTGAGTTTCTGTCTGTAGTGGGCGGAGGATGTAGGGCTGTTGGGCGGTGAGGGAAGGGGGAAGGGCGGGATTCACCGCCGGGAGTTAGAGTGGTGGGAGAGGATGGAGTTGTACATGGGGTCGAGAGGTGTCAGGGCTGTTGGGTCGGCGGGTAGGGGAATTGTTTGGTCGATGCTTGGCGAGGCAAGTTACCGCGTAATGAGTGCGCGGGCGGCTTTGGAGGCGGCATAGGTTTTCTATGTTTGTTTTACCTCTTGATTACTACGAGGCCGCAGTAAAGGCGAGAATGCACTAGAACTTACTCAAGTTGCTTCTTTAACGAAGGAGGTAGTAAATATTTCATCTTACAAATAATACCAATGTGCCGGGATTTATCTTTTCGTTGTTTGTCCACACAGAAAGACCTAATTAAATTTTTTGAACACAATAGAAGGGATTTCTGTCAATTACCCTTTTCAATAAATTCGCCTGCTTACAATAGACGGTTTGCAGAGAAAATACTCGGAGGGGAAACCACGAGAATTTTGTCCTACTCTGAATTGTGTAGACGGTCTCAAGCCTGCAAAATTGTTAAATTTGCACAAATGAATGGTAACACTTTGTAAACGTCAATGCAGGATGTTTTCACACGATATTCGGTGCTGGTGCAGCCGAAGCGTCTGTTCGTTTTTTCGCGCGATTATGTTCCCTCTTTTTGGTCCCAAAAGTTCCATTTTTGTTAGAAAATTCATCCTTGGGTCAATATCACTGTGGGTATGCGCCCTTTCATGATGCGGTCAGCCAACCAAGCGTCGAACCTCACTGCAACGTAGAACGTCGCTCGAGAATGCAGCGTCAGGGGCCAGCTGGCAGTCCTGGCACTGCACCGCGGTCCAAGCTTCCAGAGTCGTCGTTCCGGAGCACTGCGGCGGTCTTCATTGAGTCTGCCGAGCACGGTTTGCACCGGCTTCCGCTGAAGAAAAGGTTTGGAGCAGCGCTGGCTCAGTCTACGTCTTCACGGGGCGGAAAGGGCGAGGCTGCGGTCCTGGTCAGGAAAAACGCGGAAAGCCCAGAATACAACTACTCTTCGGTCAAAGTGGGTGAGTCGAGCAGTGATTACAAGAGCCATCACGTGAGGGATAGCAGCAAACGCGATAGGGCTACAGACAACGAAAATTCGACGTTTTCTGACGGCAACCGCGCAGGCACTTCCATTCCTCTGCCGCCACCAAAGCGCACGAAAACCTCAGCAGCCACTGGTGCTTTCGCGGTTCCTGAAGAAGCTCTGAATGCTGTCGAAAAACCAATTCTTGGCCTTGCGAGCATCGGGCTCCTTGAGCCGCCGGGTTCGGGTGGTAATGACTGTGTTGATGAGGGGTCTAAGGATTGTGAATACGGAGACAGTGACCTAGATCCTCCCCCGGATGATGGACCACTTGTAATTGACCTGGAAGACGAAGATGAAAACACAGTCGGAAATTCATGCACCTACTCACGTAAAGGTTCTTACAAGAAGACGTCTCGCGGCAAGCAAAAAAAAGCTCCATGTCCGACTCCTGGGTGCAATGGTCTAGGACACGCGACCGGCATATTTTTGCACCATCGGAGCTTATCAGGTTGCCCGAAAGCAGTCAAGACTGCGAAGAAAGATACCCCAGCCAACCAACCGACGGGAAAATGCCCTTATCCTGGGTGCAACGGAGAAGGACATGTGTGCATCGGCAGTACCTTTCACCGCAGCCTTTCTGGGTGCCCTTTGGCGGCAATGAACGCTGCTAAGAAAGACGAAAGCAATGCTTAATGGTCTCAGGCTCGGCCACCCCAACCACCTGATTGGACAGAAAGTGTGTTGTGTACAAAAGCTGCAACAAATGCAGGACATGAGAGACTTCACAACTACTGCTATACAGTGTACGAGCCTGGCCAGCCACGTGGAACTTTGTCAAAGTTACTCGTCAAACCATCCCAGTTCATGAATCAGGAGCAAAGGTGGATATACCGTCCGCATCAAAACCCTACCATCCCAAACTTCAATTGGCTGCTACCTTTTTGTGATTCAGCATACCAAAAATGACAAGAAACCGCTGGCTTAAATAAAACTTGTTCTCTAAACTTTCGTTTGTATACATTCTAAAACGATAGGCAGGATTACTCCACCGGCCTATTCTAGCCTGAACATGCATATAGTTTGGTCTGAACGGTGTTTATTTTTTTTTCTTTGTATACGGCGCCTTTGTATTCCACCCACAAATCACAAAGAGGCCTGCAACATGAATATATAGAAAATTCTCATACAACGTTCGAACGGGCGTGAAGTGCAAAAAAAGGACGGGAAACGCGAACATTGCATGTTCTTTTTTTTGTGATTGACTTCCAACTCGCCCAAGATTCAGTTTAACTGAAACTCTTGTAGATACAATTCAAGGTACAGTCGCATGAAATGTTCTTTTTGATTGCCTGTTGCTACGTGTTTGGTTTCTGTGGCTCGCCGCGGGAACATTTTCTTTGTCAGCGGCAGGTTTTGGTCTTGAAATCTACCAGGATGTTGGTCACCGCAAAAGAGGGGTCCACGTTGAAATGAGAGCAGACGACGTATCGTCTTCGTTCAGGGTTTTGTTGGATCCCGGTTGATCGCTTCGTCACTGGCCCAGCGCCACAACTGCCCTTCCGTAGTCCGTAACACCAACTTCACAGCCAACGTGACTCCCTGAAACGACCTTCCTCGCGACTTAATTCAGTTTTGGCACTTTATCGCGCGTGAAGATGGAGAAGGGTTTCAAGAGGGCGACAGGGTTTTTAGCGACACGGCGTACTGGACAGCATACGCCAACGTTTGAGCCCCTAAAAGCTTTTCTTTGTAAAATCACAGCACAAACGTTCGTTATAACATTAGCCTCCTGCCGAGCAAAACAGGACTGGCACGTCTCAGGCTCGAGTACGGGATATATCTTCAAGGTAAACACGCCAACGGGAAAGGTTGTCGCTGCGGCAGCGCGAATAAAATGGTTATGTGCGTTACATGATAAACATGGTTCCATCTCTCAGTTGATTTCCGGACTACCCAGTCTTAAAGGGCATTTTCCAATGCCTAGACCATACTCTCACGCGTTGATTCCCCCCTCCCTCCGGATGTTTTCTGAAATCTGATGGTTGGTCAGACGTACGTTCCTCCAAAGTGGTCAGTCAGCCAGACTACTCAAGGCGAAAATGTTTACGAAGTAGTCCAATCAAAAGCGTGCAGTCAGACAACGAGCGCACTGTTATTCAATTATGGGATTCTTCCTTGGCCCGGCATGATCTCGGTTTGCAGGGCTGCCCAACGAAGAGTAAACATCACTTCAGGAGCCACATTCCTGAAGTGCAGATGGTTGCAGCCCACGAATAGTAACAACTACAACGGCAAATGCGGATTATAGGGGGACATTTCTTTTTCTGTGCTGTAGCCTGCTATTTCGCGCTTGGTGCTTTCACTGGCACGCTTTATCTTGTCATTGCCACTTCTGCCAACTAACAAACAACCCCGGTATCTATGTGTTCATGTTGTGACATTCCAGAGTGAGTAGTCTGCACTGCACAAAACTGTACATCGACAACTATGGCAGGGGATCAATTTCAATTTCAATTTGTTTATTTTTCACCAAATCAATACACCATGTGAAGAATGGTGAAAAATTGGCGGCCGAAAAAAAAACTGCAATAAAGCAGCTTGACAGAGCTCCGGCCACCGTAAACTAGCAGCAAAGAAGTGCAAACACAAGACATATACCAATACTGTTGGATGATACATTTCCTACTGGGTAACATTTCACACAGGAAAAGAAAAGAGATAGCTGAGGAAACACGGTAAAATGCAATTAGAAACAGTATTTGTTCACTATAGAAAAAAATCGCGCCAGTCCACCCCGTGAATGTGGTTGGAAAGCAAAGCTGTAAACGATTACCCATGCGACGTCACTTAAATTCCCTCACATCGCTCTACAAATCGTAAAACCAGAGAGAAGTGAAATGCGCTTAACCAAGCCATTTATCATTTTAAGAGATATTCTTGGTAAGGTTGAATCAATTCATGAAGCATGAACGGTGTTTAGCTGAGTTGTATTGGTGTAGCACAAGAGTGGAAACTTTTTTTATAAAATTAAAGTAAGCTCCGAACCGGTGTTAGATGATCTGACTTCTCCCTCTGCGCCGCGGCCGGAGGCGACGAGATTTCCGGCAAAAAAGGAGGAGGAGGAGGAAGAAATACTTCTGTTCAGATTTCTGAACGGCCCAGAGTGCAGCCCTGGGGAGTGATTCCTTCTTCTGTGGGGCCCATATGCAGTCCGCGCGGCCTGTGTTCTGTCCACCCGCGGAAGCTGGGTAGGTAGAGAGGGCCTGGACAGCAGCATCTCCCATTGCTCTTGTTGGGTAGTTGACGGAAAGAGAGGAGGGTGCTCAGGGCTAAAGTCGCAAACCCCGATTACGGGGCGGAGTGTTCCTACTTCTGAACAAAATTTACATTCAGCGTCGTAGCGATTCGGATACACTAAGTGAAGACGCGTAGGCTGTGGGAAGGAGCCCGGATTGTATGCGCCGTAGGGTAGTTTGTTGTTCTCTGGAAAGGTGAGGGTATGGCGAAGGTACGGTCTGTCTCAGAAGGCGACAATGCTGGGTTATCTCTCTGAACGTGACAACCAGGTGACTGTCCTCGTGCAGCTCCATAGCACGGGAGGTAAAAGCGCGGGCTTGTTGGGTGGACGTATTTGTTGCCCTCCATTAAAACGTGAAGAGGTGTCCAGATGAGCTGAATGGAACTGTTTGGGGAGTGGTTTTTTAGCATGCGCACTGTAGGTCAGGACACCCAACCCGACTGGTAATTCTAGTAGGCTGGCTAGGAATCGGTGACTACCCTCCTAACCCTGGTTCAGTGAGAATCAAGGTGATGGCTGCCTCTTCTGCTGCCGTCAATTCTTAGGTCCTAAGCCAGGTACAAGCAAGGAGGTTGGTTCTGGAGGTAGCCACGATGATGGCGTATTGTTGCCCTCGATGTTTGGAGGCGCCTGTGTAGATAACTGCATGATCCCCACCGAGGGTGGTGTTTAGCGCTTGCGCCCGTGCTTTTTGGTGACCCTCGTCATGTGAGGGTTTTATATTTCTAAGCAAAGGGAGAATCTTTAGTTTTAGTCGCCAAGAGTCTGGGAGTACGTCAAGCAGAGTGACGTTCTGGGCTGCGCAGCCCATCTGGTGAAACATGTGGTTACCCACAGATGTTCTGAGTCAGACCTTCTTGTTAGAAAGATGTCCTTCTATCAGCTCTTCCACCGTGTTGTGGAGCCCCGTGCTAAGTAGCCTCTGTGTGGACGCACTCATGAGAAGACCAATGGCCTGCTCGACTGCCTTTCTATTCATTATATAAAGCATCTCTATGTCTTCCTTGTCGAGAAGAAGACAGGGGCTTGACGTAAGATACTCTCGAGAGGACAAAAGCTTCAGTTAATCGAAAGGTACCGGATTCCTTTAGGCCTCGCTTCTTGGTGGCAACTTGCCTGATGATGTGTATGATTTGAATAATGCTGTTTTTGAGGCTCTGCAAGGAGACGTCACTCTTGGTGTTAGCCTCGAGATGTAGGCCCAGGATCTTGATGCTGAGGTTGGAGTAATGGCCTGGCCATCAAGGAGTATTTGAATGTATTCCTTGATTTGGCGTGAGGGCGGACAAGGAGCTGTGATTTTTACGTGAATACTGGAGGCCACAGGCTTTAGCACCTTGGCGTGTATACTAGAAGTGAGATTCCATGCATTGGTGTGAGCGTCTTTTAATTTTTGTAACTCTTAGCACATGAGCAAGGTGCGCACAGGGCCGCTATTGACGGGCGTGAGTGGTCGCGTGACGCTTTCACGTGGCATTCAGCGATAACGCAGGGGCTAAACCTGTAGATGTGCTTGGTGAGTACACCACCTATCTTCCCCGTCTTCGCGTGGGCCCGTAGCTAAATCGGTAAGACAAGAGGCTCACGCTTTGTTAGTCGATTTGTTCCAGGTTCGACTCCTGGCGGTGCCAGTAAATTCTTTTATTTGTTCACTGGAGTTTCGTGGTGACACCAACGGTCGCGAAAGAACCCTTGGGGGGTAGAGGTAAAAAGCTTTGCTTTAAAAACTGCGCGCAAAAGACACGAAGATAAGGAAGGGACAGTACGGGCGCAGAATCACAACTGACTTTATTTAAAAAACAAAAACGAACACATGCGCAAAAATAAACCAGTTCTTGCTCTTTTCTTATCAGTGCACCATCTGTTAAACGTAACAGATGCCTCCATCACACAATTTCCATGTTTTTTACGAAAAAAAAGCCTTCTACCAACTCGCGGGCAACTCATTCCCGGCTTCTGCTCGGCACTCTTGTTATATATATATATCAACTCATCACAGCAAACACTTAATAGGTGAACTCGTAACCCAGGGCAACTGGACACTTGCCCATCTCGTCACAATTGGCGTTTATCGTCAGACTTCTTGAAATGAAAATAATACATGAATTCATACTATTCTCTGCTTATGTGTAAACACTTTTCAACGATTTTTTACCAAAAGTTTACCTGATGGCCTTGCAGGAACATGCGAGAGCAGACAGGGCGTTTTGTTGGTTTTTGTGGGCTTCGTTGAGGTAATCGCATGAGGAAACTAGGTAAATTAGGTTTAGTTTGCTTTTTTTCACTATAATTTCTAGGTAATCGGGTGACGGAGCTACATTGAGTAGACCTTTACTATTTGGTTCTGTATTTTCGGTATTTAATATTTTGATCTTTTTGTTTTTTCTCTTCTCCCCAACGATGATTGTCAGGTTTTGCCAACAGTAGCTGAACTGGGTAACTTTCGTTTCCTTATTCTTACTGGGTGGTAATCAGACAAGTGCACTGGTCAATCCCACGGGATGGATATGCGACAGGTGAAGATGAACACCTCACTGAAATTAACCTTCTTTTGGATCCTGGTCCTGCGGGGATCACACTCAACGAGACCGCCGACTCTCTACCAGGGATCGCAGTTTCTGGGCCTGTTGTAGACGTCGTTGAACCAACACCTCTGGTAGAACCCTATGATGCTGAACCTCCAAGAGCAGCACGAATAAGTTTTATTGTCATTAGAATATTTATTCATCTAAAATTCTCATGGAAACCCGAATGGCGCCCTTCGCGCAACTTAGAGGTGATTATTACAGCCCTACGTTGTCGAGTACCCCAGTTAAATAGGTACATACTTCCACAGGTCTTGTCTGGCACCCAAAGGTCTGTGCAGCTATTGTAATGAAGTCTCTAGAACACTACCTATTGACGAGTCGACGGTTTTCATGTCTCAGACGTCAGTTCCTGGAGGTGGCACTTTCCAGTTTGTGGGTATCCCTAATAGTGCCGGCTCTGCTATCATTCGGTGATTCCGAAATGGGTTTCGGCCGCCGGTATGTATGCCGTGCCCTACGGCGCTACATTGAAAATACCGATAGATTCACTTTATAATTGCTATTGGTCACTCTCGCTTTGATTTTTGCAGATTTTTTTTCTGTTGTTTATGGAACCAAAACTCTTTCCAACCGGTATAAATTATATGTTTTCAGCTTCTCTTCATTAGACAAGAATTCCTATTATTTTAGCCGTAATCTGTTGATTGGCCGATGCCCTGATTGGCTATGTGCCATATCTAAAGGTGCAACAACAACAACAACATGACCTAGATTGGAACATAGCGTACAGCGCAGGACTAGGTGTGCGCAGTGTCATGACCCCTCTTGGTGTGTTCCAGTGGACTCGTCATAGTAACCACATTGTTCGCGTGCCGCCCGAGAAAGACACGTTCGCTCCATTGGATCCTATCGACAGCAGCGGTGCCCAGCGTCAGCCTGTCACGGGTCAGGACCTTCAACCGGCCCCCGTGCACCCTTGCACCCGCGCAGCAGCGGAGATACCCCCTTTGACAGAGGCAGCCGCCGCGGGGATATCAACCATAGTTATGTTGTTATAAATAAGTCCGGAGGGATGTTGTATTGCACGCCTTGGGTCACGTGACATGTCGTCACCGCACTCTCGGCCTCGGCTCCCCTCTCAGTGGTGGTAAATACAGCTCGCCTACTAGCGAGCCCCCTCATTTGTTTCACCCGGTTGTCACGATGGAATAAACCTATTCCGTTCCTTCAACGTTCGTGTGCCGCACCCGTCTGTCGCCCTGTCATGAAAGCAACATAATGGCGACGAGGACAACGAGCCTGCGACGGGACTACGCCCCCTTCAACGAATGACAGTGACACGGCCGCTGCAACAGGGATGGACGACGCTGCAACAGTGGAAATGACGATGCCTTCGGGAACTGGAACCGTCGCTATGGGCTGCGGGTTCGGGCAAGTAGAGCATTTTGCCGACTCTACCAACGACTGGCTTTCGTATGAAGAGCGTTTGGTAGCGTACAGGGGGGATTAAAAGAAATACGAACAACGGAGCGCACACCCTCCGACGCATGCTGCACCGTCTGGCTGCAAATTCAGTAAACTGCGCGCATGCGCACTTCTTCGAGAGCGGGTGAGATTTTGGCCTACATTTATGGGAAATGCTTGATCAAGAAGCGACCCCGGTCGTTTATTTTGAGGCGCCTTTTCACGCTACGTCGCCACTGAGCGGGATGATCATTGAACGGCATCGTGCTAGGTGCAATCAGCCTGCTGCGCGCTTGGCTCCCGAATTTAGTAGATAACAGGATGCTCAGTGGCGACAGAGCATAGAAATGCTCGTCAAAATAAATTACCGGCGTCGCTTCTTTATCAAGCATTTAGCCTAACAGTAGGCCACACTCTCAAACTCTCTTAAAGAACTACGCATGCGCGCAGTTTACTGACAGTGCAGGCAGACGGTGCGGCATGCGTCGAAGGCTGTGTACTGCGTTATTCGCATTTCATTTAATTCCCCCTGTAGTTACGCGTTAAAGGGGCACGAAGATTTGCGAGTTGACGCTTTCGTAAGCCTAATCGGCCCGAAGACATACGCACTACTGAAATCTTTGACCGCCCCTGATAAGCCGTGAACAAAATCGTCTGACGCCCTTCTTGAACTAGTTCCGAATGAACTTTTTCCCAAGCCATTTGTAATTGCTGAACGAAATTTCACCGCAGAACGCAGAAAGAAGGCGAAGTGATATCAGCTTATGTGGCGGAGAAAAGGCGAAAGCCCAAACGTGCGAGTTCGGAATCTTTCTCGACGAAGCTTTGCGTGACGGCTTTGTATGCGGCCTTCAGCGCGTCGATATTCAGAGGCATCTTTTCACGGAAGATAAGCATTTGACCTTCCAGAAAGCCGTCGAGCGCGCTTTGTCTTTAGAGGCGGCATTAAAGAATGCAACGGAAACACACGCACAGCCCGAGGAAGAGGCGGAACTGCACTAAGTGCAAAGCTCGCGACCGAAAGTGTTGCAAACAGGAAATTGTTATCGGTGTGGGTCACCGAAACACGCAGCACGGCAATGCCCACATAGTAAAGCAACATGCTTTAAGTGCCATCAAAAAGGGCATATTCAACGAGCCTGCAAGGCAAAGTTTGGAAAAAGTAAGCAAGGGTTCCAGGTTAGGGCTTTAAAAGCGAACATGAAGCTGTCTATGAACGACGTGACAACTTCTGCACAGACAACACTTATAATGGTAACACTGACTGCGCAAGGTGTTCCTTTGCAGATGGAACTGGATACAGGAGCTGCACTGTCCATTATTCCAGGAAATCTTTTCAATCGCCTTTTCCCTGGCATGCGCCTCAAGGGCACTACTCTTCGGCTGCGCACATATACAGGAGAGCTCATCACGCCGGCCGGAGTGGTAAACGTCACAGTGGAATACAGCCACAAGCGACATGTTCTTCCTCTCTACGTTGTAAAGCGGAGAGGCCCACCACTTTTCCGACGAGAGGGGCTACAGCACATCCAGCTCGACTGGTCAAGCCTCAAGGAGCTGCATGCCATCAAGACGGCGTCGCAAGGCTCACAAAAGCAGCCCGCAGAACTCGAGGCACTTCTCCAGAAGTACAGGCAACGGTTCAGTGACGAGCTGGGAACAAATCAAGGTTAGAAGGCACAATTTCATTTAAAGGATAATCAGGAGCCTAGATTTATGAAGGCGAGACCAGTACCTTTTGCGCTCTAACCTTCAGTTGAAGAAGAAATTGGGAAGCTGACTGGACTGGGTATACCTTCGCCTGTCACCAGTAGCAAGCACGCGAAGCCTGTTGTACCAGTTATAGAGAGTGGTGGGTCCATCACGCTATGCGGTCACTATAAAATGACCGTAAATCCAATCTTGGACACTGAACACTATCCTCTTGCCATTGCCGACGAATTGTTCGCAGTCCTGGCAGGAGGCAAGACGTTTTTGAAGTTTGACTTGAACCGAGCGTACCAACAGTAAGATTTGGATGAGTCTTCAAAAGGGTATCTCACACTGAATAACTATCAAGGATTGTATGCAGTAAATCGCCTCCCTTTTGGAATTGCTTCGGGTCTGGCAATTTTTCAAAGAACTATGGATAACATACCTAAAGGCTTTAATGGAGTGACGTGCTACATTGGCGACATCATGGCAACGGCAAAAATGGACGAAGAACACATGCGCAACTTGCAATCCGTGCTGCAGCGCTTGTCTGAAAAAAGGGCTGAAAGTGAAACCGGCCAAGCGCGAGTTCTTCAATGATGAGCTGCAGTATTTGGGCCACATTGTAAGCGCCGAGGGAGTGCAACCAGCAGATGATAAAAACAAGGCTATAGTGAAGGCGCCATGACCAACTGATAACCATCAGTTGCGGTCACTTTTGGGTCTCGTGAATTATTATGGAAAGTTCGTGCCCAACCTTTCCAGTGTTGTCTCACCCCTCAATAGCCTTTTGCGAAACGACATTCTCTGGTCATGCAGCGACCAGTGCAAGTCAGCCTACCGGTAAGTGAAGGGCTTCTTGTCGGCGCCTCCAGTGCTGACGAAATATGACACAAACGCTCCACTGCAACTATCGTGCGACGCCTCGGCGTATGGGATCGGTGCGCTGTTGTCACGTGTGGATGCCAAAGGTCAGTGTCGTCCTATTGCCTACGCATCACGTATGCTCTCTCAGGCAGAATCTGGCTACAGCCAGATAGTGAAGGAATCGCTTGCCTTAGTTTTTGGAGTGAAGTATCACTACTACCTGTATGAACGCGCCTTCTTCCTCGTTACGGACCACAAACCTTTGCACACAATCTTGGGCCCGAAGACAGGCACTCCAACGATTGCTGCAGCGAGGTTTCTGTCTGCTTACACGTATACGCTGAAGCTCAAGTCATCGGCGGAGAATGCAAATTGCGACTGTTTGTCACACCTCCCACTTCCTGATCACAGCGAAGAGCCTTTAGAAGAGATGTTTTACGTTTTGCGTTTCAGTACATTGCCTGTGAACAGTCGGGACATGGCACGTGAGACTTTCCGTGACCCTGTGTTTAAGAATGTGTTGCATTATGTGCTGAGTGGTTGGCCGGATCGCGCTCCAAGCGACGAACTGAAACCATTTTCCCACAGACGGTGTGAGTTGTCTTTGCAGCAGTAATGCCTCGTGCTTACCCGTGTGATCATCCCTAAGCGCTAACAGTCCTTCATGCTCGAAGAACTTCATCAAGGACACCTAGGTATAGTCAGAAACAAGGAGGTGGCGAGAAGTACGTATGGATGCCCACCATTGAAAGTTAGTGGAACGGAAAGTTAGTGCATGCCAATCTTGTCAGTCCCAACGTAACTTGCCCTGCGCCTCTCCACTGCACCCATGGGCCTGGCCTACCCGACCTTGGGAGCGTGTTCATGTAGACTTTGCAGGACCTTTCATAGGTACTATGGTACTAGTTGTGATTGACGCGCATTCAAAGAGGCCAGAAGTGTTTGTAATGAAACAAACGTCAGATGAAAAAAATGTGCGCCAATCCACCCTGCGCATGTGGTTGGAAAGAAAAGCTGTGTACGGCACCCACAACGGTTACGGCCCCAATCCGACGTCACTTAAATTCACTCTTGTCCCTCTACCAATAGTGAAACCAGAGAGAACTGAAATGCACTGAACCACACCCTCTATTACTTGAAAGAGATTCTTGATAAGGTTAAATTAATGCATGATGCATGAACGGTGGTTGGTTGAGTTGTATTGGTGTAGCGCATGAGTCGAAACTCTATTTTGATAAAATTAAAGGAAGCTCAAACCCGGTGTTAGAAGATCTCACTTCTCCGTCTTTGCCACCGCGGACAGATGCAACGAGATTGGTGGCAGAGACGGGGGAGTAGGTGGAGGAGGAGGAGTAGTAGGAGAGTCGAACCCGGATGTATCGAACCCAGATATATTGAATTATTGCATATATTGAACAGTCCAAAATCCCCTTGGAAATTCTATGCGAAAGCAAAAATTTATATATCTAATTATTAATATTTCGAACTTATTTGCGATCGCCTTGGAGTTCAATATATCCGGCATCAACTGTACTTGCATTCATATTTCTCAACGGACCACAGTGTGGACCAAGGGAGTAATTGCTTGTTCACTGTTGCCCATATGCAGTCCGCTTGTGCTCTGTCCACCAGCTGAAGCTGGGTAGGCAGAGAGGGGCTGGACAACAGCATCTACATTGATCTTGTTTGGGCAGTTGACTGAAAGAGCGGAGGGTGCTCAAGACTAAAGTCGCACACCCCGATTACGTGGCGGAGTGTTTCTACTGCTGAGCAAAATTTCCATTTAGCGTCATGGCGAGACGCGTAGGGTGTGGGAATTAGCCGGATTGTATGAGCCCTAGGGCAGTTTGTTATTCTCTGGAAAGGTCAGGGTAGGAGGAAGGTAGGTTCTGTCTCTGAAGGCGAAGTTCACTCCATATTTTTCTTCACTTTCTTATTTTCCAAATTCTTTATCTTGAGCTACTACATCCTCCCCTTTACTTTCCGAGGTCTTCTTGACTGCCAATTCTTATTTCTGTCTTATTTTCAACGAGCCCCTCATTTCCTATTCTGATTCGCTACATGCACAGCGAGGGCCTCGGTTCGGGCAGTCTTGGTGCCATAGGGAGCTTAAGGGGGTTAAACGCTGGTTGACCACTCTCGACATGTCGTAGACGCTCGAGTCACGGCCCGGGGGTCAAAAAGAAGGTCCCCTTCACCCCGAGTAGTCCGAGTAGCGCCGGCTATATCCCCCAAGCGCAGGAAACAAAAACACCTGAATAAATACCCCAGAAAGTAGAGGCTAAAGTAGCCCCGCCGGTAGCGTAGTGGTTATTGCACCAGACCGGTATTCTGGAGGTCGTGGGTTCGAATCCCACCTGGCGGGCATTTTTTCTCCACTTTCTTATTTTCCAAATTCTTTATCTTGAGCTACTACATCCTCCCCTTTGCTTTCCGAGGTCTTCTTGACTGCCAATTCTTATTTCTGTCTTATATATATATATATATATATATATATATATATATATATATATATATATATATATATATATATATATTATTGTGGGAACTGCGCGCTGGAACGAGACGAGGGACTGGGCAGTGCGTCCCTGGGCCTCGAGGAGATCGGACGTCTGAGGACGGGTTCGGTTCTGATATGACTAAAGGTGCGGTTTCCTGGGACTCGATGTCTTTCTTCCCCGCACGGGGCACCTTGAGCAATCTTGGTGACGGTACTGGCGATACCGCGGACCCCGAGCCCCCAAACATAAGCTGGATTCAACCGTGGCGATGTGTTTATAGGTGGAGGGTTAAAAACCACGAACGGTGGCCGTCGGAGACCAGGTCCAGCTCCGGCGGATGGGCTCCCTGTCTGTTTACCAGGCAGGGAGCTCCGGGACCTCTTTGGCTACCAGGGTAAGGTCAAAGAAGAAAGTACCCCCGTCTCCCTGCTTTTATACTATGCTATATGGCATTTTCAAACCCCCCCCCCCCCCAGACGTGATCGGCCCCCGAAAAGGGGCCGCACCGAAGTATCTTTTCCTTCTTTGTCTTCTATCTCACTCCCAAAGCCAGATAACTACCCTCGTTTTTTGACCATTGAATCTGTGGACAAATCGAAGCCGGTTTGCTCACAATCTGTATTTCGTGTTTCTAAATACCTTGAAGGTATCATCGGCAAAACATATGACGCCAAAAAGCTCAGAACTGGTGAAGTGCTAGTTGAAGTTAAAACTCAACAGCAATCCACAATCCTCCTGAAACAAACGCGCATGGCAGATCGGGAGATCAGGGTCACACCCCACCGCAGCCTCAACAGTTGCCAAGGTGTGATCTCTTAGGCAGATCTGCTAACCGAGACAGAGACTGATCTGCTCAAAGGCCTAAAAGACCAAGGCCTGACAGCAGTAAGGCGCATAGTCATTAGGAGAGACAATAAAGAAATAGCCACCAAACATCTGATCCTGAATTTTGACCGCTGCACACCGCCCGAGCATGTCAACGCAGGTTTCATCCGTTCTTCTGTCCGGCCGTACATCTCGAACCCGCGGCGCTGTTTCAAGTGCCAGAGGTTCGGGCAAGGTACCAACTCCTGTCGAGGCAGAACAACATGTGCCAAATGCGCCCAGCACGATCATCTCTCCGAAAACTGCACTGCAACCAACTTCACCGGCCCGAATTGCCAGGGTCCACATGCAGCATACTCTCGCGCTTGTGAAAAGTTTCATCTTGAAAAAAAAATCATTAACCTTAAGATAACCGAAAACATCACCTTCCCAGAGGCGCGAAAGAGGTTCGCCTCCTTCCCTCTGGGCAGGTACGCCGACGCAGCTCGCCGAGGGGCGGAGGGGCGTTGGGTTTCGGCGGGGACCCAGTACCGCGAGTCGGACTTGGTCCCGCGCCCGCCCCCCCCCCCCCCCTGGGTTTCCTATGGCAGCCCAACCCGTCTCCGCACCGCTCGCCCACCCAGCAGCGTCTGTGGTGGCAACAACGTCTGTTGGGGATGCCGCTGCATCCACTGCATCCTCTCCACTGGCCCAAAGCACACGCAAGGGCACGGAGATGGAGACGGAGGCAGTCGCAGCGACCCCCTCCCCCGCCTCACTGCCTGTGCCACCTGTGGTGCTCCCCACGCCTTCGGCACTGGCAGCGCAGGCAAAGAACACCCGAAAGGGTACCACGTCAAGGGGGCCCAGTCCGCTGGGCACCCCCTTGCCATCAGATGACGACATGGACGTCGAGCCCTTCCGGCTTTCATCGCAGCGGAAGGAACGGGCTGCGACGTCCAGGTCAGTAGAGAAGGCCAGATAACCCCTTCCAAGAGTGCAAGCCCCGTAAGACCCTACACAAATAATCACACTCCAGTAGCTCTAACACATCATAATGGGAAGAGAAAACATAGTTCAATGGAACTGCAGAGGCCTTCTGAATAATCTTGACGACGTGCATGAGATTCTGCATGCCAATCAGCCAAGTTTAATGTGTGTCCATGAAACACATCTGAATTCCAAACACACAAATTTCTTAAATAGTTACCTGGTATACAGGAAAGACAGGCATGGCTGCACACACTCTTCTGGCGGTGTGGCCATAATTGCCCGCAAATCCTTAGCATGCCACCCTGTCACCTTGAACACTGTCCTTGAGGCTGTAGCAATTCGAACAATTATATTTAATAGGTTGATAACGGTATGCTCCATATACATTCCTCCTGATGTCTCACTTTCGAGCTCTGACATCGAGGCGCTGGTTGACCAGCTGCCCGAACCGTACATCCTTACAGGCGACCTTAATGCTCACATCTCTCTTTGGGGCTCTTCACGCACGGATGCCTCAGGTCGCCTGATAGAGAAGTTTTTAACATCCTCTGGAGCATGCCTTTTCAACAAGAAACAGCCTACATACCATAACACAGGTCACAACACATACTCACATCTTGACTTGGCTATTGGTTCTGCAATTCTCTTTCCATGTCTTGAATGGGGCGTGGGCACAGACCCATATGGTAGTGACCATTTCCCCACTTCATTAACGCATATAGGTACAGCCCCGAGCAGTCCATCTTCCTATAAAAGGTTTACTGAAGGAAGAGGTAACTGGAAACATTTACAGAGACATCCAAACTACACCACACATCCATAGGACACCTACACGTTGAAGAAGCTACCCAACTGCTCACGGCGCACATCCTCGACGCCGCCGAAAGGTCCATTCCCCACGCCTCTGGTGCCCCGCGCAACCAGCGGAGGCCGTGGTGGAATGAGGACTGTAGGCGGGGGCGAGAGGCCCAGAACAAGGCGTGGGGTATCCTTCGTCGGTACCCCACGTCGAGTAACCTCCTCTTGTTCAAACGGGCCAAGGCGTTCGGAAAACGTGTGCGCCGTGAGGCAAAACGCGATAGTTGGCGTACATTCATAACATCAATTAACTCCTACACAGACACATGGAAAGTATGGACGAAAATACGTAAACTCAAAGGACAACAAACACACAGCCTGCCAATGGTCAGCACAACAGGGGACACACTCGAAGACCAGGCTGACACACTCGCACAACACTTCCAACACGTTTCCAGTTCAGCACACTACACAAGCACCTTCATGAAACACAAACAAATGGCAGAAAAGAAGCCTATACTAGATAATAATAGGTCAACATCTTCTTATAACTCAGAGTTTTCACTGCATAAGCTGAGGGCTGCTTTGAGCACGTGTAAACCATCAGCTCCAGGCCCAGACAACATCACATATACAATGATACAATACCTACAAGCAGACACTCTTTTAACACTCTTACACCTATATAACAAGATATGGCTTTCGGGGCACATTCCAAACTCTTGGAAGGAGGCTATAGTTGTAGCTTTCCTGAAGGAGGGAAAGGACCCGTCGTCCCCCTCAAGCTACCGTCATATTGCACTGACGAGCTGCCTGTGCAAGCTTCTCGAGAAGATGATCAATCGCAGGCTCATGTACTTCCTCGAGTACAATGGTCTTCTCGAGAGCTGCCAGGCAGGCTTCAGGGCGGGGCGATCCGCGAACGATCAACTCGTATCTCTTGAATCGTATATAAAGGATGCCTTCGTTCATAAACAGTATTGTGTAACTGTGTTTTTCGACCTCGAGAAGGCCTACGACACCGCTTGGCGGTACGGGATCGTCAGTGACCTAAAGTCATTCGGTGTATCGGGTAACATGTTAAACACGCTTGTCAGTTACCTGTCAGAAAGAACGTTTCGAGTGAGAGTCGGTGGTGCACTCTCAAGGGTTCACGTGCAAGAAAATGGCGTGCCACAAGGTGGTGTGTTAAGCTGCACTCTCTTCATAGTAAAAATGAACTCTCTTGGTAAGGCACTGCCACCCACAATCTCTTATTCCATGTATGTAGATGACGTCCAGATATCCTATAAATCATGTAATATGTCAATCTGCGAACGTCAGGTCCAGCTTGGTGTCAAGAAACTTGCCGGCTGGGCAGGCAAGAATGGTTTTAAATTGAATCCTGCAAAAAGTTCCTGCGTTGTGTTCTCCAGGAAGCATGGGGTCCATCCGGGCCCAGACATTCATCTTAATGGCGTGTCGCTTCCTGTGAACAAGGAGCACAAGTTCTTATGTGTGGTGTTTGATCACAAACTCACATTCCCCACATCAAGGAACTTAAAAATAAATGTCTCAAAACAATGAATATACTTAAGGTTCTCTCCCACCAATCCTATGGTTCCGACAAAGAACTCTTGCTTCGCTTGTATACTGCTTTGGTTGGGTCTCGTTTGGACTATGGCAGTGTGGTGCATGGGTCGGTGACTAAGACAGCCTTGCGAGTTCTTGATCCAGTGCTACACTTGGGCCTTCGTCTTTCGTATGGTGCTTTTCGCACTAGCCCTGCTGAGAGTCTTTATGTCGAGTGTAATAAGTGGAGCCTTGAGAACCAACGAACATACATGGACTTGCTTTATGCTTTTAAAATTTCATCGCTGAATAATCATCCTTTTTATCCTGTCTTTAACGATACATCAACATCTCTTCTCTTTCTAAATCGCCCATCTGTTCCTCTGCCCTTTTCGCTTAGAGTCAGAGAGCGAGCCTCGGATCTGAGCGCTTCGTTTTTAGATGTGTACAGATCATCATTTTCAGACATTTTACCTCCTTGGAAAGTTCGTCCTGTGTCCTCCGACCTTTCTTTTATGAAACTTGACAAAAATCGTGTACCGCGAGCTGCAATACTGCAGCACGTTCTGTCTCTGCAGTTTAAATACCCACTTGCAGAATTTTACAGTGACGCGTCTAAAACCTCCACTATGGTCTCCTGCGCTGCTCATGGTCCGAATTTCAGTGCAGCCAGAACCATGAGCGTCCACACAACAATTTTTTCAGCAGAAGCATATGGCATTTTACTCATTGTACCACACATACTTGAAAATCAAATTCCGAAGTCTATCATCTACACAGATTTTCTGAGTGTTGTTCGCGCACTGTCATCGCACAAGCCCCCCAAAAACCACATAGTTAATCCTGTATTTACCACTATCATGTCTGTGTATGCGCAGAAGCATCAGCTGGTCCTCTGCTGGATCCCAGGACACGCTGGGATCGCTGGGAACGAGTTGGCAGATGAGAGGGCTGCTGCTGCTGCACTCAGGAACACTCTAGACATTACAACGATACCCTACACAGACCTCAAGCCACACATAAGACAACACCTGCGCTGAACATGGCAAACACAGTGGGATGAACAGACAGAGAACAAACTACATGTAATAAAGCCACACTAGGGACGGTACACCGTTGACTCACACAACAGACACACGGAAGTCGCCTTGGGTAGGCTGCGGATAGGGCACACCCATGCGACGCACTCGTATCTGCTGACGGGATCTTCTAGACCCCAGTGCAGCAGGTGCGGAGAGGCCCAATCCGTAGTGCACATACTAATCACATGCAAGGCACTTCACACAACACGACACAAACACTTCAGAGATGTCTACAGACAACATGTTCCCCTACATCCATCGTTTTTTCTAGGTGACGAAGCCATTGTTTCCATGAAACGTGTGTTTGAGTATTTGTCAGAAGTCAAGTTTTTAAACCTCATTTCCTATCACGCATCATGAAATCTGGCCCTCTACACCAGCCATGCTCATTGTCGTTCTGATCTTACTTTTGTTTATGCTTACTTTACTTAGTGTTTAAGGTTTCACCCCTCATATATGACTATTGTTTTGGCGCTCTTTGCCCCAGTTGGCCTTGCGCCATAAACATCCAACCATCATCATCGATGTCTTTCTTGGGAGCCGCGGCCGGGCGCTAGGTCCCAGGTACCACATTTGGCGCCCTAAACGTGGGGCCGGCCGTTGGTTCTCGGGAAAGACATTGTGGTCTTCTTCCTCTTTGTTCTAGAGCATTCGCTGTTCGCGTCGCTGGTGTCTGGGGTATTCTCCGGTAATTCTCTGGGGATTTGTGTGTCGCTTTTCTCGTTAACAGTGGCGTTTCCCTTGTGATAACGCGGCGGCTGTAATCGCTGTGTGCCTTTTTTCGCTTCGTGATGCGCAGCATTTCATCATGGAGCGTACGCCTCGACGGGGCGCAGCCAGGCCTTCTGCTCGACAGAGCCTCTCGGTCGATCCTCACGGTGCCGGCTTTGGATCGGATGCCTCGGCGGTCGTCGCTACCCTGGGCCCGATCGCACACTTCAGCGGGAATCTCGTTAATCGCTCAGAGAATTTGCAGGTGGGGCCCGCTGGTTCTGGGCATGCGCCCCCCACGAGCCTCGAGGCACCGTAGCGCATGCTGGCGTTCCACCCGAGCCTCGCAGTGTCTTGGTTCACGGGGTATGACGACTTCAAATCAGTGGCGGACTTCCTGAGCGATCTCAATGTTTACAAGATGGTGTCGGGTGCTTCGGACGAGTTCGTGTTGACCCGTGTCCTGCCGGTTGCCCTGGAGGCATCGGCTGGTCGTTGGTTGCGCCTGCAGACCCCGTTCGCGTCCTGGGCGGACTTCGAGGCACGCTTCCGCGAGGAGTTCTTGCCTCCCGACTACGACTACCGCCTCCGCCGTGAGCTGGAGACAAGTACGCAGCACCCGCGCAAGGGCTTGCTCGAATACATTCGAGCTATCCAGGAGCTCTTCAAACGAACTATCCTGGGCTCGTCTGACGCGGATATGGTAAAGCACGTCTTGCGGCTTTGCAACCCGCGCTTCCGACCTTTCCTGCACGGTCGTGATTACTCGATTTTGGAGGAGATAGGGCGACATCGAGGACGCTCTGATATCAGAGCTGAGTTATGTACCCTCTCCGCCAGTAGGGGAGGCACTTGACCCAGATTGCGCATGGAGAGACACCTATGCGACTTCGCCACAGCGAAGTCTACAGCCGCGTACGGCAGCGGCTGGCTTGAATTCACCCCGCGCACCAGGTCCTTCTGCCCTTGGCGACAGGCAGTTGGAGCACGGACGACCACTAGATGGTGCAGCCTACAGCGGGAACTCCCCGCAGTGGTTAGAGCCAGGGTTCCTGCATTGGGAAAACAGGCCCTCTTTACTGGCAGGCTCACCGCTCCCCGACCCGAGTCTCTCCCTTGGGGGTCGGCAATGAAATCCTCTGAACTCCGGAGGTCCTTCTCGTCCGGTCGTCGACACGGGAGGGTCGCGGGGCTACGTGCCCAATGGAAATCAAGCTGGCGGCTTTTACCGATGTGGACAGCCTGGACACTTCCGTCGTGGGTGTCCTGAGGTGATGGCTGGTCGCCAAAATATCAACAGCCATCAGGGAAACGAGTACGGCCCGCGATGCTAATGGCCACCAAAGTATCGCTATGGGCTCCAGATATGACGAATGGCGAACACTTGTGTTTTTTACCCTCTGCTTGTCGTGTTGAAACGCCGGCACAGCCCATAGCACCGCATGTTTCTGTTTACGTGGTTGGAGCGGACATTGACGCCTTGATTGACACTGGCGGCAGTTTGTCGCTAATTGGCGATACAGTGCTTGAACTTTGCCGAGCACGAGGTGTCAAGTTGCGCAAATGCAGCACCCGTTTGCAAGTGGCCAATGGTGCTGTTGTTCAGACACGGGGTGCTGTGCGCTGGCGCATTTCTTACGCAAGCAGAAGGTGTCGGCAGCGCTTTACGTACTGCCCGGGTTTGGTGGTGCCCATGATTTTGGGCAGGGATTTTGTTATTCGCGAGGGCCTCCTGCTTGACTTGGCGGGTGGTGGTTATAGATTGGGCAATGACGCAGAATATACCTTTTGTGGCGTCAACGCATATCTGCACCGTGCCAAGGTCACCCGCAGTCGCAACGAAATCGGTGTTGCCTGAGCGAATCAGGCAGTTGCTTGCGGAGTGTTCTTGCAGTGACTATGAGAGGGAGCAGCTCGCCTACGTGCTGGAGCCGTTTGCCGAAATGTTTACGGATGCCCCTGGGAGGACAACCGTCCTTCAACATCGCATTGACACGGGAGACGCCCCTCCTTGGAGCTGCAATCCATGGCCGCTCAGCATCCAGAAGGAGGCGAAACTGGACGTCGCCATCGAAGAGATGCTGAACACGGGGGTTGTGCGGCCGTCGCAGAGCGCCCAGGCGTCTACAGTCGTGTTTGCGCCAAAAAAAGACTCCAGTGTACGTCTCTGCGTGGACTACCGTCGTCTCAACGACATAACTTTGAGAGACGCTTATCCTTTTCCAGCCGTAGAATCCATCATTTTCTCGCCTGCTGGTGCACGCGTGTTTACCACTCCAGATTGCTCACGCGGCTTTTTGCAACTTGAAATGCACCCTGATGATATTCCTAAAACCGCCTTCAGATGCTACAGGGGTCTTTTCGAGTTTGTGCGCATGCCGTTTGGGCTGAAGAAGTCCCCGAGCTCGTTTCAAAAGTTAATGGACATCGTTCTTGACGATGCACGTTATAAGTACGCGATGGCCTATATGGACGACGTAGTCGTCTTTTCGCGTACCTTTGAGGAGCATCTCGTGCATCTCAGAGATGTGCTTTACCGCATGAAACGCGCCGGTCTCACTATCAATCCTAAAAAGGTCCAACTCGCGACAAGCAAAGTTGACTTGCTCGGCTTTGTCGTGGACAAGGGAGAGCTTCGTCCTAACGATGCCAAACTGAAGGCAATTGCAGAGTATCCGTGCCCGCGTGAAGTTAAGAGCTTGCAGCGCTTCTTGGGCATGATAGCCTTTTACCGTAGCTTCATCCCTCATTGTGCGGAGCTGTCACGTCTGCTAAAACAGTTACTACGGAAAGGCGTAAAATGGAAATGGGAGGAGGCTGGACAGCAAGCTTTTGAAGCACTCTCTCGCGCAATCGCGGAAACAGCGGCGTTAAGGATACCGGACCTTAAACAATTTGTGTTGCAGACCGATGGTAGCGAATATGGACTGGGCGCAGTGCTGATGCAGCCGTTTGAAGGTGTTCTCCGTCCGGTCGCATTTGCTAGCCATACGCTCACTCTGGCTGAGCGCAATTACACGGTCACAGAACGTGAGTGTCTAGCAATGGTGTTTGCGCTAAAGAAATTTGACATGTATCTTGACGGTGCCTCTTTCACCATTCAGACAGACCACATGGCATTAACGTGGCTGCAGCGTTTGCAGAACCCTGCTGGTCATCTTGCGCGCTGGGTGCTTGCGCTTCAGCGCTACGATTTTACTATCCAGCACAGGAAGGGTTCGCATAACCAAGTCGCTGACGCGTTATCACGCGCGCCCCTGCCGTCATCTTCGGATGCCGAAGCGCCGGCGCTTGTGGCTGCAGTGGATGCTGACGCACGGTTGGGTACGCTGGTGACCAGGGCAGATCTTCTCACGGCGCAACGTGCATACGGACTTCGCCGTAAGAATATTGAGCACCTCGGGGCACAGGGCGCTGCTCCCACCAGCAACAGCGGTGAGTTTGATTCATATGTGCTGGCGGAGGACGGTCTCCTGCTGAGGTATATTCCGCAGGAAGACGAAGCTAATTCACCATTCCGAGCTGTTGTACCTCGTAAGCTTCGGAGGGCTTTCGTTCGTTAGTTTCATGATTCCGCACTGCCTGGACACAGCTCCGGCAGCAAAACTTATGAAAAGTGATGTCGGGCTGTCACGTGGCCGGTGATGAGGCAGGATGTGCTGAGGTATGCCAGGAGCTGTCACGTGTCTCAGACAGCGAAACCCCGAGTTGGTTGCCCGCCCGGATTGATGCAGTCTGTGGAGAGTAAGAGCCCCTGGCAAATCGTTGCTTGCGATTTCATGGGCCCTTACCCCGATAGCCCGCGTGGTAATTGTTATTTGTTTGTGGTGACTGACCATTTCACGAAGTGGGTAGAGCTGTTCCCACTACGTACCGTCAATACATCGAATGTATGGAGGTGCCTAATAGAAGTGTTTTCGCGCTTTGGGTTCCCCGCACAGCTCATAACGGATAATGCTACGTATTTTACGAGCAAATTATTTGAGGACAACTGCCGAGCTGTAGGCGTGAAACAAAAACGCACCACTACATATCACGCTCAGGCAAACATAACTGAGCGTGTGAATCTCAACCTCAAGGTGATGCTAATTGCTCATACGGAGCAACACAAAGATTGGGATGCCAAGCTGCCTGAGATTGCATTTGCCACTCGCACCACCGTGAATCGTTCAACCGGGTTTACGCCGGCTTATTTGAATTACGGTCGGGAGATGCCATTTCCTCTCGACAGGACACTTCCAGAAACGGGCGCGGGTTCTGGTCTGTCGCCTCATGCTGTGGTCGTCCGCCATTCTGCATGACGCGATACAGGCTGACCGGGAGGCGCTTGATGTTACTCCTCTCCAGCAGGCGGAGCAGTACAACCGGGGTCGTCGAGATCTTCAGCTTGCGGTTGGCGACATGCTTCTCCGGCACACTCAACCGCTGAGCGACGCTTCACGCAAGTTTTCCGCGTCGCTAGCTCCTAAATGGGAGGGCCCTTTTACCGTAAGCGAAAAGCTGTCTTCCATCACGTATCTTTTACCCAACAACAGGACAGGTGAACATGCAGGCCTGGTTAATATAGCCGACCTTAAACGGTACAACGCGGACTGATAATGTTTCTCTTTTCAGAGGACGCCTTCGCCTAGCGTTGCGTATGAGCGCTAGCGAAATAACAGAATTAGTTTTTTCTTTTACTATCCACATTTTCAATTTCTCCTCTGATTATTCTTGACCTATCTTTTCTGTGAAGCCTTGATCAGTCCTTCATGGTTCTTGTGGGGTTCACCTATTCCGTAGTACCAGCTTGGCTTCCTCTTTTTTGTTCCTTTTCAATATTTTTGTTTGTATGTACTTCTGCACGCTCTCGTAGATGTCCCCGCCACCACGCAATCTTCCTGGGCCCTCTCGGGGATGTGGCCATTCTGCGTACGCACAGGCCCGTTTCCATCCCTGGCTTCCCCGGGTGCCACGTAACCGCCCTCCAACGCTTCGCACCGAGGCCTTTTTCGACGGTCGTGGAGGCAGATCGCTCGGTTGGCTGGGTGTCCCGCCTCCTCTGAGAACTCTAGCCCCGTCCTGAACGTGGGGATCCAGCGGCCGATGTCCCACAGCTTTTCCGGGGCCGTTTACTCTCGGATCGACATCCCCAGGAACCTCCATCCATCTACACGGCAGAGGAGCTCCGTCGCCTTTGCCCTTACTGCCGGGTGCCGCAAATCCATGTGCCCACGCACCTGGCAGGTGCTCTGCATCGTGACTGCATGACTGCCGCCATTGCTGAGGCGTCTGCTTCCGCACGACCCCGAACTGAAGACTCCGTCGCTGCAGCTTTTGCCCTGCTATTTCATCACCACCCGGACCTCCTCCGCGACCCTCTCCCGGCCGACCACGTCATCGACATGCCCGACGAGTCTGGCTTCGTTTTCGGAGGGGGGTAATGAACATAGTAATGAGCAACTAGAGCAGGTAACGGTATGTGCGCAACCATTGCTAATCTACGCGTAGGCGTGTGCTGGGGACCTGCAGCGGTCACCATCAGTTCCGTTCTGTGCATCTAGCAAGGTTAGCTCTGGCTTTAGCCTTTTTTAAGTGACTGCGCTTATCCGCCTCTCGCTTGGAAAACTGATTGAATTAAACACCATTGGAAGTGGTGGAGAAGCGGTTTAAACGTCCACCAGCAGAAGTCCTGGAGCTTCGAAGCCGCAGGCTTTCAATGCCCACAACCACCGTTTAGGCTGTTGATCAACAAGCACCATCTATGCTACACATCATCTGCGTTAGTTCCGTCCGTGAGCGCAATCCCCCCCTTCATCAATTGCGAGGGTGATCATGATACTGAGGAGTGGCTGTCGACATACAAGTGGGTGAGTGCTCACAACAAGTGGGATGACACCACCAAGTTGAGCAACGTCGTGTTCTATCTCACGCAATTGTCTCACGCATGATTTTTGAACAACGCACGCGACTTCAAAATATGGGGCGATTGTAAGACCCGGTTCTCTAAAGCATTTGGCAGCCCTGCTGTACGCAGAGTACGAAGAGAACAACGCCTCCGCGGAAGAGCTCAGACGCAGGGGGGATTTCATCAGGTACATCGAAGACGTAGATCTGTGCTGGCGCGTCGACGTGGCGATGTCTGAAGTAGATAAAGCAAAACATAATTTAAAAGGCGTCGATGATGACGCGTTCACTATGTTGCTTACCAAGGACCCAAAGCCCGTGACAGAGGTAGTGAGCCTCTGCCAAAGCTTTGATGAGCTGCGTAGGCAACGAGTCCTGTTCCAGCAATCCGTGGGGACAAACGAAGAACTCTCCGGTTTGACTTTCACTTCCGAGCACTCTTCACCTGAGACGAGGATAAAAGACTTCATCGGCGAGGAAGTTGCACGCGAACTATTGATTGTACCGTTTGTTCAACAGCCACGCCAGCGTCAGGAGGGACCACCTTCATGCGTTCCTCCGTCTCTTCAGCGAACGATTCGGGAACAAGTCACCGAGGCCCTGCCGACTAAACAACAAGTAGTTGCAGCTCCTGCTACCCTTTCTGTTCCCCAGGTAGCTGCTCTTGCTTTTCCCATGGCTTCACCGGCTGCATTAACCGGTCGCGTGACGTATGCTGAATGTGTCACACAGCCCGCCCGACCGTTTACCCATGCGTTCAAACCAGCCATACCAGCGACTGTGCCGTCCAGCTATCAGCAAGTCTCCCAGTTTCAACGTCCAGTGCAAGTGGTCGCCACCAATCGAATCCGTGGCGCACGCCGGACAATCGCCCTATATGCACTCTTGCGGATACGCCGGACATGTCGCATGTTACTGCCGCTGTGTGGTGCCGCATCCTGAGGTTCTCAACATTCCAGGATACAAACCTAGGCAAGTTCAGCATTCAGCATCGCGTATCCTCGAGGACTTCCCAAACGTCATTTGTGCCTGACCAGCCGACGTTTACCAGTCGCTGATCGCCTTCTCCCCGCCGTCGCTCCCTGTCGCCTATGCGCCGTCAGCCTGCTCCTCCGGAAGTGGGTAACTAATGCCCACAGTTTCAGAGGCACGAACGGCGTATTCAGCGAAAATTCGAAGTCCTCGTGCCTATCCAGCAAACGTGATAGATGTAGTTGTTGAAGGAGTTCCTTGCCCTCACTCTACTCGACACTGTTCGCCATATCCGTTATAAGTGCTTAACTCTGTCGCTTGCTGAAAAATGTGATGACACCACTTTCTGGACTCTCGCTTCGGACTGCATGGACGCCTTAACAAGATTACCCGTAAAGATGTTTATCCCTTGCCTCGGATCGAGGGCGCTCTCGATTGTCTACAAGGTGCCGAAATCTTTTCCTCCATAGATTTGCACTCCGGCTACTGGCAGGTGGCGGAGGCTGAATGTGACCGGCCCAAAACGCCGTTGGTGACCCCCGACGGGCTATATGAATTCAACGTCGTGCCCTTTGGGCTATGCAATGCGGCAGCCACATTTGAAAGAAAGATGGACAGCATCTTACGCGGGCTCAAATAGCACAACTTGCTCGTTTGCGCCAGGTACTGACCTGTCTCACTGCAGCTAGAATACAGCTCAATCTCAAGAAGTGCCGTTTTGGTGCACGTAAACTAACCATCCTGGGCCACGTTGTTTCGAAAGACGGTGTGTCATCCGATCCCGAAACACTGTCTGCCGTTGCCAACTTTCCCAAGCCTAATTCAATGAAGACCCTCCGCAGCTTCATAGGGATATGCTCTTATTTCTGGCGCTTCGTTCGCAATTTTGCTTCCATCGTCGCCCCTTTCACGAGGCTGCTCAATGGGGCAACGGTCTATCCCCGTGGTCTTCTGAGTGTGACGACGCCTTCACATCCCTGCGACGTCTACTAACCTCACCACATATACTCCGCCACTACGATCCCAGCGCTCCTACTGCAGTGCACAAGGACGCCAGTGGTGTTGGTATCGGTGCCATGCTCATTCAGCGCAAGCTCAACTGCGACAAAAATGTCGTTGCGTATGCGAGCAGAACTCTCACCAAGGCTGAGTGCAACAATACGGTTACTGAAAAAGGATCCCTCGCGATAATTTCAGCCCTTGCAAAGTTTCGCCCCTAACTTTACGGCCGGCCCTTTGACTTTGTCATGGACTATGACGCCCTATGTTGGCTGTCGTTCCCAAAAGATCCCAGGAGACAACTGGCGCGTTGGGACCTCCGCTTACAAGATTAAAGCATTCGTGTTATCTATCGGTCCGGACGCAAGCACACTGATGGCGACGCACTTTCGCGCTCCCCTGTTCCTGTTGATGCTACATGCGTTGACGCAACCAATCCCATATTTTGATCACTGACCCTCACAGACATGGCCTTCCAACAAAGGAGGGATCCATGGATTGCTGCAATCGTTGACTCCTTGTCGCCACCTTCAAAACTAATTCCGTCATGATCCATTTGTCGCCAAGCTGCCCACTTCTCTATTCCAGACAACCTCGTCTACCGCTGCAACTACATGTCAGACGGTCGGAAGTGTTGGCTAGTGGTGACACGTAGCTTACGAAAAGAGGTGTGTTTCGTACGCCATGCGGATTCGCAGAGCGCCCATGCAGGAGACCTGGAAACCTATAGTAGGCTGCGCCACAGGTATTAGTGGAAGGGAATGTACACCTTCGTGCGCAAGTACATTCGCGCATTCCCGGAGTGTCAACAATGCAAGACACCTGCTGCGAAGCGAGCTGGCACGCTGCAGCCCTTGCCGTGCCCCGCGGGTCGATTTGAGCGAGTCGGTATCGACCTATACGGCCCTTTACGACACACTCCTCCAGCCAATCGCTAGATCATCGTGGCTGTAGATCACCTCACGTGCTACGCTGAAAAAGACGCGTTTCCCGCTGCCACTGCGCGTGATGTAGGGGGATTCATCCTTGGTTCCCTTGTTCTATGCCATGGTGCACCCCGGGAACTGCTTAGCGACCGTGGCCGTGTATCCTCTATGAGGCTGTTCAATCGCTTCTGACGGAATGCAATATTGTGCATCGCACCACGACCGCATATCATCCCCAAACGAACGGGCTCCCTGAAAGGTTCAACCGTACATTGGGGGACATGCTTGCGATGTACATCGCTTCCGACCATTCAAACTGGGACGTGGTACTCTCCTTTGTGACGTACGCATACAACACGGGCGAACCGAGCACAACACGCTTTCACCTTTCTTTTTACTTTACGGCCGCGATCCTTCTTGTACCATGGACACTATCCTACCATACAGCCCTGACGCTTCCGAACGGCACCATATTGCCGAACTGATGCATCATGCCGAGGAATGCCGACAGCTTTCCCGTTCGTTCACGGCAAATGACCAGGGTCGCCAGAAGCAGCATCATGACCAGAGCCACTCATCGCCCACTTTTTATGCCGGTGATCTAGTTTGTATATTTATACCTTCTACAACGCCAGATCTTTCGTTCACGGCAAATGACCAGGGTCGCCAGAACCAGCTTCATGACCACAACCACTCATCGCCCACTTTTTATGTCAGTGATCTAGTTTGGCTATCGATACCTTTTACAACGCCAGATCTTTCTACCAAGCTACTTTGCAAATACCACGGCCCTTACCGTGCAATCAGTTCTCCATCACGTGTAAACTACGTGGTTGAACCGTTAACTCCGTCAGCCGACCTCCAGCCGTCGTGGTCGCGAACTGTTCATGTTGGCCGCTTAAAGCTATAATACGAACTTCTCGTCCTAGACTCGCCGTAAGGCACCAGGATGGCGTCTTCTTCGGTGGCGGGTGATTGTAATAAACAATTGAAGCAGAGAATGGCATGTGCGGAAGCATCACCAATTTACGCCTGAGTATGTGCTGCAGACCTGCAACAGTGCCTCTCGCTTGGACAACTGATTAAATTACACACCATATATATATATATATATATATATATATATATATATATATATATATATGGCGGCCGCTGGGAAAGAAGACGTTCTACGTCTCCCGCGGTAGTCGAGGGGCGGCACTAGTTGACCGGCCTCAGAGCTCTTGTAAATATAAACCCCCGCTTTAAAGTCGAGAGAGAAGCCGCCGTGGGATAGCGTAATGGCGAACGCACCGCACCGGTTATGCGGAGATGTGGGTTCGAGTCCCGCTCCCGGAAAAACGGCGGATTTTTTCTCGACTTATATTTTCGCTTATTTATCAATGAATCAAAGAAACGTGACAAGCACACGTCATTCGGCCCTATTAAATATTTCGAAAAAAAGCCGAATAGCACTGGCAATGACGGCTGCAACATTGATATATATATATATATATATATATATATATATATATATATATATATATATATATATATATATATATATATATATATATATATAGTAGCAAGTATGTATGTACCGCACATGGAATAGTAGTTGTTACGAGAATCAGCCATAATTGGCAAATCCGCATACGGGGTTATGCGGCGGATGCCGACTAGGAGGAGGACGCTCTCATTCAAGCACAGCCCCGCAAAAAGCTGGTCATTTCGGCTCGCCCCTCGTGCGTTGACGCCTGGTTCACGAATAAACGAGCCCATCCTTCTACAGGGACGTCGAGTATCTCCTTTACAATTTTTGGTAGAGGGTGCGGTGCTGCTCCTGTCCCCATTTGTCTAAACTGGAGCTGCGCAGTCGGACACTTCCTTCGGCGATGTCTCACGGTCCACGCCTCCTGTGGCACCCATCATCTGACCTGGCACGGTCCGTCAACGGGATCCCCCTTATTTAACGGCACTGAGGACCAGGACGCGGAGGACTGGCTCACCACCTTCGAACGGGTGAGCGCCTATAACAATAGGGACGATAAACTGAAGCAGAACAACGTCAGTCTCTCCTTGGCCGGTGTTGCAGTGACGTGGTATGAGAACCAGGGGTCTGATCTCCGCACATGGTCAGCATTCAAGACCGAATTCACCAAAGTGTTCGGGCGCCCAGTAGTTCGGACACTACGCGCTGAACAGCGTTTTCGCGAACGCGCTCTTGCGCGCGAACGAAACCTTTACCTCTTACATCGAGGACATCCATGACTTATGTAAAAGGGCAAACAGCACTATGACCGAAGAGGGAAAGATCAAGCATATCCGTAAAGGCATAGACGATGGTGCCTTGCAAATGTTGCTCGCGAAAAACCCTCGCACTGTTGCTGAAGTCATCAATGCTTGTCAAGAGTTCGATGAACTCCACAGAGAGAGGGCTCTCACTCGTAAACCCGCGGAACAAGACCATTCGCTTTGCAGCTTAGCCTTTGATGATAGGGGTGTCCTCTTCGCCCGGATTCAGGAGTTTGTTCGAGAAGAAGTGGCTCGTCTGTTTTCCCTTGTTAGCGACGTAGCGAAGCCTCCTCAGCCCGATTTAGCCCCAACCCTCAAGAGCGTGATGCAACAAGTCGCTCATGTGCGATATGCACTCGCGAGCCCAATCTAGCGGTAGCTCCAGTGGCTTACGACGACATCACGGCGCAAACGCTGATGGCCGCTCCTTTTACTTTCTCCGACGCAGTACAACATATGCCTCTAACCAATTTCGAGACCGTGGTACAGCCTTTCACTGAAACCAAACCGGGACCCTAGTTGGCGACTGCTGCAAGCTCTGGGAGTTATGCCACTGCCGCGGTTCAACGCATCCGGTCCACGCGTGTTGTGCCGCATCCGGCGTGTCCATTCGCAAATCCTTGGCGCACGCCCGATAATCGCCTTTTTGCTATTTGTGTGGGATTGCGGGACATGTGGCACGCTACTGCTACCATGGCATGACGGGCATGACCACCCGTGGCATGACCACCTATGACGCACGTCCTAGCCCCGTTTTCGATGACACGTATCTCGTACGATGACCGTGACTTCGCAAGCCGTGCCTCGCCGTTTCCACGACGCCACTCACTCGTTCCGATGCGCTGTCGCCCGACGCCTAGTTAGACGGGAAACTAGACGCCGCAGTTCCGGAGGGGAAAACTGCGTCACCGTCTAAATGCCAAAATCCTCCTTCTTCTCCGCCGAATTTAATCAAATTGCATGTTGATGGTGTTTCTACGCTAACGCTTATCGATACTGGAGCTGCGGTTTCTATTATGGACGATAAATTTTGCCGATCGTTACGACAGGTGACGACACCTATATGTGGTGTTACTCTGCGCAGCGCTAATGCGCAACCTGTAGAACCGCTGGCCGCATGCACTGCTCGAGTTACAATTCAAGGGGTCGTCTACATCATCGAGGTCATCGTCCTGCCGTCATGCTTTCACAACCTGATTATAGGATGGAACTTCTTGTCACGCCATCACGCGATCATTGACTACGCGCGCGCTGAAATAGAACTGTTTCCGGTAGTTCAAAACGAGTGGGAGAAAGCCGCCGCAAAGTTGCTTGTTGCTGACGACAGGGACATCCCACCGGATTGATCTGTGCTTGTACCATTGTCGTGCAGCAGTGTTTCGGAAGCCACAGTCATATTCGCTCCTTTTGGTCTCTTTTCGCTTCGCAAATACTTTCCACCGCCATTTGCTGTCCTCGACATCAAATCCGGTCCCAGTTCTGTGCCTGTCTCAACCCCTAATCCGTGCCCCACCAAACTCTTTCGCAGTGAATTCTTGGCCTTATAGAAGATGTTGACACTTCCGTTCTTATCGAGGTACCTGAAGACGTTTCTCCCGTTCATATCACCGCGCTTAGCTCCGGTTGCTTACGTGATATCTCACCTGATGCGACTATGTTGCTCAACACCATTGACGACGCCCTTCCTTCGACCCAACGTGACCAACTATTGACTGTTCTACGACGCTTAAGTATATCCTTCGACTGTCATGACACTCCTTTGGACGCACGTCAACTGTTTCGCATCAGATCGACACTGACACTCATGCACCATTGCGATAGCGACCGTATCGTGTGTCCCACCGAGCGTCGTGTTACTGAGGAACACGTGCAGGACATGCTAAACGCGATGTCATTCGACCATCGATGAGACTTTGGGCTTCTTCTGTTGTACTTGTCAAGAGAAAAGATGGATCGAATCGGTTCTGCGTGGACTGTAGATGCCTAAAACATAACTCGCAATGACGTTTACCCGCTGCCCCGAATTGAAGATTCTCTTTACAGCTTGCAAGGGGCGAGTACTTCTCATCATTGGATTTGAGGTTGGGCTACTGGCAAGTGCTCATGGCCAACGCCGATCGCTTTAAAAACAGCATTTGTAACACCTGATGGCCTCTACGAGTTCAATGTCAAGCCATTCGGACACTGTAATGCGACCGCTACATTCGAACGAATGATGGACAACGTATTGAATGGCCTGAAATCGAAAACATGCCTTTGCTACTTAGATTACATCGCCGTGTTTTCAACATATTTTACAACCCACCTAAAACACCCGGAGCAATTATGGATATGCCTTTCTTCGGCCGGTTTCCAGCTGAACCTTAAAAAGTGCCGCTTCGCTTCTCGGAAACTCACCATTTTGGGCGATGTTGTTTCGAAAGACGGCGTCCTCCCGGATCCAGGGAAACTCCTTGCCGTGGCGGAGTTCCCAAAGCCGACTACGATGAAGGACCTGCAAAGGTTTATGGGCCTCTGCTCCTATTTCCGCCGCTTTGTACGGGACTTTTTCTACATCATCGATCCCCTCACGCAACTTCTCGGTGGAATTGGGGAAATTTCTGAATTGTCGTGTGAGTGTGAAAACGATTTTCTGAGGCTACACCATGCCCTTACGTCACCACACATATTCAGACATGTCGATCCATGCGCACCAACCGAAATCCACACCGATGCCAGCGGTGTGGGATTTGGTACAGTCCTCACCCAACGACAGGACGGGTATGAGGAATACGTTGTCAGTTATGCGTGTCGTACGTTGACGAAGGCGGAAGCAAACTACTATGTAAAAGAGAAGGAAGGTTTCGCTATTGATTGGTCCATCAGCAAGTTTCGCGCCTACCTGTAGGGACGCCCGTTCGACGTTGTGACGGATCATCATGCTCTTTGTTGGTTGTCTTCACTAAAGGATCCCTCCGGTCGCCTCACCCGCTGGGCCCTCCGCCTTCATGAGTATGATATCCTGGTTCTGTACAGGTGAGGACGCAAGCATAACAATGCTGACGCCCTTTCTCGCTCTCCGCTTTCATTGGACGTCGCCAGCTTGTCGACGGCAGATAACACCCTGGAGCCTCTCACCATAGCGGACATGGCTGCTGAGCAGCGTAAGGACCCGTGGATCACCTCTATTCTCGAATATGTATCATGCCCGCCTGCAAACGCTGCTCCAAGAATACTGCGCCGACAAGCTGCTCACTGCACCATTCGTGACAAACTCCTATGCCGCCGCAACTACCACAATGACGGTCGAAAATGGCTGCTAGTGATTCCTCGCCACCTACGCAAGAAAATTTGTTCTTGCTTTCACGATGACGCGCAGTGTGCTCACGCTGAACTCCTGAAAACGTACGAGTGCCTCAGTCTTCGCTACTACTTGCGCGGAATGTATACCTTTGTGAAAAATATTGTTAAATCCTGCCCAGAATGTCAACGCGGCAAGACTCCTCCGCAGCACACCGGTGTTCTACTGAAGCCATTGCCCTCTTCAGCGGGTTCCTTCGAACGAGTGGGCACTGATCTCTACGGCACACTTTCCAGCATAGCTTCCGGTAATTGCTGGATCATCGCCGCCGTTGATCATCTAACCCGTTACGCCGAAACAGCTGCGCTACCGGCGCCCATGGCTCGAGAAGTAGCATCATTCCTTCTTCAGCGGTTCATGTTTCGTCACAGTGCTCTTCGCGAGCTACTGAGCGATCGAGGTCGCGTGTTTTTACCCGACGTAGGGGAGACCCTTCTAGTTGAATACAGCGTTGTCCACCACAAAAACGTATCATAGAACCCACAGACCAATGGTCTGACGGAGCGGTTTAACCGCACACTGAAGGATATGATCGCAATGTACATTTCGTCAGACCATTCCAATTGGGACCTTGTTTATCTTTTTGTGACGTATGCTTACAACACCGCTAAGCAGACAATCACAGGATTTTCGCCGTTGTTTTTCCTCTATGGTCGTGAGCCTTCAGGCATGGCTTACACTACACTTCCGTACCGACCTGAAGCCTCCGAATTTATGCCAGTTTCAGACGTCGCTTCACGCGCCGAGGAATGTCGCTGGCTTGCTCGTCGATTTACATCGGAAGACCTGCATCGCCAGAAAGCCCGCCACAAGGCATGCCATTATGTTTTGGTCTCAGCTCCAACTTTCCCGAACAGATCCCTTGTCTTGCTCTACATACCGTGCCCGACTCCCGGATTGTCACAGAAATTTATTTCCCAATATTACGGCCCCTACCGGGTTGTGGAGCCGAGCATCGCCGGCGAATTATGTTGCTGAGACTGTAAAGCCCACTTCAGGCCGCCGCCGTCGGGGGCGTGAGACAGTTCATGTCACGCGGATAAAGCCCTACTATGACCCGTTCGTCTCGTGTACCCTTTAGGTCACCAGGATGGCTTCTCCTTTTCGGCGGGGATATTGTAGCAAGTATGTATGTAGCTCACATGAAAGAGTAGTTGTGACGAGCATCAACCATACCGGGCAAATCCCTGTATGTGCGTATGCGCCGCATGCCCCGCAAAAAGCTGGTCGTTTCGGCTCGCCCCTCCTGCGTTGACGCCTCGTTCACAAATAAACGAGCCCATCCTTCTACAGGTACGTCGAGTATCTCCTTTCTCATATATATATATATATATATATAAATATATAGAAAGAAATGCCGGCAGTCTACAACGCCAAAGGAGGCATAGGGGAATGGTGAGACTATTTTTTTGCGGTTAGTGACGTTACATTATTTTTTATTAATTACGTGAGAAAGAAAGAAAGAAAAACACGCGCCCAGAGTGGGGACCGAACCCACGCCTTTCGATTAGATCTCGAATGCCTTACCAATTCGGCTATCTGGGCGACTGTGTTCTCCTTCACTTTCTGGGGTATTTATATTTACTACAACTGTATCTGACGCTTGAGGGTGGTAGCCAGCGCCACTCAGACTACACGGGGAGAAGGGCACCTTCTTTTTAACCCCCGGGGCATGACGCGAACGTCTACAACCTGTCATGAGCGGGTAAGTGGCGGGAAACCCTCTTATGCCACCTTGGCATCAAGGCTGCCAGAACTGAGGCCCTCGCTACGCTTTCGCGCGATAATAGGGTTTGGAAATGAGGGGCTAGTTAGGAAAAAGAGAAAGAAATGCCGGCAGTCTACAACGCCAAAGGGCGCATAGGGGAATGGTGAGACTATTTTTTTGCCGTTAGTGACGTTACATTATTTTTTATTAATTACGTGAGAAAGAAAGAAAGAAAAACACGCGCCCAGAGTGGGGACCGAACCCACGCCTTTCGATTAAATCTCGAATGCCTCACCAATTCGGCTATCTGGGCGTGTAGTCTGAGTGGCGCTGGCTACCTACCACCCTCAAGCGTCAGATACAGTTGTAGTAAATATAAATATCCCAGAAAGTGGAGGAGAACACAGTCGCCCAGATAGCCGAATTGGTAAGTCATTCAAGATCTAATCGAAAGGCGTGGGTTTGGTCCCCACTCTGGGCGCGTGTTTTTCTTTCTTTCTTTCAAACGTAATTAATAAAAAATAATGTAACGTCACTAACAGCAAAAAAATAGTCCCACCATTCCCCTATGCCTCCTTTGGCGTTGTAGACTGTCGGCATTTCTCTCTCTATTTCCTAACGAGCCCCTCATTTCCAAACCCTATATTTAAATATATATATATATATATATATATATATATATATATATATATATATATATATATATATATATATATATATATATATATATAGGGTTTGGAAATGAGGGGCTCGTTAGGAAATACAGAAATAAATGCCGGCAGTCTACAACGCAAAAGAAGGCATAGGGGAAGGTTAGACTATTTTTCTACCGTTATTGACGTTACATTATTATTAATTTTTATTAATTACGTGAGAAAGAAAGAAAGAAAAACACGCGCCCAGAGTGGGGACCGAACCCACGCCTTTCGATTAGATCTCGAATGCCTTACCAATTCGGCTATCTGGGCGACTGTGTTCCGCTTCACTTTCTGGGGTATTTATATTTACTACAACTGTATCTGACGCTTGAGGGTGGTAGCCAGCGCCACTCAGACTGCACGGGGAGAAGGGGACCTTCTTTTTTAACCCCCGGGGCGTGACGCGAACGTCTACAGCCTGTCATGAGCGGTCAACTGGCGGGAAACCCTCTTATGCTACCTTGGCATCAAGGCTGCCAGAACTGAGGCCCTCGCTAAGCTTTCGCGCGATAATAGGGTTTGGAAATGAGGGGCTCGTTAGGAGCCCCTCATTTCCAAACTCGTGATTTTCCAAGCTCGTGTTTTTCTTTCTTTCTCACGTAATTAATAAAAATTAATAATAATGTAACGTCACTAACGCTAGAAAAATAGTCTAACCTTCCCCTATGCCTTCTTTGGCGTTGTAGATTGCCAGCATTTCTTTCTGTATTTCCTAACGAGCCCCTCATTTCCAAACCCTATTATCACGCGAAAGCTTAGCGAGGGCCTCAGTTCTGGCAGCCTTGATGCCAAGGTAGCATAAGAGGGTTTCACGCCAGTTGACCGCTCATGACAGGCTGTAGACGTTCGCGTCACGCCCCGGGGGTTAAAAAAGAAGGTCCCCTTCTCCCCGTGTAGTCTGAGTGGCGCTGGCTACCACCCTCAAGCGTCAGATACAGTTGTAGTTAATATAAACACCCCAGAAAGTGAAGCGGAACACAGTCGCCCAGATAGCCGAATTGGTAAGGCATTCCAGATCTAATCGAAAGGCGTGGGTTCGGTCCCCACTCTGGGCGCGTGATTTTCTTTCTTTCTTTCTCACGTAATTAATAAAAATTAATAATAATGTAACGTCACTAACGGCAGAAAAATAGTCTAACCTTCCCCTATGCCTTCTTTGGCGTTGTAGACTGCCGGCATTTCTTCCTGTATTTCCTAACGAGCCCCTCATTTCCAAACCCTATTATCGCGCGAAAGCTTAGCGAGGGCCTCAGTTCTGGCAGCCTTGATGCCAAGGTAGCATAAGAGGGTTTCCCGCCAGTTGACCGCTCATGACAGGCTGTAGACGTTCGCGTCACGCCCCGGGGGTTAAAAAAGAAGGTCCCCTTCTCCCCGTGTAGCTTGAGTGGCGCTGGCTACCACCCTCAAGCGTCAGATACAGTTGTAGTAAATATAAATACCCCAGAAAGTGAAGCGGAACACAGTCGCCCAGATAGCCGAATTGGTAAGGCATTCGAGATCTAATCGAAAGGCGTGGGTTCGGTCCCCACTCTGGGCGCGTGTTTTTCTTTCTTTCTTTCTCACGTAATTAATAAAAATTAATAATAATGTAACGTCACTAACGGTAGAAAAATAGTCTAACCTTCCCCTATGCCTTCTTTGGCGTTGTAGACTGCCGGCATTTCTTTCTGTATATATATATATATATATATATATATATATATATATATATATATATATAAGAGAGGGAGAAGGATTTTATTTGAAGAGAAGGCCGGGATGCTTGCCGGAATTTCGACACCGACATGCTACTCGGCGGGGAAGGAGGAGGAGGAAAGAAAAGGCTCTATAGATTACAGGGCAGAAGAAAGAAGAAGAAACAGAAGAAATAAAAGACGACAGAGAAAAATGACGTTTGGTGTGTGAGCAGTGGGATTAAAAACTGTCGTCTAATCTCTAAATCACTGCATTCACGCCAATCTCCTTCACACAGCCGAACAACGCCTCCAGTACTTTGCGTTTAGCTGGTGGAGATGGCCAGGGACCAAGAAGTATTTTCAAGGTCATCGGTCCTGGGCTGAGGCGCTATAGTTCGTGCACAAGAATACACCTCGCGAGTATGTATGCGTAGAATTCCACCAGCAGATGCTCCACGGTTTCCGGCGATCCGCAGTTGTCGCACTAAGGGTTTGTGGTGACACCAAGTCGAAAAAGGTATGTCGTCGTAAGCGCTGCTTTGAGACGAAGTCAGTGCTATAACGTCTCTAATCGGCGCGGAAGTTCCGCTGGCAGCCTCCTCCTGCGCTAAGGGTCTATGTAGCGTAGGAAGGCATGGTGGTGATCTGGAAGGGACCAGAGCAGTTCCGTTACACTAAAACAAGTGCCTTCGCCATAGTTGTGACATCACGCTTAGTGAAAAAATATTCCTCCCATTGCCCATTTCCAGGCCCTAGGCCGCATTTCCGGCAGCTTCATCCGCCTTCTGATTTCCTAGAACACAACAGTGACCGGGAAGCCACTGAAATATTATACGGTGTCCAGCGTCATTGCCGAGGTGGGCATGTATGTGATGTCACGAGAGGCATGTTCATGAATGGTGAAGTAGTCGCTGCGTTACAGGCTTTGGAGAGCAACCTTTGAGTCTGTGAAAACAGCCCATTGCTTCGGCTGCTGGCATAAAATGTAGCGTATAGCTGCCTTGATGGCGTGAAGCTCGGCGGTCCTAGATGATGTCGCACGCTCGGGGCGATAGGAAACCGTATGGCCAGTAGAGGGAATAAATATTCCGGAGGAACTGCGTTCAGGTGTGCAGGAGCCATCTGTGAAGATGTGGTTTGCTTAAGAATACCGCCGGCCGATATGGTGAAGGGTTGATAGTAGGAGTCCACTTTGAGGCATACTGTTTTTGGATTCAATTCCGGGGATCTGATATGTAGGGGCGAAAGGGTCTAGGGTGGAAAATGAGATGGCATTGCTTTTGGTGCCTTGGAGGGAACAGAACGATTTTAACGTCCTGAGTGTTTGCCGACGCTTGAATTACCATTTTCAACCATGCGTATTAGTATATGGCTTTTGGCGTGCATCCGATGACGCAGATGTATTCGCACAGTCTTCTGGAGACGAATAACGTCCAGAGGCAGACAGCCAGCTTAAGGGATCGTACCTAAGCACGATGACCCTTTCTGGAGGCCGAGGCAGATGCGGAGGCAGTTGTTTCTCGCCGCATCTATCTGCTTTCTGCTTCTGGGCGGGAGCTTCTGGAGGACAGGGACTCTGTACGCAGTAGACCATCGACATAGGCTTTACAGAGCAGTACTATAGAGCGACAGCGACTGCCCCAGCCACTGCCAGCGAGGTACCCCAGGATTTTTCAGATCGTGGTTATTTTTGTACGGCGTTTCTCCACTTCAGGAGCCCAGGAATGATTCGGGTTTATTAGGATTCCGAGGAATCATTGGGTTCCCACATATTTTAGGGTGAGGTCTCCGAGAACTAGTAGATATGGTTGCTTGTGCTTGCGAGTAAAAGCAATGGCGACACTTTTCTTGGACGATAGTTGGAGTCCTTTCGCTGAAAGGTATGCAGAAATTTTCGTGAGAGATTTCTGTAGCCTTTGCTGCGTGGTACGACGCGACTGCGATGCAGTCCAGATGCAGATATCGCCTGCATAAAGTGGGGCGTGGACTCCAGGTGGCAGTACTCGCTTTAGGTGGATAAGAGTACGGTTAAAGAGCAGAGGGCTCAAGACGGCTCCTTGTGGTGCTCCTTTTTGTATAGTATAGTAGCAAGTTGGGCCATCCCATCCGGCGTGGACATCAAAAGTTGTCGCCCTGGTAGGTAACTTCAAATCCAAGCGGAAACGTTTCCACCAAACCCAAGAGCAGCAAGGGATGTCAGCCTGGCATCATGAAAAACTGAATCAAATCCGAGTTAATGTAAAAAATATGGCAATAGGATCATACCCTTTATGTAATTCTTCCTACAGAGATGAAATTAGAGCAATAACGTTGTCACCGGCTGCTCTATTTTCGCGAAAGCCGTTCATCTGAGACGGATGGAGGTTTTTGCTTTCAAGGTACCAAGCCATTCTTCTGAATATCATTTTCTCCCTCATTTTGACGACAAAGCTTAGCAAGGCAATTGGTCGGAAAGAGATATAAATAGTTGGTGGCTTAACAGGTCTTAGGATTGCCACTAGCTTATCTAGTTTCCATTGGGAAGGTACTGTGCCACAGAGCCAGATTGAAATGTAATATTCTAGGCGACGCAGTCGAGAGTGATGGAACAGGTGAGAAGTGGCCACGTAGGTCATTTCGTCTTTACCGGGTGAAGAACATTTGTTGGCATTAGAAATAACTGTGTTGAGTTCATGTAGGGAAAAAGGAAGGTTGATGGCGGGGCAAACCGCAAGCGGGACTTCGGAGTGGGCACTTGTGAGGCGGGTCGGCGGTACTGATCTTGTAGACAGTACCTTACAATACTATACTCTTCAGGCGCCTCTTTCAGTGAAATGACTTCGTGCAGCGAAACGCTCGGAATGGGTACATCTGCTGAACATCGCTGCCAATTCCCTTAACGACGCGCCAGATTCGCGATAGAGGCTTGCGAACATCCAGTTTTGAGCAGTCCCGCCTTGGCTGTCTGATCAAATTCTCCAAGTGGCGTCTTACCTGCGTTTGAATTCTGCGAGCCTCTCGAACGTCTTCTGGTTTCTTTCTGCGTCGTGCGTTACGTTCCGCGAACGCCTACGAAGGGCTCGCAATCTTTCATAGTCTTCGTCTGTCTTCACATTGAGACGCTCGACCGTGGGTCGGGAGCACTCCTGAAGGCAGTTGGCCATGGTTAGAATTATGTCTTCGTCTTGAGTTGCCGCTGTAATTCTGATATATACCCGGGCTGCGTAGGCTTCCCAGTCCGTGAGTTTGATCCTCTTTCCACCTCGACGCACAGCCGCATTGGGAGAGGATATGAGCACGGGATACTGATCACTCCCTTTCATTTCTAAATCTGTCCTCCAGACAAACTTTCGTACGAAAAGGCTTGATATAAATGAAATATCAATGCATCTGCTCATTGCTACGTTTTTCAGGAACGTAACCCTGCCGTTATTCAGTGGCTCTATACTATATTTAATCATCAGCTTGCCGAGTCTTGCTCCATGGGAATTTGACTCCGCTCCCACAAATTTCGTGGTGTGCATTAAAATCACCGCAGATTAAGTGTGGGGTAGGAGTTGGTGATGATATTTTCTAGCCTCGAAGCATCAAAGGCAGTTCCTGGCTCTAAGTAGGCAGCAATTAGTGTGAATGGTTGAGTGCCAATTGTAGTCCTCGCACAGACGTACTCTTCGGTTTCATGAGCTGGGACGGCCACTTCTGCAGCAGGTACATCATTGCGGAAACCTATGAACAGCCGGCTAACACCACGTAAACGCTGCGAATGAAAAAATATAGTAATTATTTAAACGAAATGGATCTCCAACGCAAGATTCAGATATCACGATAAATTGAAATTGGTATAAACGTAAAAGCTTCCGAAAGTCGGCAAGTTTCGAACGCAAGCCACGGGCGTTCCACTGAAAAAGTTTGCAGTCCTTTAGATCGGTGTTTATAGACACTTTCGAAAATGTGGACGGCGGCTGACTCGCCATTGGTTGGATATGTCATCTCGCTGTTGCGTCTTGAAGTTAGAGGCTATTAGGGGCTCTAAAGCCACAACAGCTTCGACTTCAGGGAAGCGCCGAGAAGAAGCGTTAGCCCGTAGCAGTGCCTTGATAGCTGCGAAGAGCATTGGAATAAGCAGATTCACAATATCAGTCGGGCCGGTCGGGCTTGCTGATTCCTCATGGTTCATGGTCTTTTCGAGAGCGGCGCATCGAGTAACAGAAGTGATCCTGAGAACTAGCACCAAAAGGGATTTTTGAATTTTTGGTCGGTGACTATTCTTGGACTATTCCCGCATAGGACTTCTCTGGAGATGCACTTTGATGTGGTGCGTCATGCGTCAATTTCATGTCACTGGTAAAGACTAGATCAGGGTTCAGCGGAGGTTCACGTCGACTTGGAACTTTGCCATGAGTATGCTCGACATTGCGAGCAAGAGTAGCGGCCTTTTTCTCTGGGCCAGCTCCGTACGACGCACGATGTGGCCCGCCACAGTTCGCGCAACGAGGTTGGGCCCCGTGACATGCAGTCTTTATACGAGTGGACCCAGAACGTATCTTACAGCGTACTGGCCCTCTGCAATTTTTGACGGTATGTCCATGCCTCTGACATTTGGAACACTGGGTGGCTAAACCCATGTACTTTGTTACAGGGACGCTGCAGAAGCCAAGCAACACTCAGGCAGGTAGTGGCATGCCAGACCTGAACTCTAGAATGACGGATCGACGGCGAGTTTCAACAAGGACGTTGTCCTCGGTACGTGAGTAAGAAACTTGCCTGCGAGCATATATGACTCCTTGGTCACGTAACTAGCCTCCAAGCTCCTCATCTGTGTATTCTAGAGGGACGTCTTGAATCCTCCCGTAGCTCATCAAGTATGACTGCGGAACTCGAGCTTCAACCGCCGTACCAGCGAGGGTTGATACCTGTAGAAGATGATTAACCGCAGTCAGAGATGACACGGTGACAATCAGGCTGCCATCCTTGTTCAGGCGATGGCTCAAACCTTTTTCTTGTGCCGCTGTCACGACCTCCGCTGCGACGATGTTAGGGTTTGCTCTTCAGTGTCTGCACCCTGTTTCTGTCGGTTTAAACACGACGGGGATGCCCGTGGTTCGCTTTTTCTTGTACGAGACAGGTGTGAAGGTTTGGTCCATTTCTTCCACGTTGCCATCAGGAGTGACAGCAGTGTCCGGAGCATGGGCGATAGCACGCTTTTTGGAGGCTGGTGGACAGTCTGGGTCTGTAGAGATCAGTGTTCCGTTTGAAGCAGCTGAAGCAGCAGGCTCGTTCGGTCCCGGTGGAGCGGACATGCTCTGGCCAATGGACTCCATTACGGCGGCATAGAGCGCAGGAAGTGGCGGAACCCTGCCGAGCAGCAGGGTACGCTCGCCGGCCTCAGCAAGCCGTTTGATGCGGTGATTCCGCCGCCTGGGCGTCTCTGGGTGATTAGGGGTTAAAGGCTAGGAAGAGCACAAAAAGTGAAGAAATTGTGGGGCAGCTAGGATAACCGGCCGCCCGAACCGACTTCTTTCTCCCTTATATATATATATATATATATATATATATATATATATATATATATATATATATATATTGTGAGCGCTTACTTGTGCACCTGTGAACTGCCGCACACCGTGCGCGTCCACCGTCTACCGGTGTGGTCAACCCCTCACCTGTCCATAACCATTACAATCATCATTTGTACATAATCATCATCTCAAGTCGCGTGTGTGTGGAATCGCGATCTGGCAAGTAAAGGACGGAACCGTTCAACCGTTCGCTCTGCTGCTTCCCTGAGAGAAGCGTCCTGTCTCCTTACAAGCTGTCTCCTTACAAGTGGTGGAGGTGCGGGGTAGCACAAGACGTCCTGAACGAAGCTCCAGGGGTGCGGCCGGTTGAGGTAGAGGTCGGGGTCTCATATATATATATATATATATAAATATATATATATATGTGTGTGTGTGGGGGGGGGGGTGGGTGGGTATGTGGGTGGGTGGGTGTGCGTGTAATGAGAGACCGGTGTACGGAGTGACCTTTTCTTCAGAATGCTCGAGCGAAGAACTAGCGAGCACACACACATACGCACACATACAAACATACATACATACACACATACATACATACACAAATACGTAACCAGAGCTTGAAATGGGGCTACTTGGTTTCTTACCCGGAACGAAGTGCTGCGACAAGGAACATTTGTCGTCCTTGTCCCGCCTAGCGCCAGCAATGTTCCACGACAAATACGTACACACATACATACACACGAACATACATACACAGACGCATACACACACATATACACATACATACATACATACATACATACATACATACATACATACATACATACATACATACATACATACATACATACATACATGCATGCATGCATGCATGCATGCATGCATGCATACACACATACATACATACGTGCATACATACATACATACATACATACATACATACATACATACATACATACATACATACATACATACATACATACATACATACATACATACATACATACTGAAGGAACCGCCTTGAAATGCGAATGGTTCGCTAGCCCGACCATTCTTGACGAAGTGACGCTGACACGAAAGAAACAGAAATCCCCGGTTTATTCCGGGACACCGAAACAAAAATGACATGAGGATAAACAGCAGCTTGTAACACATGCAGTCATATAAACAACGCGACACTGAGAAAAACATTACACTATCTTCCCACGTCGGAACCTTCCGGAGATGCAAAGCCGTGCAAACTCCTGCAAACTCGAGATCCTTTGCATCTCCTCAGTACCCCGCACGGGGTACCTTGAGTATTCATGGTGACGATGTTGGCGACACCGCGGATCCCGAGCTCCCAACATAAGCCGTGTCCAACCGTGGCGAGGTGTTTAAAGGTGAAGGGTAGAAGCCGTAAACGGTGGCCGTCGGAGCCTTGGTCAAGCTCCGGCCGATGGGCTCCCTGCCTGGTAGACAGGCAGGGAGCTGCGGGACCTCTTTGACTACCAATGTAAGGTCAAAGAAAGTACCCCAGTCTCCCTGCTTTTATACTATGCCCTATGGTAATTACAAACCCCCCCCCCAAACGTGATCGGTCCCTGAAAAGGGGCCGCACCGAAGTATCTTTTCCTTCATTGCCACCTTTAACATTTCCTCAACCGGACAATTTTTCTAGATTTCTTGTGATGGAATCGCTCAATCCAACCCAACCTCTTGTATCGCAGTCAGTCTTCTTGATCGCAAAATAGCTTGCAGCTATAATAGGGAAATCATATAAGTGCAAAAAACAAACGTCTGGTGAACTACTAATCGAGGTAAATGACAAACAGCAGTCCACGAAGCTTCTAGCTCAGACTAGACTGGCTGATCTAGATATCAGGGTCACACCCCATCGGAGCCTCAACAGCTCGCAAAGTGTGATATCCGAGACGGATCTCTTGAACGAAACGGATGCGGATCTCCTTGCCGGCTTGAAGGATCAGGGCGTCACTGCCGTGAGACGCATCACTATCCGCAGAGACGACAAGGAGATTCCAACCACGCACATTATCTTGACGTTTGACCGCGCAGTTCTTCCACAACACATAAATGCAGGTTTTATCCGTTGCTCCATCCGTCCCTACATCCCGAACCCGCGGCGCTGTTTTAAGTGCCAGCGGTTCGGGCACGGTACAAACTCTTGCCGTGGCCCAATGACGTGTGCAAAATGCGCGTCGCATGATCATCCGAGCGACAACTGTCCATCCGACACCCTCTCCTGTGTGAACTTCGGGGGGGGGGGGGGGGGGGGCGCATGCAGCCTACTCCCGCAAGTGCGAAAAATTTCCAACTGAAAAAAAGATAATCAACATCAAGGTAACTGAGAACATCACCTTCCCAGAGGCGCGGAAGAGGTTCGCCTCTTTCCCCCTGGGGAGGTACGCCGATGCAGCTCGCCGGGGGGCGGAGCGGCGTCTTGTTTCCACAGGGACCCAGTTCAACGAGTCTGACCTGGTCCCTCTCTCGCCCCCCCCCCCCTGGGTTGCCTCATGCAGCCCAACCTGCCACTACATCGCTTGCTGAGGCAGCAGCGGTTGTGGTACCAACCTCTTCCGTTGGGACCGGTGCAGCTCCTGCCGCTTCCTTGTCGTCCTCCAATGCGTTGGAGGGTGTCGAGGGGATGGACATCGGGGGCCCCGCATCGGCTCCCACCGTCGCCGCACCGCCCATGCCACTTCTGGCGTCCCCGACGCCCGCGGCGGTGGCGGTTCAAACGAAGGGCTCCCGAAAGTGGACCAAGTCCGGGGGGCCCGGTTCGACGGGCACCCCCAGGACATCTGATAACGAAATGGACGTCGCGCCGTTCCTGCCTGCAACGCAGCGCAAGGAGCGGCCTCCGACGGCTAAGCCAGTAGAAAGGCCTAAAAAGCCTAATCCAAGAGTAACGGCCCCGAAAGACGACACATGAACACACACGAATACACAAACTCCAGTCATTCTTAAATTTAAATAATGGGAACACAAAACATCATCCAATAGAACTGCAGAGGCCTGCTTAAAAATCTTGACGATGTCTATAAGATTCTGCGTGCCAGTCAGCCAAGCATCATGTGTCTCCAGGAAACGCACCTCAATTCTAAACAAACAAATTTCTTAAATAGTACATGGTATTCAGAAAAGACAGGGTTGACTGCATCCACTCTTCAGGAAGTGTGGCAATTGTCGCCCGGAAATCCTTAGCCTGCCACCCTCTCTCTTTAAACACTGTCCTCGAGGCTGTAACGATCCGTACAATAATATTTAATAGGTTGATAACGGTATGCTTCATTTACATCTCTCCTGATTTTGCACTTCTGAGCTCTGATTTCGAGGCACTGGTTGACAAGCTGCCCGAACAATACATACTAACAGGAAACCTTAATGCGCACAGCTCTCTTTGGGGCTCCTCCAGAACGGATGCCCGAGGTCGCCTGATAGAGAAGTTCTTTACATCAACCGGAGCATGCCTTTTCAACAAAAAACAGCCTACATACCGTAACTTAGGACACAATACATACTCGCATCTTGACTTGGTGATTGGTTCTGCAGTTCTCTTTTCATGTCTTGAGGGGGGTGTGGGCACAGAGCCATATGGTAGTGACCATTTCCCCACTTCATTACCGTACATAGGTACAGGCCCGAGCAGTCCATCTTCCCATAAAAGGTTTAATGAATCAAAAGCAAACTGGAGCACATTCACACAAACATCTCAACTACACACATCCATAAAACACCTACACGTGGAGGAAGCCGCCCAACTCATCATGGCACACATCCTCGACACCGCCGAAAAGTCCATTCCCCAGGCCTCCAGTGAGTCCCGCTACCCAAGGAGGCCCTGGTGGAACAAGGACTGCAGGAGGGGGCGAGGGGCCTAGAACAAGGCGTGGGGTGTCCTTCGCCAGTACCCCACGTTACATAACCTCATTTCTTTTAAACGGGCAAAGGCTTTTGGGAAGCGAGTGCGTCGTGAGGCGAAAAGGGAGAGTTGGCGCACCTTCCTCACTTGCATCAACTGATACACTGACACACACAAAGTCTGGACACGAATACGAAAACCAAAAGGACAACAGACACACAGCCTGCCCCTGGTTAGTACAACAGGGGACACACTGGAAGACCAGGCTAACACACTGGCACAACACTTCGAACACGTGTCCAGTTCAGCACACTACACAAACCCTTTCATGAACCGCAAAACATCTGCGGAGAAGAAGTCCCTGCGTGATAACAAGTTGCACACTTCTTACAATTCTCCTTTTTCAATTCATGAGCTGAAGGTTGCTCTGAGCACATGTAAGCCTTCAGCTCCAGGTGCAGACAAAATCACATACACCATAATACAACAACTACACCCAATCACTCTTTAAACACTCCTACAATTGTACAACATATGGCTTTCGGGGCACGTTCCTCGCTCTTGGAGGGAGGCCATAGTAGTGGCTTTCCTGAAGGAAGGAAAGGACCCTTCCTCTCCCGCTAGCTATCGTCCCATCGCCCTCACAAGCTGCCTGTGCAAGCTCCTCGAGAAGGTGATAAACAGGAGACTCGTGTACTTTCTTGAGTACAATGGTCTTCTCAAGAGCTGCCAGGCAGGCTTCAGGGCGAGGCGGTCCACCAACGACCAACTCGTCGCGCTCGATCCTATATAAAGGATGCTTTCCTCCACAAACAATATTGTATGAAGGTATTCTTTGATCTGGAAAAAGCGTACGATACCGCGTGGCGGTATGGCATCCTAAGCGACCTCAAGCCCTTCGGCATAACAGTTAACATGATGAACACACTTGCTAGCTACTTGTCTCAAAGAATCTTTCGTGTGCGAGTTGGAACTGCACTCTCTAGGGTTCATGTGCAGGAAAATGGAGTGCCGCACGGTGAAGTTTTAAGTTGCACCCTTTTTATTGTAAAAATGAATTCCCTTAGGAAGGCGCTGCCACCGTCAATTTTCTGTTAAATCTATGTAGACGACGTTCAACTCTCCTTTAAATCTTGTAACTTGTCTGTCTGTGAGCGCCAGGTCCAGCTTGGCGTTAACAAGCTAGCTGGCTGGGCAGATAGCAATGGTTTTAAATTTAATCCTTGAAAGTGCACTTGTGTTTTGTTTTCCAAGAGGCGTGGCATCCGGCTGGATCCAGACTATAAACTCAATGGTGTCACGATTCCTGTAAAAAGGAACACAAGTTCTTAGGTATTATTTTTGATGAAAAGCTCACATTCATCCCACACATAAAACAACTAAAACATAAATGCTTAAAAACAATAAATATCCTGAAGGTTCGGTCGCACATCTCTTTTGGTGCTGACAAACAACTTCTTTTACGTGTTTTTACCAGCTTGATAGGTTCACGATTGGACTATGGTAGCGTTGTTTATGTGTCAGCAAGTAAAACATCCCTCAAAATGCTGTACCCAGTGCTCCATCTCGGGCTCCGCCTGGCGTGTGGCGCCTTCCGCACTAGCCCGGTCGAAAGCGTCTATGTGGAGTGTAACAAATGGAACCTACAACGTCAGCGTTCATACAAAGATCTCCTTTATGCTTTTAAAATTTCATCCATGCCTTGCCATCCTTTTAAATCAGTTTTTCGTGATACGTCCATGACTGACCTCCTTTTAAATCGACCATCGTTCTCTGCGCCCTCCTCTTACAGAGTTAGAGAGGAAGCGTCAGAGCTTGCTGTCTCCTTTTCAGATGCAATCCAAAGTTCTCTAACGGAATTTATAGCACCATGGCATCTCCGCCCTGTATCATGCGACACATCTTTCACACATGTAGATAAAAACCGAGCTCCCACATGTGCAATTCTGCAGCATTTCTTGTATTTGCAGAAGAAGTATGAGTGTTCCTAATTTTATACGGACGCTTCTAGAACTGCCACCTCTGTGTCCTGCGCGGCGCATGGACCCGGCCTTAGTGTCACTAGAACTCTGAATAGTCATACTAGTATCTTTACGGCAGAGGCTTACGGTGTACTTGTTGTCAATCATAAACTTCAAAGCCACATCCCACAATCCATTATCTATACAGATTCCCTCAGTGTTGTGCGGGCACTGTCGTCAGCAGTGCCTTCGAAAAACCACGTTGTCAATCTGATCGTCAAGGGTATTATGTCTGTGTATGTACGCAAATTTGAACTGGTTCTTTGCTGGGTCCCTGGCCACTGTGGTATAGCCGGGAACGAAGCAGCGGACCGAATGGCTGCTGCTGCTACACTCTTGAAAACAGTAGACATAACCACATTACCCTACACCGACGTGAAACCACACATCAGACAACAACTTTGCAAAACGTGGCAAACACACTGGAGTGAACAAACAGACAAGTCACACGTAATAAAACCTCACTTGGGACCATACACCACCGACACACGCAATAGACACTCTGAAGTCGCCATGGCCAGATTACGGAGAGGGCACACACATGCAACACACTCGCACCTTCTCACTGCATCTCCAAGACCTCTGTGCAGCAGGTGCGGAGAAGCCCTATCCGTGATCCACATCCTCATACGATGTAAGGCACTTCACACAACACGACACAAACACTTCAGAGAACTCTACAGACAACATATCCCACTACATCCATCGCTGTTTCTAGGTGATGATGCCAGTGTTTCTGTGAAACGTGTGTTTGATTATTTTTCAGACGTTAAGTTTTTAAAGCTCATTTCATATCACGCATAATCAAATCTGGCCCTATACACCAGCCATCACCATTATCTTTAACTGATTTTACTCTGTTCGGTTGACACGTTTTTTTTTCTTTTTACCTACCTTTTTGTGGTAACCACTGCACTTCAATAAATGAAGTTTTCTCTGGCGCTCTTTGCCCTTAGTCGGCCTTGCGACATAAAAACCCAACCAACATCATCATCATCATCTCCTCAGTGTTACCACGTGGGAAGATGATGTAATTTTTTTGCTTTTTGCCTCCATCAGAAAAGCAGCCGCCGCCCCCGGGAATCGAACCCGAAACGTCGTGCTCAGCAGCGCAACGCCTTAGCCACTGAGCCACCGCGGCGGGTCACTGCCAGAATTGTTGGCGTCCATTGTCAGCTCATCGGACGGCGCAGACCGAAGCAGCAACTGAAGGGGGCAGCGGCGCGGACCTGGCTTATCTGAAGTTGCGAGGATGAGGGGAGAGGAGGATCAGCGCTCACAGCTGTTAGGGAGAGGAGAGAGTGATGTTATCACAGCAGGAGAGGAGAAAGGGACAGGAGGAGCAGCGCCAGAGGTGGTGTGGAGAAGAGAAGGGGAGAAAGTGGTGTCATCACAGGTGGCGTGGAGAGGAGGAGGGGTGCGGACGGACGCCGGAAGGACAACGGCCATAGCCCAGAGCAAGAGATGCTTTGCATCTAAAACGCACGGCACCGATTGCGCAGAAAAAGACGGCACTGCGCTCTACACTCACGACAACGTTCGAGTTCTTGTACTAAGCCACTCCGTGTGTGCTGACCATATGTGCTGGTTAGTCCGAGCTGGCCAGATATTGTCGGTCCGGTTGTCTGCCCCTTGCTGCTCCCATCTTGGTTCCACTGCCGCCGACCTGTTCCGTCCAACTCCCCCCTACCGCACCCGTGAGAGCAGTGTTTATACCCGGCGGGGCCATTTTGTGCATGTTGCAGGCTTGGTACACACCACACGTGTTCCTTGTCCGCTCACTGTTTATCGTACGAACACGCACAGGGCTCATGACGCATAGGGCTGCCGCCCGTACCTCTGTTCGTCGTGCGTTCACTGCGCTGTCACCACAACGCGCACCATGCGGAGTAGCTGCGTCCCTACAATACATACATACATACACACACACATACACACATACATACATGCATACATACATACATACATGCAAATATACATACATACATACATACATACATCCCAGTCGAAAAACACAACAGGAATTTCTGTCGCACAACAGAAATTTCTGTCGCACGACAGGGATTTCTGTCGCACGACAGGGATTTCTGTCGCACGACAGGGATTTCTGTTGGGACTACAGGATGGTCTGTCGTGCGACAGAAATTTCTGTAGTACAACTACAGAAAATCTGTCGTACCACAGGCATTTCTGTCGCACGACAGGGATTTCTGTTGGGACTACAGGACGGTCAGTCGTGCGACAGGAATTTCTGTAGTACAACTACAGAAAATCTGTCGTACGACAGGCATTTCTGTCGCACAACAGGAATTTCTTTTGGGAATGCAGGATGGTCTGTTGTAAGACAGGAATCCCTGTAGTAGGACGACAGAATGCCTGTCGTACGACAGAAATTTATGTAGTACAACACACATATCTATCATGCGACAGACATTGTGTAGCCCCACTACAAAAACCTTTGTAGTAGAACTACAAAATGTCTGTCGCATGAGACATTTCTTTTGTACTATAGAAACTTCTGTTGTGCAACACCCTGTAGGCACTACACAAATTTCTGTTGCACCACAGACTGTCATTCAGCCACTACGACTTGATTCCGTAATTACTATTATTATCTGCCATGCGACCGAACATTTTTAGTCCCTGCAGATTTTTACAGTCTGAAAGAGAATTTTAGATTCATTGCAAAAGTGTCACACGACAGACCGTTCAGTATTGCTACAAAATCTCTTGCTTACCCTGTCGGCAAACCCCGCGTTTTCCAGCATTAGGAGAGCGATGGAATAGGCCGGAAAGAACGGAATACACTGGAAAACGCAGAGCTGGACAACATCAACGCGGGGACCGCATTTTCCATCGAGAAAGTGATGTAATACGCTGGAGACAACAGAAAACATTGGAAAACGCCGCGCTGAACGACAGCAACGCGGGGTGGTTGCTGGAGAGCATCGAATAACACGTGGCCATTGCCTCTGAGGACAGAGCTTCAGACAGGGCAAACGGGATAGCACGAACAGGATAGTTAGTGTGGTACCGCTGCTTGGCTGGACACGGGAATGCCGCTCGCCGCTTAAGGGGTGGACTGGTTGTATTCCAGTGCCGCGATCGACGCAGATGTTCCGAAACGTGGTGTTTTCGGCCTGTGCGGTGCCGCGAATTCCCACTTTTTTAGCGTGCGCTGCACGAAAACAATGGTGCGTGCGAGTGACGGTCATCTCGTTGAATTGCATCGCAAGCGTCTGTTGTAATGAACGTTTGTTGCATTACTGCCATTAGCATTCCGGCCGTGTTTGAAAAAACCTTCGCTACAAATTTGCAATTAACAACGCAACTTAGCACAAATCACTGTAATGTTGCAACATCTAAGCGTAGCCCCATAACCAAAGAAATGGATACATAAAGAACTTCGCAAATTCCTTTAATTCTTTGAGGGAATTGCAATTGCATATATTGTACTGTGGACAATCTTTGATAAAAGAATGAGGCAATAAGGGTAGCCCGTCGGCAAAGCGGACGCATAAAGGACAAGCAATGCTTTTTGAAGACGTGGTGTAATAATTGCAGTGCACATTCTGACACGTATTTCTGGGTGTCTTCGAGAGCCCCATTATTTCAATCTGCGTGCTGTTGTTTTATTTTTTTAGCACGCAATTTGTTTATTTTAACGTGAAACATGTGTCCAATCAAGCCTAAATAGTTAAAATAAGATTTTAAAAACAGCGAACCAGTTGCCACTACCTTTGTGAAAAAAAAAAAAAACGGCGCCAGTGAACTTGTTGCATTACCGAGATGTGTTAAAAAAATAAATGTAGAAAGAAAGAAAACGCACGCCTTCCCTCTAGCCCGGCCCTTCGGAAGAAGTTCGGGGAAGCATCGTCACCACTGAAGGCATGTCGCGGCGCGACAGCACTCGCGAGACGGGGAGACCACAATACGAAGAATCGAGAGGGGTCAGGAGGGGTCGCGAAACAACTTCTCGTGATCGGCCGGTTCCCTCCTTACCCTTCCTTTGTTCCCTCCTGCTTTTCGTCTTTCGGTCAAAATTTGGCGGTGGCAGCGTGGCCGAGTGGCTCGTTCACATTTAACATCGGCGCTTTGCCTAGCTGAAGTTACGCCTAACTTATTGTAAAAACGTGCATCTTATGTCTCCGTGAAGTATCAGCAGCAACATTTGAAGCTTCGGAAGCTGTGGTAAAAGCAAGATCAGTGGTCCGGATTTCGAGCATCTCGAAGTGAGGACTCCTCTAGCCACGACTAACCGTGGCGCTTGGGATTATCGGCACACTGATGCGAGTGAATACGACGAATTTCGCAGGCAGTGTGATCTCGAATACGTGCGATGTGCTTCAACAATCGACTGAACTTGCAATGACCCCTGCGTGACTTCGGCAGGTATCGGGCGTGCATACTCTTCGAGATAGTGCAGTCCACAGAGACGTGCGCTTTTCGCCACAGGATACCCCTCCACGTTTTGCTGTGCGAATGCATTGTCAACGGATCAAGGTTCACCAAGGCAAGTATTCCAGCTAAATATTGACTTTCCATTTTAATTCTCTCACGTTCTCTCGCGTTTTGCTGTTTAAATAAATCAGGTTCAAGAAATATTTGTTTGCTTGTGTTTTAATGGTCCTGACTAGTATAAGGAACGAATTTTCGAACGGGTATTGTCCATGGTCGTTTAATAGTTTTTTTTTTCTATACGGGAGAATAAATTTGCTTTCATGAACAGATTGAGCGTCATTGACGGAACGCGATGATGGGACGCGATTTGGCCCTGCTTCAGAAGCACGGCCAAATCAGCTGAAAAGTGCCCAAATGAGTCTAGCTAAATTTTGTAGCGCTACTTAGGTGTCCCTGAAGGAAAGACTTCTGTATTTCTTCTTAACAGCTACGCGGGTTTGTAATTACACGCCCGTAAAGAAAAAAGGCGTAGCGCGAGCATCGGCCACGCTATTCGCTGGAGACCGCGTTGTCTCCGGCGTGTTCCAGCGTTACGTTCTGCGGCTGCCGGATCCACGAGTTTCCGCGACTGCGCATGCATCAGGCATGTGCAATCTGCGTAACATCAAACTTTTGTAGTGCATGCATGAATGTACCACTTGTTGCATTGCTTACATTGCCTTTTGGTACAGCTTTCTGAAATCAGTTATTCACTGAAAACAATTTTAAGCTTGTTCCAGAAAGGCAAGAATTCCCCCAAATGCTTATGTTTGTTGGTCATATTTTTATTGAAATTGTTATGCATATCCTGCATAATTCAGGTACTTAATAGAAAAAACATCACAGGAAGTAAATTTCTTATGCAAAACAAGTTTAAATTCGAGACATGACAGGATTTACTACGAAAACAGACATGACAGGATTTACTACAGAACAGGATTTACTACAGACTACAGGACAGGATTTACTACAGACTACATGACAGGATTTACGACAAACTACAGGACAGGATTTACTACAGACTACAGGACAGGATTTACTACAGACTACAGGACAGGATTTACTACAGACTACAGGACAGGATTTACTACAGACTACAGGACAGGGTTTACTACAGACTACAGGACAGGATTTACTACAGACTACAGAATGTCCCATTCCCTCACAGGATCATTCTGTCGTATTTTTCTGTTGTGTTTTTCGACTGGGATACATACATACATACATACATACATACATACATACATACATACATACATACATACATACATACATACATACATACATACATACATACATACATACATACTGTCACGGGACGGGACAATCCCCGTTGCGCGATGACCCACAACCAAGGATGACGACGAAGAGCAGTGTGCGCGGCGCAGCCAGGCCGGGCTCAGTTATGAATTGATGTAAATAGTTCTTCACCATTTTGTACATACATCGCTCCATCGCTACATCGCTACATGGTTAGTGTCATCTGCCGCCACGTTGCATTTGGTGGAGTGTGCGGGTTCGTCATCCCGATCCTGGCCCCAGCACCGCATCGCATCGGCGTGGACGCAGCCGCCAAGGAAAATGAAGCCGCTGCGGGCCGCCAGAGCCCAGTCAAACCAGAAGAAGACGATCTCTCCCACCCCGTGTTCCCCAGTCCGAAAGACCCGAAGGAAGACTAGACGAAACGAGCCGTGCTCAGACAAGCCGAAGACGTGTTCTCCCGCCCTACCGTCCGACATGGCTCGAAGACCTTTGGTGCCTCGCCGTGTTTGAAGCCATTCCTGTTGCTGGGCCTGGCATCAGCAACGCCGTCATCGTCATACGTGGCGGCAAGTGATTCGTCACTGCATTTTTTATCCCAACACTCATCCTCCTTCAATCTCCGAGTTGCCACGGCGTCTACAGGGACGGTCGTCATCGAATGGGGTGGTGATGTCACGGGAAGGGACAGTCCCCGTTGCGCGATGGCCCATCACCAAGAGTGACGATGAAGAAGAGCTGTGTGCGCGGCGCACCCAGGCCGCGCTCGGTTATGGCTTGATGTAAATAGTTCTTCACCATTATGCAAATACATCGCTTCATCACACATCGCTACATCATTCGTGTCATCTGCCACCAAGTTAAAATTCATACATACATACAGCACACTTACAGTAGAGTACACATACATACAAAGAAGGCGAAGAGAAAATCACCCGTCTAGAATATGAAGGAAGGCACGGGGATATCCTACCGCAAAAGAAATCCAACATTCACTTTTTATTAGGAGAACAATCCCGGTGTCGATTAGAATGAGGTTCTGACTTCTTTCCGCAAACATGAGCCTAAAATGAACATATATGAGGCATGCCAGTGCATTAAGAAGGTAGGAACATTATTGCTCATATGTACTTCTTGTTGGAAAATTGTTTCAACGTATCGCGATGTAGTCGGGGCTCTACGCATACCTCCACTCTGCCGTTCCCTGCCCCTCTACGCCTCCCCATCGTTTAAAAGAGGCGTGAAAATCAACACATTGGCGTAAAAATATCGCCAAGGTTTCCAATCTACGGCTCAGGCAATAGGCGAGTAACCCTAGAGACCTACGTTCAGCAATTAACATCTTGTTAGTTGATTGATTGATTGATTGATTCATTGATTGATTGATTGATTGATTGATTGATTGATTGATTGATTGATTGATTGATTGATTGATTGATTGATTGATTGATTGATTGATTGATTGATTGATTGATTGATTGATTGAATAAAATAGAATACTATGCTTGCAGAAAGTAGATACATCACACACAAGAAACCAGGCAAAAAACTGAAGAACAGCTTGACTGGCCCGGGTTTCCCCGTGCGAATGTTATGATGACTTTCACTTATGGGTATTCATAGGACTCTCCAATGTTGTCAGTATCATGTATTCGAAAACTATGCTGCTTGAGAATTGTGAGCCAAAGAGGGCTGAAACAAATTACCATGCAAATTAGCGTGCTTTGAAAGTTGAAGTGTTCGAAGACCTATTAACAGCGTTATTCGTACAACCTAACTTGACGCGGCCTTTTTTTTCGTTTCCGCTTCGTAATCTGCCGTCGGTATCACAATGGCTTCCCAAATTGGTGTTATTACCGTTGTAGTGGTTGTAGTTGTTATTAACTATGAAAGATTATCCTGAAACGCTTGCGGCAATGTGCGTAGTCCCCACAGGGAGGCAACATTTGGCACTTAGCCCAAAGCAAGGCTTGCTGCCAATTATTGCGAAAACGGGTGATATATTTCACTTTCTTTTATTTTATGTTTCTTAGACCCCCAAAATAAGGGTATTACATTAGGGGTAATATGAGCAAAGGAAAGAGTAATTTGTAGCAGCAAAAAATTGAAAGGACAGATGAGCCCTTACTTCGGCACTGTAACAAGAGGGCTGGTGATGGCGGCGATATGGTTGGTAAGGCCGTTCCAGTCTTTAGCAGCACGAGGAAAAAAGGAGGCAGCGAAGGTGGTGGTCCGGGTGCGGTAACCTTAAACTTGAAGTGCATGACCGGTGCTGTGAGATATGTACAGTCGGAATCAAATTGAAGGTGATCGCTCGGGTCGCAAAGAAACAAGAAGCGATGCCGTCTTACGGGTTGTATCAGGGTTATACCACGCAAGACAGCGCGAGGGGAAGATGGCACTGCTACAGTTATCTCCAAAGATCTGCAAACGGCCGCTGTGTAGGTTGAAAGGTCAGCTGATCGATGCTCCCGCGATCACCTACAAATTGGTTCCGACTGTACGTTGGTGGGGTGATGTAAGGTGAGCAGTTGAGTGAAGAATAAGATTCCATGAAAAAGAGAAAGATTGGTCATGCGACGTCGAAAAGAAAGGTGCTCCAGACCCGATTGTGATTTTAAAGAGGAAATGCTGGTATCAACGCATTATGCCGAATTAATGAACCTGGTAGCATGGTTTTAAACAGATTCAAGTGCGTTAGTCAGATATATTGGCGTGGGTCCCAGATGGCGCATGCGCATTGCAGTTTAGAAAGAGCAAGGGATTTTAAGGCGAGTTGCTTGACATCTGATGGAGCATGGCGCAGATGACGTTTGAGAAAACCGAGCATTTTATTGTTTGAGGCGATAATACTGGTTTCGTGAGCCTTCCACGATCAATCATGCCACAGACTAACTACGAGGTATTTGAACGAAGGTACTAGGTTTATTGTAACATTAGAAATGCTGTACGGAAAGATTAAGTGAATATGCCTGCGGTAAGCAAAATAACTTTACATTTGGGAAGAGTGAGTGTCACCAGCGACACATCGCACCATTCTTCAATATGATGAAGGTTCTGTTGTAGGGCTACCTGACCGGATGTGACGGGCGGTTTAATGACGCAGTCATCAGCCGATAGAAGAAACTGGAAGGAGTCGAGAACAGACCAGTGTGGGACGTCGGATGTTAGTGGATGTGAAGTTTAAGACTGCTTATTTGCTGTAACAAATTGAGAGCGGTTGCTTAGAAATTCTCTTATCCAGTTAAAAATGTTTGGTTCTAAGTTGAGCTGAGAACTTTCTAGTAACAAACATTGATGGGGAGCCTTGTGAAAATAAAAAAAATGTAAGAAAAACATCGATATTGTTATTTCGCCGCTGTTTATTGCGATTTCAATGGCCCACATTATCAAGGTAAGGTATTCTTGTAGAGTGGTAGCTGAGGACTGGTGGCTAACCCAGCTTGTTCTTAGGGGAAGTATATGGGGTACCTGGAAGAAATGGCGGAGAAAACAACAGTAAATAAATGGCTGGTATTTGTGTCGGAAATCCACGGTTGACCCAGCTAGCTGCTCCACTCATGGCAGTTCGATGCTTATTGGAAAGCATTTTGCCAATGGAAGCCGCCCGAAGGAAGGATCGTATGCCACATCTCAAGAGGCAGTCTACACCGGCTAGGTCTTCTTTGTACACATACTCTTTTTTTGTCTGTTGCTCGGGTAGGCTGATGTGAAACCCCTTGATCATATTATAAACTCAGATTTGCTTGATGTTTCAAGTAATAACTACTGGTTTTGAACCAATACAGCCTCCGCAATTTTTTTATGGAGTTTGTAGCGGGAATGCCTCAATCATGAGAAACATTTTCCTAGAATAACCGGTTTATCCCGTGATCCCGGCCTTCACTAACAGAGACACAACCACAAGCCAACAAGATTTAACGAAAAGAATAAACTATCCTACTTAAGGCTTAGCATGAATAGTTTTCAGATTTGTGAGCATTTCAGTAACGCAAAAGATTTTATGACCCAAAGATCGAAACAAAATCGAGGCTGCCTGTGTATAGCACGGGTCAACAGAGCACAATTACTTTTGAGAAAGACACTTGAGCTAAACAAGCTGACTACTATTTTGTATCGCGATGGGATCAAGGATTGTTTTGCTGCTGATTTAGAGCAACAGCTTTGTTTTGTCCACAAGGCCTTGAATCACAACATACGCAGTGAACGACGCCGTATATAAAGCTTATATGCTCAGAAGCTTCCGAATGTAAACAGATCTGTCTGGCTACTGAGCCGTGCTCCTCGCACGTTTAGAGGAACACAAAGTATAGGTACGAAAACAACCAAATGAAAATATCTCCCTCGAGTAATTCCCGAAGTACGTTGGCTTTAACGAACGATCAATCATTCCTGTCCTCTGCACGCACTTTGCGAGCGCTGCAAGCGCAGCAAACAACTACATAGGCTGTCGTCAAAGCGCGGACTGGATTGGATGAGCTCTCCAGGATTGCACGTCGGCTGTCATCGTGGTGATCAACATCTAAACACGATCGTCGCCATGCACGCGATGAGGAGGCCGTAAAAGAACATTGCTTTAGAGCAACAAGCTCACCCCGCGAGAATTACGTTGGATAAGCCTTGGATCGTATCGTTTACGTCCACGGCCCGACGAACAGCTCTCAGTTATGGCGACATGTTGTAGATCGTTAAGAACGCTTACAGTCGATGCTCACGTTAAAAGAGCAATAAACGTAAATATTTTGGAGCTTATAGTTATGACTTCCTATTTCGGCTAACATACATATTCTGAATATGGCTTCTTAAGTATTCTTAAGTAAGTTCACTTTCAAAAAAAACACGATGGCTGTGGCTTTTAGGAGGACTTTGTATTCCGTAGTATAAAAAATACTAAAGACAGAGAAAAGTACGCAAACACAAGTGTCAAAACTTCAAACTTATTTGAAAACATGGAAGCCGCCGCAATATTCAAATTTTCGCTTGTACCAACGAAACTCGCTTGGAGGAGGAATGAACGTTTCCTTTCAATTGCAAATTTAAAACAGAATCTCTGTTTTGAAGAAGCCAGAATGGCAAGACCTCCGGATAACCAAGTCCTGGCGGTGACCCAAAATAGCTTCTAGGTGTTGCTGGATTTGCCATTTGTTGACTTGGCTCTTATTGTACAACGGGACAAACAGGTTCGATGTATATGTGCACGCTCTCCAATGAGCTCAAGGTAAATAATTTAGTAGGATACCTGAGTGCTCCTTCCGATGTAGGAATGAGAAGGAGTTAGTACTGATTCCTGACCGGATGGTGATGACGGATAAATATTAATGTGCCCAGAACTGTGGGAATAGAGTGGCGGAATGGGATATTGTGCAGGTCCTTCCCCGTAGGATGGCTGTGAGTAACCCGCGGGCCATAAACGGCCTCCTCAGCCAAACGGACGACTCGTAGTTGGGAAACTGCGTTGGAGGTGGGCAGCATTATTGAAGCAGTGAGTGGGAAGCAATTGCTTCCCACTGCTCCAAAGTATTGATGCTAAGGTGTTTTTGTTATGGATAGAGTGTGAGTGGGGAATTGCTGGCCGACCGAAATAATATGATGCAGGTTAGGTTTCGCGGCGAACTTGCCGGCGTGTTTATAAGCTCAGTAACAGGAGTTTGTGGGAGGCAGGATTAGGTGTGAGGCTGTAAATGTCTGCGCGCCATAAATTACCAACTGTGGAGGAAACGGTGTGGCACCGTGTATTTGTTGCAGCCTAAACCATTGTAATTATTATTTCCATTGTGCGGCTAGCATGTCCCTGTCACCCGTGTAGGGTTAGCCCTCTGAAGAGCCGAGGCCCACCTGGCAGGCCTGCTTATGAGCACGCTTGCTTCTCGGCAGATACGAATGCGCTGGATGCATACAAGTTCTACATCTAAGAACCTTCGTATTGACTAAGTGAACGTTGCAGTTCTGGGGATATTCTACCCATTGCGAATGTCGGAGCGCTGTGTTTGAATCACTGACCATTTGTGGAAGGGAGTGCTGATGCAATGGCCATATCTTTCCGAATTTCCAGGTAGACCGTGCCGACCAATCAGAGACAACCGAGTTACTCTATCGATCTACCACTGCTAAGTCCATGGTTTTTCGATGTAGGTAGTCGATCGCACAGGCTTACACCGTGTGTTCTTGACTGAGCAGGCGGTTTCGTAAGGCTTTAGCACGTGCAAGCGGCGACGGAAAGGGGGTATGCATATATGCGCCGTCTGTTCGCCGTTAACGTATGTTAGTGTATGTTAGGTATGTCCATTAGCGTATGTTAGGTATGTGACGTTCAGCTGTTGCAGAATGAAACGACCAGTCATTCTCCCGGCAAAGCATAAAACTTGCGCAATACGTTGAGCCTCCACAAGTTCATCAAAAGTGTTGCGGGTGGGCCTTTTCTTTATGCACAGGGCCTTTTCTTGAGGCGTATTTTTATTGAGAGCCACAAATGAGGCTACGTAGGTACTGCGGCTTATGATTAAGGCCTGCACCGCTCGCATTAAATTCACTTGGTGAAGGCAGTGGTGACGGTTGTCTATCCGGGATATAAGCCGGGCTATCGGCTCCATACTTGTTTGAAGTGCCGGCATTGGTTCTGTCGCGACGCGATAAGCCGGCATTGTCGGGCGCCGCCATAGTGCGCTATATCTCAGGTGACTGCTGCGCCTTCTCTAGAGTCAGCGACGGCAGTTTCCTGCCCTGTGTGGCGCGGACTTAAACTACGCTTGCTCTCAAATTCATCGCCATCCTTTCTTTTGGCGTCTTTTTCTTCCCCGCGTTTCTGCGACTAACAGCCACGGCAAATTACACTTGTTAGGCCCCGTGTCAGCTTAACGTTAGGTAGGCGTAACGTTGAGCCTTACGACTTTGCAAGCAACGCCAGACTTGCTCTACACAAAACTGCCGGTACCATTTTGCTAAGCTAATGCTGGAAGCGTAACATTAGGCCGGCACAACCAGCTTCGCATGTCCAAGTAATTTGCCACAGACCTCATTATGCTGAAATTACTAATCGGGCCTCAGTACATCTCTGTAACATATTTTTAAGTTGGCGACTACAACGCAGTGACTAGGGCCATTTTTATTCAACTAGAGGCCTGGGGCCAGGGGAGGGGGGGGGGGAGGGGTTCGCGCCATCTCGCATAACGGAGCTTCTAGGTTCGAGTCCCACAAAGAACCAGCTTTGGGCAATTTTTTTTTCAATTCAATAACTTCACTTTTATTTACTTTGCCCTGGTAGGCCATTGTCTGCCATCTGTCGTTTATGACACCGACGAAGCCGGATCTCTGAGCCACTGAGTGAAGTTGTGCTTCTACATTAAAATTGGAAGACGTTCATCTTAAGCAGGTGCTGACCACACGGAGAGCTTTTGACCCTGGGGTATAAGATCACACTGGTATTTTGGGGGATTTACAAGCAACATATACAAGGTACAAGGTAGTACAAGGTAACATATACAACATCTGAGGTAACATTTACAAGGTCACGTATACAAGCAAAACACAATTTATTATTATATTCAGGGCCTGAAAGCTTCTTTAATATCCGTAAATACGTGCAATTTACTCCAAACCAACATTCTCCCATTAAGGGTAAGTAGCCAAAGCCTGTGAACCAGTTTTGACATTCGCATTGGCTAACTATAGGCCAGTAACATCTAGTTCAATACCAGAAACCCTTTTGCAGAATATGTTGCATTGATTAACTAGGAGTTTGTGGAAAGAAATTCTTTCAAGCGGGCCCTATTATATGGCTAACTAAAAAAATTATCCATCTAGAGCTCCTGCGCTATAACTGACAGAAATGCTACCAATATTGTAAGCATCGAGATCCAGTGTTTTGGCTATGCTTCAAAATCACTTTGTAGCCTTTTCTTAGCGTCAGGGATTGTTGCTGCTGTATAAAAACTAATTCGAGCGCGGAGATATACGAGTGGTCCTTCGTTCCAGGTTGTGGTGGTAGTGATGATGATGATGATGATGAGGTGGTGGTGGTGGTGGTGATGATGATGGCGGTGGTGGTGATGACGGATGGACCTAGCCTTGTTTGGTATGCCGGCAGTTCTCCCCCGATCAACACCTTCTTGCCGCTATGCGCAGAAAATCACCAGGAGCCACAGAGGCGTGTGTCCCTTAAAAACCGAAGGATCAGGCGCAAAATGTCTCTCCTGGTGATACAATCGCCTAAAGAAAAAATGATATTATCAAAGAGGCTTGCATGCGGAGCGGCTTTCCTTCGAAGTTCTAGGAGTGGTCCCTCCATCGAGGAGACCATGGTACGACAGTGCGGTTTCAGCTCAGGATACTATAAACTGCTAGATATCCCAGTTGGCGGTGGTCGTGAGGTTCTTCCACAGCTCAGGGAAGAGGAGGGGAGTTGATAACGGTAGGAGGTATGTCAAGAATTCCTGCTGGCCCTTTTATAGAGGCATCTTAAGGCTAAATCTTGGAATTTTTAACGGTATTCATGTCGGTAAAAATTGCCAGCAAAACTCAATTCTATTGACGATGATAAAATATATTGAGGAAGCCGTCCAAATACAATACCCCGCAAATTCGCATTCTGACATTAGGAGTTGGTTTGGGTGAAACAGCAAAACTTTATTTGAGATATTTTAATGGTTTACGTACTATCGCGCTCAATTTGACTCGCAACACGCGAGCCGCGGCCGAAGCTTCTTCTGGGATGGTGGTTGCAAAGGGCAGTGACGCATTCAATAACTAAAGGGACAGTATTTCGTCTTTTCCGTATGAAGTGGCAACCACACGTGGCAACGACACGTATATGAAGTGGCAACCACACGTATGAAGTGGCAACGACGAGTCTCCGTGTTTACCCGCCGCGGTGGCTCAGTGGCTAAGGCGTTGCGCTGCTGAGCACGAGGTCGCGGGTTCGATTCCCGGCCGCGGCGGCCGCTTTTCTGATGGAGGCGAAAAGCAAAAATGCCCGTGTGTACGAGATTTCGGCGCACGTTAAAGATCCCCAGGTGGTCAAAATTAATCCGGAGCCCTCCACTACGGCGCGCCTCATCGCCTGCGTTGCGTCGGCGCGTTAAACCCCACAATCAATCAAATTTTCCGGTAGTCCCCAGCGTCCCCGTTTGTTCCACTGCCTTTGAACTACTGAATACGCAACACTCGAATGCAACCGATGTAGAGCAGTGGAGCGCAGCATTGTGATTATTATCAAGAATTGTCACTTGTTGTGGTTTCTTGCTGCTATTGATGAAGAAATGCAGATCAGCTGGCATATGTTTTCATAGGTTGAAGTTCCTTCTTGCGTCTGCTTCAAATTTTAGTGATTCTCCCCGCTATCAAATGCGTAATTTGTCGCTATATTGCCTCACTGAGGGTGCTTTCTTTGGTCTAAGTGGTTTTACATTACATTTACTCCCAGCAAAGAAAATGTATGATAGCTGATGAACCGTTATTTATAACAAAGTATACAGGAACCCCCTCACCCGTCCCGTCACGATATCCGAGCTGCTGCACAGTTGAGCTGAACTGATCAACACTGGGCACGTTAGAGCGTTGGGCTTCGGTAAACCATAATAAATAGAAGCGATAGGATGTCTTGACAATTAACAGATGAGCTGAACCCCCTCTCTCATTAGTACTCGTTTGCCTCGCCAAGCGGTGTCACAGGCATCCGGAAAGCAGCTCCGACCACCGCTCACGTGTTGTGAGTCAAACTTAGAGCGATAGCACACCAGCAGAAACGAGTGCGGTATATTACCTGCCCTGTGAAGTAGTTATGAAGTTCTGAAAACACCATTAATTCCCATTTAGTACTTTAGGGGAGCAATTTCCAAAACCGGGCATTACAATGTCCCTACACCTTGACATTAATCTAATGCAAAACTATATTTCATAGGTGCAGCACTTTTGGTTGCAAATTGAATGAGTAGTCACTCAGTAACTCAGTCGTTCGGACACTTTATTCCCCGATAAAGGTTAACTTTCTACCGCTTTAAGGTACTATAAATTTTTTTATGCTGATGACATCATGATTTTTAAGGAAGTTTTGTGGTTATTCTTTGTACGTATTTGCTAAGAAATATCGATTTTATCGGTCAGTTATGAAAAGCGAACAAAGTTGACTAAACAATACGGAAACGAAGGCGTCACCAATAGCGCGTATAACTGCGCGTATAACTTTTTCAGTATTCAATGACAAATTTTACTTTCCCTCAAGCTCCAATTTGGCCTTGGTGTTCTGTCTGATAAAAAGCCCTAATGCGCCCAGCGTGTTGCATTAATTAAAAAGCGAACTCCTATGCAATTGGGCGCAGTTTTCATAGTGTGTAGGGCCTACCGCAACTTGGTGTTATTCCTACTGAACTTGCTGTCGTCCTATTCACGAACATACTTCGGTTGTCTGGAATGGCATATGTATGTCCAACACGGCGGCTATGGATGAAGTATAAAATAAATTTTTATCATTTCCCGGAAATCTTTTTTCGAGAGCCTAAACTCCTGACACAGCACTACTGGTTGCGCGATGGCTGGTTTTTGTAGTCCCCAGAAGTGTTAAAGGTGACCTTAAATTTTATTTCGAGTATATATAGTAGTAATGTAGCTGGGCTAAATTTTTTGAAGTGCAGTTATAGTCCCGATGAAATTGCCGCCAATAGCAAGGAAATGCCCCCCTTTTTGCACTTCCAACTCCTCTGAAGACTAGAGTCCCCTGCTAAGGCTGCAAAGCGCCTTCATCTTTCGATGCGGCTGTATCGTTCTTGCTGATGCTGAGATTTTCAGCTCCTGACTCCATTTAATAAGTTCATTTGTTCAATTTAATATAGAATCTTGCTTTAATTAGCTCGCGTAAAGCTGCATGGTATATTTGCTTCATTGTGTGGTCAGGCGTTATTTCTTTTATACTCGGTGATCAAAGTTAAGCCGACATGTTTTTTTTTTTAAAATAGGCGCTTCAATTTACGTGAAGGCCACCTCTACAGTTAGGTTATGCGCCAAGGGGGACATGTAATTAGGAGGTAATTATTGATGTAGGTGGCTTAATTAAGGAAAATTGATTATTTACTTTTTAGTCGCTGCAGTAACCAGGCATGTTTGTACTGGAATGTTAGACACAATCGTGTTTGTACGCAGTTCCAATTGACAGAATTCTCCTAGCGCATCCGTAGGTCGAGATATCAAACAGCGAAGTTTAATTGCCGTTCCCACGATTACGCATGCTAGAAGTCAAGACCGGCGCATAACTCCTCCCTTTTGTTCTGTGTTTCGATAGCGGTTCCGAATACTGCAGATTGCGATAACACCAGCCAAGAATGAATGGATGCCAGTTATCACTTTTTCCTGTGCCTCCACCCCTTTGTAGAACTGAACACCGTACACGTCACAGAACACGTCACAGAAGGGAGGAGCTTTGCGCCGGTGCAGACTGTCTGGCATGCGTAATCATGCACATGGCAATTACACTTTGCCGTTTGATATCTCGGACTACCGATGCGCTAGAAGACTTCTGTCAATTAAAACTGTGTAGAAACATGATTGCGTCCAACTTTTCAATACAAACATGCTTGGTTACTGTTGTCACTAAAAAGGTAATTAATCAATTGTAGTTAATTAAGCATCCGAAATCAATAATTGCCTCCTATTTATGTTCCCCCTGGGCGCATAACCTCACTGTAGACGTCGTATTCGCGTAAATCTAACGGCCTATTTTTTAAAAAACCTGTCGACTTAACTTTGATCACCATGTACAGTAGAAGTTGGCATTTGGTACAACTTTTTTCCTAGTATACCGTCCGTGTTAAGGCATTGCACTTTAGCCTGTATAGGCTATATTTTTCATCATTATTCAGGGTGATCAAATTGGGTTTTCTGATTTCGTGTTATACTTTGTGTAATGTTTCATTGCGCGTAATGGGTGTGCAGGCGCTGATGTGGTCGTGCGGCAGGACGTAAATTTATTTAAAGATCGGTTTTGATGGCAAGAGGAGCCGCGAGTCGAGGAGCGCCCGTAGGTAGCGGCCGAGTTGTGCAGAAGCCTGAGTGTTCTCTCGGGCGCATGGCTTCGCCTGCGTAGCGAGGCCACGCCGTGATGACGATGAAGGCAGCGGCTAATGATGAGATTAAGACGGTGGCTGCTTGCGGTCGTTGAAAAAGTGGCCTCTACAGGTGCATTGCTGAGGTTAAACGTTTTGTTCTTAAGTTCTCTGTGTTTTATTCCTTGGCCAGTAGAAAGTGAACGCGCTCTAGTGGCACAGGTTAAAACTTCTTTATTTATTATGGCGCAATTTTTTCTGTGTTATGTTTATTTGCATTTCATCACACGCAAGCGCTTGCGAATTTATTCAATTACTTCGGTAATGCTGAGGAATTTGGGCCCAGAAAAATCATCGTAATACCACATTTATTTGCTGCAAGCATGTTAAACTTGAACTCAATGGTTTTTATTCTGTTAGGACAAATCACTCTGAATTTGCATCTAGAATTTTTTGGCGTAGCTGTTGTTTTGTTAAAATGTCCAATTTTAATTGTTTTAACTTTAAGTATATCATAGTGGATGTTTATTATGTCACTTGTTGCATATCTCGTCAATTTTTACACCAACATGTTTTTTTGAACGGCAAAAACTGAAGGTATATAAACCTCAGAGTGTATACCTAATTTATACATTTGTTCCGCTTAATCAGGGCAAGTATGCAGCAAGTTCTCAGGTCGATTGTAGTTTTCTATTAATGTAAATTATTTGTTATAGCATGGCTAATTTGTGTTCTGGTATTCGCTGTTTTAATTTGTACTCCATTCTAAATAAAGATTTCTGTGACCGTTGTATATGACCTTTGGAATTTGCTCTCTAATTAGGAAAATTGACCTGGGGGCGTATTCTCCAAAACAAATTCCGACATTTTAAAATCACCCGCTGTTGGTGATGCAAATGCACGTTTTCTGTTCTTCTGGCGTCCTATGAGCGTGCAACAACATAGATATTTCGAACGCAGGTTAAATAATAAATGCGCGAAGAGATGCGGCAAATAACTGGACAACTCTAGGTTATGGCGCGCTCACGTGACTCCAGGAGTATAAAAAAAGGTGCATTTCGTACATCAAGCCCACGTCATTTAAAAATTATGGCCTCTTTTTTAGAGAAACCCGCGGGCCCACTAGATGTATTCTGTCAAACGTTTAAAGTGTATTCAGTTGTTTCCCGATTAATACTCCCGTTGTTAGAATAATAGTTGAAATGTTGTTTTTCGTATTTATATTGTTGTGGGTGTTATCATTATTGCTTTAAATATGAATAATAATATTACTATTCCCAGCAAAATTCGCTTCCAGATATAGAACTGACATTTTCGGAGGCATTGGCACCCTCACGAAGCCAGAGACATCTGTAAACAGATGTTCCAACACACGCCCGCTCTTTAGACAGCCACCAGACGGGGTAACCGAGCATGGAAGCATCGTATTATATTCAAATCAAATCAAATCAAATCAGTTTATTTGCATCACAGTGATGCGGGTAGGCTCGGGCAAACAGCGAACAGGTTTCACTTAAAGAAATCCGAGCCCCCCTTGGGTACAAGGCATACATCAAGGGCACATCTCCCACCCTCAGCAATACAGACGCTTCATGTGACAAGCGGTACATGCAGTCCATTGGTAAAACATTGGATAAAAACACTGTCTTTATAAAATAACCCATATTACACAACTACTTAGACACTACTTAGACACTCAAACATTATCTGAGTCAACAAGAAATAGAGCATAATATATAGCAATGCACAACAGCAATATCTATGAAAAAAAAATCGGCATAACAAGTGGCAGTTTGAAAACAGTAAAAGAAATGTTACAGGAAGTGCTCTCGTGTAGCGCGAGCACTAGATTCTTGTAGGCAGAAACCGTCTGATATGAAATCATTCAGTAGCCTCGGTAAGGCATACCTTATCATCTGCCGTCCATGCTCAGTACGGCAAAATGGAAGGTACCAAAATTGTTGCTTTCGAAACCTGTAAGTTACGGGGTTTGGTTTAAGGGATAGCATTTGTAAGAAACTTTCTTCAAAATTAGCAACAGATTTTTTATAACGCGTCGCCAGGCAAAATTTATACAAGTTAGGAACAGGTACAATTTTAAAACGCGTGAACAACTCCTTGGTGTGGGCAAGGTAGTCAACGTTTGCTATGTGACGCACTGCTTTCTTTTGGAGCAGGTACATTTTCTGTATGTTCGAGTTTGTTGTATTGCCCCAGATAAGGAAGCAATAATTCACATGTGATACAAACAACGCGTTGTACAATAGGAGTTTTACAGATAATGAAAAGAAGGAGTGAACTTTGGCGAGTATTCCGACAGATTTTCCTAACCTACTTAAGACTAAGTTTATGTGATCGTCCCAGCTCATGTTTTTGTGGAAAATAACGCCTAATGTTTTTACGGTGTCTACGACCTCTGTGATAGCGTTATCCATTATGATGCTGCGGTCCACTGAAACAACACTCTGTCTTGAATGAAATAACACGGCTTTCGTTTTTTTTACTATTTATGAGTAAGGAATTTGCTGTACTCCACGAGTTCAACTTTTCTAAAACGCCATTTATATTTGAAATTAGAGAGGGTATATCTGTGCCTTTGAATAGGAGGGTTGTGTCGTCCGCATATAAAATGTAATGTGGTTTGTCACTAAAACATGTTATGTCATTCACGTACAGAATAAATAATAGCGGGCCTAAAATGCTTCCTTGCGGAACACCAGTGGTTATTTGTTGAAGAGTAGAGAGGTTCTTTCCTATTGCTACGCATTGTAACCTGTGTTCTAGATATGATTTAAGAAGATCAGACGCGATGCCACGGATGCCATATAACTCTAATTTTTGAAGGAGGGTCAGGTGATTTAGGCGGCCAAAGCCTTCGAAAAGTCTACAAATACACCCATACACAGTTGTTTATTTTCGAGTGCGTCAAGGATTATTTCTTTTTGCATTAGCAGAGCTGTTTCAGTAGACCTTTTGGGACGAAAGCCATACTGCGCTGCACTTATTAGTTCGAATTTGTTACAAAAGTTAGCGAGTCTTTTATAGATTACTTTTTCCAATCCTTTTGAAAAAACCGGTAGAATAGAAATGGGTCTATAGTTGGACATCTCATTTCTATCACCACCTTTAAAAAGCACTACTACCTTTGAAACTTGCATAAGCTTCGGAAAGCAACCTGTTGATAATGCTAAATTGTATATAAAACTTAGAACCGGGGCGATAGTGTTAATTACGTATTTGACTGGATCAATTTGCATGTCGTCAACGTCACGAGTTTTACTGTTCGGGAGAGAAATAAATATTGCCTCAATTTCACTTTGATCTGTTGGTTCAAAAAATATGCTTTTGGGGTTTCTAGGTATTGCATGACCGTTAGTTGTGGGGCAATGCGTTCTCATGACAACTTGTTTGAGAAATGTATTGAATTGTTCGGCAAGTTCTATTCCGCGCACACGGTGGCCCTGAGACACGAGTTGTTCGACAGGAGGGGGGTGCGCTTTCAGATTAAGCAGCTTGTTAATCTTGCTCCATACATCTGCACTGCCTTTGCAGGCATCTTGCTGAAACTGACTATGCAAGTAACACCGCTCTTCGTTTTTTAGAAATGAGTTCAACTTGTTATGATATTGCTTAAAGTTTTGTAGATCTGGAATTAGCCTTGTTTTAAGAAATTTCTTGTATAACTTATTCTTCTGTTTTATTCGTCTTAAGCATTCTTCGTTGATCCAAGGTTTGCGATTTTTACTATTCGTTTTAAAAGTTCTTTCTTTAAGACTATCTAAAGTGTCCGTGAACAAGAAACCTACAGTTGCATACTCAGCTGAGTTGGTAACAGCACTGACATCTTTCGCCGTGCCTTCCGGATTCAGTGGTTTTTATTTCTCCCTGCTTTAGTGGTTTCACCAACGCTGTAGAAACACCGCCATGGGAATAAATCCACATTTTACAAGCTATACCTAAAAGAATCGCATACACCGTAGAAGTTCAGGACCCACACCGAGAGACACGGCGCACCCTCTAGCGCGGTGCAAGAGTTGTATTATTCAGCGACGGAAACACGGGACTCCCCCACCCGCCCCCCTCCGCGGAAAGAAAGAAGCGCCTAGCTTTGTGATCTAATATGTTGCAACCTCATTAAATTTTGAAGCCACATCCAGTGAGTTTCTCTGTAAATTCCGCGACCTGAGATCTTGAATGCCTTCGTTGCGTTAAAGTTTGAGCTGGCTGGACAGAATCGAGTTTTACGAATGGTTCCAACGGGAACGACAGCGGGCCCTAAACACCGAATGGGCCAAGAGACGAAAAATTATTAGTTCGTATACGAATGGCTCGCAACCGTTAATTCATATCCGTGACTGGGCCTGGAAATATCAATCGGAGAGTCGCACGAGGCGGGATGTGATTGCCCCGATGGGAGCAAAGTAGTTTGCTGCTTGTGTGAACGGCTAGATGTCGTACTACAGATAGCCTATAAATGGCAGTTTACACGCCCGCATCACGTTCATGCAAAATAAATTGATTCCCATTTGCCTCTAAAGAAACAGCAGCAAGAAATAACCAGAGCAAAGTATCGTTAAAGCAGCGAATAGAAATATTTGTCCCATATGCTATTCGCTCGGTACCCATATTAAACACTTCTACAAAGATGGTGGAATCGTTTCCTCACAAAGACTGTGTAAGTAAAGACTTACAAAGCAGCCCTCGCGGCGCATGACTCATATCGTAACAGTTCGTCATTCATAGCGAAGCTTTACTGTTCTTCTTAAAGTGGTCATACAGACAAAACCGAAGTTTGGTTCATTCTAAAGAGTCCCTCGTTAGAATCATGCTAACACCACTTTCAACGTAAACTTCCCTCAAATAAGCTATATAATTAGAAAAAAATAGAATGGCCGTGCGACTTACTAGCTCATTTCCCGCAACAGGACCTATGATGTCATAGCTGCCAGCTCTAGGCTGCGATTGGCTGAGACCGGCGAAAGCAAACGCAAATGAGGCAGAGCTTATAAGTTTGCCGAACGAGCTATTTGCGCTTAAACTTAGGGCACAATCTTTTTATAGCAGTAAGAATGGTGGGGTAAACAGTGGATGTAGAAGTAAACATAGAATTACCGATATGTACTGCTTTTGATATTTCGCGCACTATGCTTGTTTCAGCTGCACAGCACAGCGCCTTGCGGTTGTCTCAGACGACACTGGCCTATTGGCGTAACCGACGCGGTCTTTCGGGACCATATTTGCCGAGCGAGCACCTTGTTTCACGTAAGGATTTTTTGCTACCTCAACAAAAACAGGCCGGGCACAAATACGAACAAACGCAAAGCAAAGGCAGAATACGGCCCACCGCAGTATGGTGGCGCCATCTAGGTTGAATAACAGTAAACAAGGCTTCGCAGCAGCTTAAAGACCTGTTTTAGTGGTGTCATTGCATACGTCATGAAAATGCACGATTTCATGGGGGAACCAAAATTTGAACTTAAATTGATTAATTTCTCAGTAAACAAAGTATCGTTTGCTTACGGCAAAGCTTGGGGGCACTATAAAACAGACTATCTTTGGAACAAAACAAACTTTATTTTGTCTGCATTGCCCCTTTAAACGCTTCGGCATTTTGTCATGAATAGAAAATCGTATCAGTGTTCCTTTAGCGGAGTATGCCATTGCTATTCCTTTTACTTTTGTCAAGTATCCTTTGTGTCCTCTTCTCCCTCTAAAATTATTTTGCAAGAAGGGTTTCTCATCTGTACATTTTTGCAGTCGTTCGGGCGCCATAGTTATTTGCGTATGCGTAGATAACGTAGCATGTACCTGCACAAGACCGAAAACCGTTATTTTAAATTGGTTCCGCGTCTCAGGAAAGGGTAAGCGCCAACGATTGATCCCACTTTTAAGGTAGGCTTCGGTGGCTAGTATTCAGTATTTCATGGCGTCGGGGTGAGCCTGAAGAATCGCGATGTGGGAAGTCAGCGTACCAAGACCAAGCGTATCGCCAAAGCAAACGCATATCGTCAGTCGCACTGAAGCAGAAACTACAGCTCAAATATTAGAGAGTAGAAAGGCCGGCCCCAAAAGCAAACTCATACCACCGCTCACTTCAAATCTATGTGTCTCTGTCAATGTATGAAGTAGTGCGTGACGTATTCTGCAACTGATAGGCGACCAAGTGCGTCAGGTTGGAAAACGAACTTTCCTGTATGTGGGATATTATAACTCGGTCGTAGTGAAAGCCTCAGGCCGTATAAATTATAATTTGGACCACAGGCTTATACGTCTCATCAGTAGGATATGCATTTGAAGTGAATTAGCTACCAATAACAAGCCCCATTTTCAAGATCGCCAACGTCAACGTCAACGTATGTACTACGTGTCTTTCTTAATGACCGCCGCTCTAGAGAAATAGAATGTCAAATCTTCCGCGATATTCGCGACACCTCTCAGACGAATGGTAATCTCAAGAACTGGACTAAAGCGCTCAAACAGGCCCACAAACAAGCCACACAGGAAAGTTTGACGTCAGCCCCATCAGACAACCCAGTCCGTTATCTTGTTCGTATCTGGAAGAGGAGAAAACGACTTTTGCGCGCCCTTCGCACCCAACCAAATAATAGTCGGCTAGCCGAGCTCGTCGCTGAATTAACGGAGCATATCAAAGAGCACTGTGCTACGCTGGCCAGGAATCAATGGAGTGAAATTTGTAACACCATCAACGGCAGCCTGGATCAGAAAAGAACCTGGCACCTACTTAGAAAGCTCCTCGGGCCTCATCCGGCTCCTGTTCCCACTCTTGTGAAGCACCATTCCTTGCTGGGATCGGACGCCTCAGCAACCCAGCTCCGCGACCTTTATATTCCTCCGCCTCTACCTAGCCCTTATCCAAACTACATGGGCGCCTCCAATGCAGAACGTGATGATCCTTTCACCCTTTGGGATCTCGAGTGGGCGCTAGAAAAACTAAAGCGAAAGTCGGCCCCAGGTGAGGATCAGATTACGTATACACTTATACCAAACCTATCCGACAAGGACGAGGAACATTTTCTGTTCAATATATACTTCCACTGGGAAGAAGGCACCCCCCCTCATCTTCGAAGCAATCCCTTATAACCCTGCTACCGAAGCCAGGCAAAAAATCTGCCCTTGAAAATCTCCGCCCAATCTCTCTAACTTCTTGCCTGGGAAAGACCATGGAAAGGATGGTTCTCAATCGACTTGAGGCCTATTTTGAGTCCACAGATTTCTTTCCTCCTCAACAAATTGATTTCCGCAAGGGTGTGTCTACCCAAGATCTCGTTTTCCTCCTAGCTCACGACTTTGACCCTCCTCCTCCCTCCAAGATACATGCCATAGTGACCCTGGATGTCCGCAAAGCCTACGATAACCTTGCCCATGATTCTCTCCTAAATATACTTGCTTCTACCGGCTGTGGGCCGAAAATGTACTGTTACATTGCTGCATTTCTGCGCGACCGCATGGCCAAGTTCCGTCTCCCTGATTTGGTCTCCGATCCTTTTCCCATCACGCGTGGTACTCCACAGGGTGCTATTCTCTCACCCACCCTTTTTAACCTCGGAATGGCGTCCCTGTCTCGTATTTTAGCATCGATCCCGAACCTCAAACATATATTCTACGCAAACTACCTTACTCTTTGGTGCACATCTGGGTCTCCTGGGTCAGTGCAGGACACCTTGCAGCAAGGTATCGATGCAGTCACTAGGTATCTCGACACTGTAGGCCTGTCTCCCGCACCTGAAAAGTCCCAATTGCTGCTCATTGCGAAAACTCGCTCTCAGCGCCAACACAATCACCTGATCACACTCACAATGGTAGGTCACACCATCCCTCGCGTAATATCCTGCCGAATTTTTGGACTGCATATCCATGAGTCATCTAATCAGGCTAATGTGGCTACAACAGTTAAAGTTTGCCATCAGCTTACCCATCTAGTGCGCCGCATTTTCAACAAGCACGCGGGGCTACATGAGGGTCAAGTTAGGCAGCTAGTACATGCCTTAGCTCTAAGTAAACTTCTTTATACAATTCCATATCTTTCTCTGACATGTCACCAAAGATATCATATTGAGGTTGCACTTCATACACTGTATAAGACCGCCCTCAACGTTCCCGGTAATACGTCCACTCAGCGCCTGTACTCTACGGGGCGGTTCTTGCCCCTGGGAGATCTAATACAACAACATAAAGGCCGGCTAATGGCGCGTCTTTCTAGGAGAAAACAAGGACACAAAACAAGGACAAGAGCAACTTCACCAAGTTGCTCTCAAGCCTATTGACTTGCCTGTCATCACCCCTCCTGCACCGCTCCCAGATATCCTCAGGATAGCTCCCATCCCAAAGAACGTTGCCGCTGATACCAATCCAGGGAGACGATGTACTCGCGTTGTCAATCATGTCCATCCAATTGATTCTACGATAGTCTACACGGATGCATCACGGACGCATGTTCCATCTGCATATTCCATCGCAGCTGCACATTCCATCGCAAGTGGCCATGAAGTAATGGCACACACCCTTGGTCTTTTCAATAATCCCCACTTATAGCGACTCTAGAGACCCTCCCAATAATCCCCAGTATTCAGGACCTCTCATTACGGCCCCCTAACCCCTCAGGATATACCGTATACACTGATTCAATGCAAGTTATTCGCGCCATTCACATGGGTAGGATTCCTGAAGAACTGCAGTATGATCTATGCAAAGCCTTAACAAAGCTACGTCCCCACACTGTCACACTGAGGTGGATTCCTGGTCACGCTGGAATCCCAGGAAATGAGGTAGTGCATAGCCTCGCCCGTGAACTTCTGCACCGGGCGTCTGGGATTCCCTGGCCTTATCCACCGACGTTTTACACTACTCTCCACTACAAACAAGGAATAAAGCCGCACTACATGAACATCAGAAAAACTCTTCGTACACTTCCTACTCCAGACAAATCTCTAACAACCACGCAACTACGCATTCTTCGACGCATACAGTTATACCATCCTTACACCTGCTCGTTCCTTCCTCTACCGTATCCGACACTCACCAGCATGTCCCAATTGTCCCGAACCATACGCTAATTTAGAACACTGCATTTTCGCCCGCCCTATTGCAATTCCATCCCCACATTTTCCCCACCCACCTCCTTCAACGTGGCGGACTTGGCTTGCCTCGGACGAGCTTTCCGACCAGCTGTCGTTAGTGAACCTGGCCCGGGACATTCTCGACGCCTAATGTTGCGTTGGAATAAAGTTTTTTCCTCCTCCTTCTCCTCCGCGTACCTTTCAACCAGATAGTGTTTCACCTCTACGCGATGTGGTATAAGGTTTTGCTGGTCATCAATTATCGAATGGCCGAATAGAGACTTGATTGTTTTTACATCCCACAGTACGCCTATAAGTTCGGGAACCGGTTTTGCTTCAGTATTTTTGTGTAGACAAAACGGATCAGAAGGAGCGGTGGCATGCCAAGAAGAACTGCATTATTTGATGGCAGTTATTTACGGCACGTCACCCCTTGAGAAAGCGTATTTACTGGTCTAAAAAGTACAGAATGTGGCTGGTGGGCTCAGGGGCTCAGCTGCACGACACCATAGCCACCGCGCGGCGGGTACGGGTCAAATGAGATGAAGGGAGTCGTTTGAGGTCCATTCTTCACAAAACTGGAAGGGGGGGGGGCTATTAGGAAACGTTTTTCACCAAAAGACCAGCTCGGCGTTAAGGAAAGCGGGACTCGGTCGCAGCGTTTTGCATTTAAAAACCATGAAGCATCAAATTTCATCCATGACTGGTCGTGGTTTCATCATAGACAATTGCGGGATACGTTATCTCCGGAAACTGCTGTGCACTGATCACACACAAAAGAAGACCCAGAGGACATCTACGCACGCGTGGCCATTAATGTGGGTGCGAGAGCATTTGGACTTGGGGTATTGCTGGGTTTTACAGAGTATGCTACTGTTTCAGTGTGTAGAAGCGTCGTGAAGGGCCGGCGCTTGGATGCGTGGTTTTAACGGTCTTAAGGGAGACAGAGCTTGGGGTGGTGACCGGGCCGCGAGAGATTCTACAAGTAATTTGCTAATTTAATATTAGGTGTTATAACGGGGTACAATTTCTAATCATGGGACATTGTATTTCGTTTCTGTTGGCAACCTATTTCCTTCAATGGTTTTTGAGATCATAACCAAAATTTTATCCGCTTTTTCTATCCAGAGGAGGCAATGTTGGCGCTGTATTTAGTTCCGATTGGAGGTGCATTTTGGTCTAATGGTGTCATTTAAAGCAAGGCTGGCAGCCGTGTCAGTCGAGCACCATGCAAGCAGTGACTGTTAAATCACGCACTTCGCAGCACAGGTGCTGCGCTTGCTGAAATACGTATCCGTACTTTATTCCCTGTAATAATAATAAAGCGAAGCTTTCGATGCCTCAGTGATCGTGACCATCCCGTCACCAAAATGCACTGCAGGAAAGCCAACTTAACACAATAAGTTTCACAAAACGCTAATGATAATAAGCGATGACACATCAAGGGCCTGAAGAAAGAAAAACGCTTCGTGCGGTCGGAATCGACCTTGGGTCCCTCGGCTTAGAAGCCAACGTCTATCGATTGCTTCATTCCGACACGGTCGAAGCAGTTTGGATTTAATGCAAAGCTTTCTTGGTTTCACTGATGGCGACCGCTTTGTGACCAAACTCTGCGGACCCCTACAACCCCAACAATAGCGAACGCATCCCTCACGCGAAAACTAGGCGTTTCAACTATCGTCGTCATTTGACGAAGGGGCGTTTGATTTTGTTGGCGAGCCTCCCTCCCGCCCTCAAGTCGTCGCTGCGGCGGATTCCAGTTGCAGACGAGCGCTCTCGCTCCTGGCTGCCGAGTCCTTGGTGGCTGGCGGTGATGACATGTTTCCGTGAACCCTTGATGAGCACGGCTCGTAACCCCGGCCGCTGTAGCGCCAAGAGGAAATCGCGCAATGAGCCATGTAACGCTCTCGGGTTATTAAATGTTTACGCGAAATTCTGAAATGTGCACAAGAAAGACCAACGACAAAAAATGAATGCTGATACAAACAAGCTAGCAAAGCATAATGCAACGGGAGTAGATAAAGCGGGAAGCACCACGACCTTTCTCCCCGTTGTTACTTGATGTTTTTTCTGAAGAATATCAGGTCTATATAACCATATCCACCTGTAATATAACTCGCATTTTTGGCCTGTATGCTTGCTGTACGTATTTTAGTTCATTGTGAGCACGTAGGACGAATGAAGTAAAGAAAATAAAGAAACACGCTTTGAAATGATTGCGTGCTGGAATTACGTTTTATCTCAAGCTATGAAGTCTATTTCAACGTAAAGCGCGAGCCTGCATCTCCATGCAGGATTTTGGTCTTCCCTCGCATGCATTTTCTTCTTTCGCTGACATAGACGTTTCAGAGTTCATCGCATTAGAGACAGTAAAGATATCCAAAAATATGTCTAGTGGTGCGATTGTGTCCCTTCATCAGTTCCGTCGACCTGCTCCTTTATCCACAGTCCTTTTCCATGAGGGCGGACAGCTAACGATAGTTTGGCACCCCATGATTCCTTAGCTCACAACTTCCCCATGAACTTACTGCCATAGCTCTGGCTTGCGTTACGTCATCAACGTTGCCCTTCTTTATGATTGCCATGAGACGCTGTTCCAAGGCCTCCTCTTCTTATAACATACTGATGACGCCAATTAGGGTAAGGATATTCTCATACCACATCGAGGATGGGGGAAAGGATAACCTCATTCTAAAAACATCAGCATAGTTATGTTCACTGCAGAACGGTGTCTCTGTCCTAATCAACGCCACCAAAATGCGTTCCCACCCTCCTAGTTTTCTTATCCCATCCGTTTAAAAAGCTTTCTATCCACGGGTACTTCTAGATACCGCTACTTGTATACAGTTATACGTGGGCATGCCCCCAAGATCCCTTCCCGTATGTAAAGAGGGATGAAAAGGGGAAGGGTGCGCTGGCAAGCTCGGACCTGGAATTCGAAGCACTCCTGGTCACTAGGGCTGCCACCGTCGCCAACCACGCACCACCTAACCCACGGGACACAATAAATGTGTTTCTTCCTCTCTCCCTGGTCTCTTAATGCGTATATTATTTGGGGTGGGGTCTGCAGAATTAAACGCTTATTTCTTACTATCTGATTCGCATGTAAGGGGTTTAATATATCATACTTATTTATCAGTTACGTGATTTGTTGAACGAAGTTGAATGGTTGTTGTGGATCATTTTCTAAAACCAACGTGTTTGCTCAGTTGTTGGAAATCTACAGCGTGTTGTTAAGCGGTAATTATAGCCTTGCAAATAACTTGTACACAACTGAAAGTAGGCTGATGGGTCTATAATTTATTATCTATTTGAAATATTCTTTCCGGTGGGTTACAATTAGGATGGAGGTTTCTTAATATTGTGGCACTGCCGACACCTAAGACATCGTGAGAGTAATTGGAAGCTAGGCAGTTCTAGCTGAGCCCAAGAGAACATGAGGATCAACGTAATTTTTGTTATACACATATAATAAGCCAACGTGACTTCTCTGACAAACGCATTTAGTGGGATCGCAACTATCGCGAATCAGGTGAAAACACTAAATTGCAAATGTGGAGATGGAGCTCGTAGTTATTTTGATACTTCTGCATCCAGAAGCACCTTTTAAATTAGCATTGGTAGACTTGTACTATTCTTCGGCACCCACAAATAAATTTTGCGTAAGGACTTATCAATTACTTAGCAATAACACCTCGCTGTTTATGTAGTGTTACCGGAAGCTGCCATGCAATCACGTTAGCCCGCATAAAACACTTCAGCGTTTTAATACCCCAACCTGAAGTGACATGTACTAAATTGTCGTGCACATATAGTTCCGAAGCTCTAACTTTGAGGTGTCAGTGCTCCAGCTTTTAATATAATCACATGTTTGAGCAGCAAGTAAACAGAAGCAGGAGTCAAATGTTCGAAGATTGTAGCTCTCTAGGAAGCAAGAAAGCAGGTAAGTAAAACGGTATATAGACTGAAATACCCAAACCCGTATTGACATTACTTGCGTCTGACATGCTCTTTGTACGTTTGTTGCACTTTCCGTTCCTCAGATTGAACCATATGGCCAGCGATACCCTGTTCTGTCACGTAATTGAAATAAACGACCGGACAGGCGGTCAGCTTTCTGGGTATTATACGAAGGCAGGCGGGCGCACCTCGGTGCGTCCACACGTTCTCGCAAGAAATATTACCGGGCCCAGGAAACAAATGTTCCCGCTAATTCGTGTCTCACTTTTCAACCTGATTTATATCTTTTTTGGGCTGCTGTTGTTGCATTTGCCGTCTAGTAGCTAATTTTTTTGCTCATCTTCCAGCTTTTTCCTTTCAGCTGGAGCGACAAAAGAAGAAGGAACCTTATTATGATGTCATTATTCCAACTTCATCACTCGAAGTGAGCGCCAAAGTTTAAATAACCGTGTCAAGCGTTATCTCCTCAATAGAGATTCCCAATCTCCTGATGGGGATTGGCTGGCGGCCGTATTTTATACCCCTTCCGTGTGGACTTGGAGTTGTATCTATATGTTTGCTTATTTGAAGTGCGAAATAGATCACGTAGCGGAATCCAGTCATTAAATTTGCTTTTATGTTTTTGTGTGAGATGTTCATAACATACCATATGTTATCTTTCACCCCTTTACTTGAATTTTTTCTCCGTTCAGCTTGCGATGACAGCCAGATTGCAGTGATTTAAAGTCCCCACCCCCTGCAAGATTTATTCGTGGTTCCTGCAGTCACAGAAGCCGAAGCTTTCCTTTACTAAGTGCAAGCAAGCCATTTAAGCAACTATTCTTGTTACAAACAGATGATAAAAATACGTTCTAGTAATATACAATAAAGATCCTAATTATTCAATCGTCTCATCGATGTATGATATGAATTGTATACCGCGCATCGTATGCACCTAAGCGACCAAACATGTTTGAGATGTGACTAGCTGTGAACCGGAGAGGTCTAATTTATCATGTACATTTCTTGAGGCTGTACGTAGGACTTGATCGTTGAGAAAAAGGTTTGTGCTTTGATTTCCCTACATGGGCCGCGCACAAGAAATACATAATGAGGCTTCATCTACAAGTATGGAATTTTTTCACATTTCACGACAACGATCGTACTACCTTTGACATTCTGATGACACCGAGTAGTATTAGGCAATGTCAAGGCAGTTGGAAATTTTTTTCGGGTTCAGAAAGCATGGCGCGTTGGTTTATAAGTATGCCAACTTAGCATTTGGTACTTGCTATCACTAGGAACAATGACTTGCAATCTGCAAAGTGTATTGCAAATATTACTGCTGCAGATTTTCCAGCGTCGAGTTGAGGGTTACAGATACTTTGCAGCATTGTGTATCTCGTTACTAGCGTTAATAGCGCAATCCACCCTGTCAATGTGGTTGGAAAGCAAAGTTGTAAACGGCACCCACAACGATTACCCATGCGACGTCACTTAAATTCACTCACGTCGCTCTACAAATAGTAGAAGCAGATGAAAGTGAAATGCACCTAACTACACCCACTATTACTTCAAAGAGATATTCTTGGTAATTAGTTTAAAGAGATATTCTTGGTAAGGTTAAATTAACGCATGATACATGAACAGTGCTTGGTTGAGTTGTATTTGTGTAGCACACAAGTGGAAACTCTTTTTTTATAAAATTAAAACTCAAACTCGGTGTTAGACGATCTGAGTTCACCGTCTCTACCATCGCGGACGGAGGCGACGAGATCGGCGGCAGAAACGGAGGAGTAGCAGGAGCAGAAGGAGGAAATACTTATCTTCAGATTTCTTAACTGCCCAGAGTGCAGCCCAGCAGAGTGGTTCCTTCTTCACTGTAGCCCATATTCAGTTCGCGCTGCCTGTGCTTTGTCCACCAGCTGAAGCTGCGTAGGCAGAGAGGGGTGGACAGCATCATCTCCCATTGCTCTTGTTCGGTAGTTGACGGTAAGAGAGGAGGGTGCTCAGGGCTAAAGTCGTACACCCAGATTATGTGGCAGAGTGTTTCTACTTCTGTGCAAAATTTACATTCAGCGTCGGAGGGATTCGGGTGCATTACGTGAATAAGCGTAGGATGTGGGAAGTAGCCGGATTGTATGAGCCGTAGGGTAGTTTGTTGTTCTCTGGAAAAATCAGGGCAAGGCGAAGGTACGGTCTGTCTCAGAAGGCGATAACGCTGGGTTATGAACCTGAACGAGACAAGCGGGTGACTGTCCTCGTGCAGCTCTATAGCACGGGGGGTAAAAGTGCAGGCTTGTTAGTGGGCGGGTGTCCAGATGAGCTGAATGGAACCGTTTGGGGAGTGGATGTTTAGCACACGCAGTGCAGGTCGGGACACCAAGCCCGACGGGTAATTCTGGTAGGCTTGTTGGGAATCGGTGACTACGTAACGAACCCCTGGTTGAGAAAGAGCCAATGCGATGGCTGCCTCTTCTGCTGCCGTCATGTCTTCGGCCTTGAGTGAGGCACAAACAAGGAGGTTGGTTCTGGAGGTAGCCACGATGATGGCGTGCTGCTGCCCTCGATGTTGGGAGGCGTCTGTGTAGACAACTGCATGATACCCGCTGAGGGTGGTGTTGAGCTCTAGAGCCCGTGCATGTAGACGACCCTCGTCGTGTGAGGGGTTCATATTTCTAAGCAAAGGGAGCATCTTTTGTTATGGTCGCCAAACGTCTAGGAGTACATCAAGCGGAGAGACACTCTGTGCTGCCCAGCCAATCGGGTGAAGGATGCGGCGGCCCGCCGCAGTTCTGCTCATTGGGAGCTTCCGAACAGAAACATGGCCCTCTATCAGCTCTTCCACCATGTTGTTTAGCCCTGTGCTAAGCAGCCTCTCTGTGGACGCACTCATGGGAAGGCCAATGGCTTGCTCAACCGCCTTTCTAATCATTATATAAATCATCTTTATGTCCTCCTTGCCGAGAAGAAGACAGGGGGTTGACGTAAGTGATTCTCGAGAGGACAAAAGCTTTAACTAATCGAAAGGTATCGGATTTCTTGAGGCCTCGCTTCTTGGTGGCAACTCGCCTGATCATGTGTATGATTTTTTGATGCTGTGTTTGAGGGGCTGCAAGGATAAGTCACTCTTGGTGTTGGCCTGAAGATGTAGGCCCAGGATCTTGATGCTGGGGCTGGGAGTGATAGCCTGGCCATCAAGGAGTATTAGAATGTGTTCCTTGAGGTGTCGTTTTGCGTGAGGGCGGACGGCAAGGAGCTGAGATTTTTTACGTGAACACTGGAAGCCACAGGATTTAGCACATTGGCGTGCTATTAGTGAGATGCCATGGGTTGGTGTGAACTTCCTGTAATCGCTATCGCGAGGCATTCACGAGAATGCAGGGCTTAAACCCGTAGATGTGCTTGGTGAGTGCACCACTTGTCTTCCCCGTCTCCACTTGGGCCTGTAGCTAAATCGTTAACACAACCAGCTTTGGCTTTGTTTCTCTATTAATTCCAGGTTCGATTCCTGGCGGTGCCTGTAAATTGTTTTATTTGTTTGCGGGAGTTTTCTGTTGACACCAACGGTCGCGAAAGAATCCTTGGGGGTAGAGGTAAAAAGCTTTGCTTGAAAACAACATTGTGTATTCAAATCCGTAATTTATGTGCTTTTGAACTAAGTCTTTAATAAAATATTCCTGTCAGCTGAAAGCCCTGTGAGAAGCAGTGCGTATTTGAAAGGTGTGACCAATTTTATTTGCATTCGCACAATAAAACCGCAAGACCGCAAAAAAGCATTCCTGCAAAAGAACCTATATTATTTCGAACCTCACTGTACAACCGGGTTCCATTTCAGGTGAAAGCTTGAAATCGGAGTCTAGGGTATATTTGAAACCTCCCTCACTAAATTTTCAGCTGGTGGCAGCCACATAATTCAGCTTAGCCTGAACTTGTAGCCCCAGCCATCTACTACTCGTAACATCGGTCTTCTTGAAAAACGGAGCGTTAGGTTCCCGTCTACCTGCATTTAATTATCCGGACAAAAAAAACTGTTATTTGAGTAAACGCGGCTCCCTGTGGAAAACATCAAAGCTCTCAACGGCCTCTCACTGTCACCTGTAATTTTGAAAACAAGTCGCTCTGGCCTTTCTCGGTCGAGGCTAGAGGAGACTTTCGTAACAACTAGGGATAAAATGCTGGCGCCTGAGTTCTGCAGGTTAGGCGACGTGAAAAGGCTTCCACTTGCTGCACAACGGCTTCCAGTACTATACTTTGCCGAAGCCCCGCATCAGGGCTCGGCCTTTTCAGTTCCCCGCGTGGGAAAATCGCCAGCCCTTTCGGCTAGGTAGCAACCATGTGAGGAGACGTGACGCTATAATTATCAGCGGTCATTGACTCCATGTTTGTCCACTGGTGCAACGGGATGCGTGTCGAAGATAGCGACGGGAGCTAAAGTAGTCGCTCAAACAAATTGATAATCGGACGACCTCTTTGACGCAGCAATGAAGTGATATTAGAGAATATTTAACCATGTCGAGAGCCGCAGTTTTAAATAGGCACAGTCATGCAAATACCCGAGGGGCGATATGTTTGGTAAATATTTAACGTCTAAGCTCGGCAGGGCGTTTAACGCTGAAAAGGCGTGTATAAACATAACAAATGTAATGCACGATAAAACATTTTAATGCGAGATAGCTTGGCGGAGGAGCGAATAATTTCGTAGGCACTAAAGGTTTTTTTTAAATGACGAGCCTATGACCGTGTGAGAAGTAATCGATGCGCGAGAACGTTTTTTTATCCGCTTAATTTAAGTTGTTTTCTCGGTCACGCTGTATTTTAATCCTGAGATAGAGCATCCTCTCTGGGTAATGAAAGTTATTATAAAATTTCGCCGCAACTTCATTGTAAGCCTTGCTTGCGCAATTTTTAAATCTTTTGTTTTGGCTTGTCAACGATGCTGATGTCTCATATCTGAATGAGACTCCCGCGAAAAAATACAGCCGCGATGAAGAAGTGTACCCATGCTGAGAGCAAAAATGTAACCATTTATGAAAGGGTCACCTGAATTATTAAATGTAGTGGGTGGAGATTCAGTTCAGGCTGACAGGGTATTCTGCAAGTTGTTCCTTTAAGAAGAAAACAATGTTGAAACTTCACGATGCCGGTGTAAAAACCACCTCGTGTTTTGAAAGCATACTACCTGGAAGATCATGTATTGCGCACTATGTTTACATTTTATGTTTATCGTCGTTCTAAAGTTCCATGCATATACATAGATGAAGGCCAGTTATTTTCCTTCAATGAACAAGCTTCGAAACAGTGCTGTATTGGCACCCTTCATTTTGGGACACCACGTTGTTCACTAAAACGCTATCACGAATAGGGCCCTGATTGCCTGGTGTTCATACAGCTTACTCAAATGGCTGCCGCGTTCTGAACTGATACTGGAATGACGACATGATGCAAAATATTTAAGAAAGGGAAGTAAAACTTGTGGGGTCTTCACAAAAGTGGTGGTGAGGAGAAAGTCGAAGTTATCTAGGAAGATACAGCTTCGCACTAAAAAAATGTATATATGATTGACTAAAGGGGTTAATGTGAGGTTGATAAATGAAACCAGCTGAGCTCCAGAACGACTCTCCATACTTGTTGGTCTCAATGCCATTAGCATTGTAGGCCTGTTTGACCCATTTCACTTAGCCTTTATTCTGTTGGTATATTTTTACGTTTTCGGTCTGTGGGTATCTGTCTAACCGTTTGATCACTGTAGGGTGAAAATTTGATCTTCACAATGGCGACGGTGGAGGGAAGATCTGGGCGGACAGGAGGGGAAATGTGGATGAAAGGGTGGGTGCAGCGAGTTCTATTGGTTAGCATACTTACCCATTAGCATACTTACCTTGCGCGGGAGAGATCCTAGCTAAGAATTTTTCCCTTCCGCTATCTCTTTCTCCCTCTCCATTGCATTGCCTGTATGCCTTCATTCCCTCTCACTCCCGCTCCGCCGCACTGAGTTTTATGCAGGTGATTCCTCTACGGCAGTTACTGAGCTACCTGTACTTTGCGCTGCGTTTTAGTATATTCTAAAGCAGCCGGGGCTCAATGGCCTGCTTTTACAGACTCCAGGTCAGCACTCGAGAGCTCAAAATTGTTACCAAAAGAAAAGCTGCCCAGTGAAATAAATATTTTGCCCTTACAAGCAAAAGAAAGAGGGCGCAGCGTGGAACTACAGTGGCTTCCTGCACATAGCGGAGTCTGGCAACGACGCAGCTGAAAAAGCCGCCTCACCTGCCTGCAGTCTCTGTATTCAAGCTCTGGCAATCCAATTCACGAGAAAGGATGCGACAATGCTCGCCTTATCAAGCTCAAACAAAGTGCACATGACTTTTTGGACTGATGCAAGGCAGAAATATGCACTTCTCCACTTGATTGATCCAAAGTTCCCCTTCAGGATGCGACCTGGCCTTAGTAAGCGCAAAGAAGCCATTCTACTTAAACTGCGTTTGAATGTGGCCTGCACCTCCGCAAAATCCAGCAGGCATCTTCGCCTTTTTTGCTCCACATGTGACACCAGAGAGACATCCATCATGTTATATCGTGCATAGGCAGAAACCCATATCTTTTTGCAGGCCGCTTTTTGGGGAACTTGAGTTAAGTCTGTTTTGGGACTTTGGTCGGGTCCCATTCAGGTCGCACGTGCAACGAAGTCTCTCTTGGTGTTTCTTCGGAGCACAGAACGTGAAAGAGTTTTGTGAAAATCTATTTGTGTGTGACTGAAAATTTCTGGCTCATGATTGGGCATATTTCCATTTTTATAATTATTTTTTGTTTTTTTTTCTTTTCTTCTGTCATCTGGGGTAGCAAGTAAGCGCAATGGCTCAGCTAACAACGCCGTTTTTTATTAAAATTATTCTCTGTCTCTCTCCCCCTCTCCCTTTTTTCATATTAAACCACCCCTCAATTTGTTGGAATGAATGTGAGCTGCCACAGGAACAGAGTGCGTTGCACAGCATCTACAGTAGTCGCAGATGGTTTCTGCCTAATTTTTAGGGCAAATGGAATTAGGCAACCAGCAAGCAGCTAATAGCCAAATTGAAAATAATGTTGTAAAGACATGACGTGATGCGCCCTTTCATGGGAGTTAATAAAATAGGGCAACAAGTGAACGATTATAGCTATCTCGGGAAAATTGCATGGAAGGATTCAAAAAATGAGTTGGAAATTAGACGTATTACTAATAAGGGCTTGGCTTCTTTTGGAAAGTATTCCCAAAATTTCAGAAGTAAGCTGCATTTATCACTGATACAACGGGTATACAACCACTTTGCACGTCCAATAATAATATTCAAGCGGAATTTTTGGGTATCACTAAGCGTCTTGAAAGCAAACTCCCAACGAGTATTGAAACGTAAATACTAGGTGCGGTGGTGAGAGGTGAGAAAAGAGCAGCCTGGACTCAGAAACAAACTTGGATAAAAGATATTACAAATCAGATTAAGCGAGAGAAAGAAGGTTGGATAGATCATTGGAGGGACAAAAGAGGAACCATTACTTTAAGAAATGGTTTCCAGTGGATGGTAAGCGATACAGGGGAGCGAGGAACGTTTGATGGAGGAATTAACTAAGAAAGTTCTGGGGAAACAATGAACTCGGCAAACTCGGGGTAGGAGCGACTCGAAATCATTGGGAGAGACCTTTGTCCTACAGTGGATGCAGAAAAAAACATACGACGTGGGCGATGACGGCGACGACAAATATTATTGTTATTTTTAATAATAATAATAATCAATCAATCAATCATGTATATTTATTGTGCCCAGGAATAGCCGTGAGGCCGTGGTGCTGGTACAGAGTTGGATAAAAAAAGGGAAAACAAAAAGTGAAAGGAAAGAACACTTTGACAACGTATAAAATAAGAGTAGAAAAAATAACTTTTACAACGTATATTACAAAGTATACCGTACAAACCACTACAAAACGTAGATAGCGTATAAACCACATGCAATGAACACAAACAAAACTGACAGGATACAACAGAATTGGTAATTACATCGTACCGATGAAACAGAACATTTGCACACTACAGATAATCGTGTAACCTTATAACAGCCACCCATAAAATGGAAAACAACAAAATAGTCATATAAACAGCATACTCTCTATACAGTAAGGCAAGCAGGTAAAAAGAAGTTACTATAACTAGAACAAGATCCATTCAGTATGACGGAGCAAATAAATATTCCATATAGTTCCATGTAAGGGAATAAGAGGGAGCATATTAGCGAATGAGAATTCTGGAAGTGTTTCAACTGAACTGATTGAGGGAGCTGTTAAAAATATCTACGTCTGCAGAGAAAAAGTTACACGTGCTCTGCAGCCTAAACAGCGGGTAATGTCGGTTACAGGAGCTGAGAGTACGAAAAGGATGACATTTTTTGTGGTTTTAATAGGCACTTTTAGCTGGAGCTCCGAAAGCAGTTGCGCACTGCTAATTTGTCCATGTATGAGCTTAAAAAGAAATAAGAGGTCAGCTGTATCGCGCCTAGCCTTTAGCTCAGGCAGCCCTTGCAAGTACCGTGGTCCAGAGTCAAGACGGTGATACCCGTGAGGGAAGCGATGTCTAAGTATGAACAGCAGCTTATTCTGCACTTTATCAATGGCCCTGCTGTTAGATTTGCATGTACCATTCCAGACAACCGAGGCATATTCCAGCACGGGACGACAGACAGTGGAGTACAGTTTCAGGAAGGACTTTGCACTACGGAATTCTTTAGACATCCGGCAGACCATGCCCAAGCGGCGGAGAGCTCGCTGTTTGATGAATCGAACGTGCGGTGTAAAAGTGAGCTGGTTATCAAAGAGCACGCCAAGATCAGTTGTCGAGATTCGTGGCTAAGTAACATCGTGAACTGAGTAGTGATAAAGCAGGCAGTCTGTTTTACGCGTGTATGACAACACTTTGGTTTCCGCGGCGTTCACTATCAGTTCGTTCTCTTTACACCAGAGTGTAAATGCATCCCCGTATCGTTGCAAATGCCCGCAGTCGCTAAGAGACGAAACTTCCCTAAAAATCTTGATGTCATCAGCATAAAGTAAAAAGGAAGAATGCCTTATAGCAGCTGAAACATCATTGACAAATAAAGAAAACAAAAGAGGGCCTAGAACAGACCCCTGTGGCACACCACTTGAAACGCAGTAACGATAGGATTGCTGGCCGTTAACATTTACGTAGCAGGTCCGCCCACGCAAGTAACTAATTAGGAGGTCCAGAATCGAATTATCTATGTTCAGGAGTGACAGATTAGAAAATAACAATGGGTGACTGACCACATCAAAAGCCTTGCTCAGGTCAAAGTACACAGTATCCAGCTGCCTCGTATGATGAACCGCTTCGGACGCTCGCTGCATGAAAGCAACGAGGTTAGTGGTTGTGGAACGTCTGGACATAAACCCGTGCTGTTCGGAAATTAGTATGCCCTTAACACTGGAAGTTAAAACATCGTGCAACACAGTCTCAAAAAGCTTAGACGCCGCACACAGTAGCGAAATAGGCCGATAGTTTCTAGCACTATCTTTAGCACCAGTTTTGAAGACAGGGACCAAGCGTGCTAACTTCCAGGCTGCTGGAAAAGTAGCAGATTGAATTGATTTGTTAAATAAAGTGGTTAGTATGGGAATCAGAAGCTCCCCATAGGTTTTTAATATTGTGGGAGGAATGCTGCCAGGGTTACAGGAAAATGACGGTTTGAGGCGCTTCAGGGCTTTCCGAACGTCGCCCTCATTTATTCTGGAAACGCAGAAATTAGACGACGCAGAGGAAGAGTTGGACAAAGTGTTAACTTCACCCTTTGGAAATACTGCGCTGAAATGATCCGCAAAGGCATTAGCAACGTCTCCAATCGGGTTTCCATTGTCGTCTAGAAAGTTAACGATTTCGGCCACCTTGCCAGCAGATCGAGAGCGAATATACTCCCAGAAACTCTTCTGGTCGCGTGTAGCGCTGATTTCTACATTGGCTATGTAGTCTGACCGATGCGATCATACAGCTCCTTACACAGGGCTCTGAAATACTTAAACTCTTTTTTCCAACCTTCGGATTGTAGCCCGCGAATTTTCTTGTGAGCACGGGCTTTACATTTTAAAGCCTTTCGCAGTTCCGCAGAAAACCACTTCGGAAATTTCAATTTCTTTCCGGACGTTCTTGGTATAAACATTTGCATTCCTTGCTGAATAATTGTAGAAAGTTTCTTGACTTGGTCATCAACAGAGGGAAGTTTGACGAGGAGAGACCAGTCAGTGTTACATAAGTAGTTATAAAAAGCAACGTAATCTCCAGCAGCATATTTGTACGTCTGATGTGCAGAATGGCCGGAGCATCTCGATTGCCCCGACACATACGGCAGTGAGATATGAAGGACAGGATGAAATTTGTCGGGACGGACCAGCAAGGTATCCGGCAGAGAAATGGTAAGGTCCACCTGGTTGGAAAAGCAAAGGTCTAAAACATTACCACAAATGTTTTTACACCTATTACTTTGTTCGAGTCGAGTGAAAGAAATAAAGTCTAACAGACAGTAGCCCTTCTGGGAAATGTAATGATGATCGTGTCTGACAGTGCGATCATCCCAGTCTACACCGGGAACGTTGAAATCCCCGCATATAAGAAATTTAGTGTCTGGGTAGGCATTAGCAACATCCTGTATTGATGTGACACAGCGCTGAAATTCGGCGTAGTTTATGGATGGAGGTATATAAAAGGTATAAATTAGGATACTATTTTTTCTACCGCCGAGAACCTCCACCCACACTGATTCTGCAGCAGTTTCGAGGTCTGACTGACGACGGCAGTTCAACGACTTGTCCACCGCAATGAGCACTCCACCACCGCAATTTTTAGAAGTGGGGCCAGTACGGTCACTTCGGAAAACAACTTAATTATCGGTAAAATAATCGCTAGACGGAATTTCTGAGGATAGCCAAGTTTCGGTAAGGACGATTACATTATGTGAGCACGAAGCTATAGAGAAAAAGAACTCAGCAGATTTGGTCCGCAAACCACGGACATTTTGGTAACAAACACTGATCATGCGGGCGAGGAAAGTTCAGACAGGTGCAGCATGGACTCACGTAGTACGCCCCGGAAGGGCTTAAAAAGACACTCATTTGGCCACAGAGCTGGATCCTGCAGTAATTCATAGCACACGTTGCTTACGGCAACATAGAAGGAGGCATAGGTGTTGTACCTAGTTTTTGGCAGTGTGGTACGAGCACAGCTGGGCTTCCATGGTTTCGGGTGAAAGTTTCGTGACGAACAGAGCCTTCGGCAGCCGCCGCCGCTGTACCACCGTGAGGTCAGATGAGTCCGAGGTTCCAAAGGATGCGGGTTGACGAGCCTTGCCGTTGACATCACCAATGCTGGTGTGGCGCACGGTGGATCCTCCTCCTCCAGCTGACGGTTGCGATGCGAAACACGCATCGGCACCAGTGACGACAGCATTCGGGCTGGAGCCGCGCGACGCAAGCTGCCATTGCAGACGCTGCTGTCCGTGTTCAGCCACCGGCTAGTGACGGTGGACAGCGTTTTTAGGCGCACCACCAACAGTAACCGCAGGAGCGGCTGCGACGGCAGCGGCGAACGACGCTGTCACGGGGACTACAGGTGACCCACACCCAGCCATACCCGACGCCGCGTTTGAAAGCATCACGCCGGGAGAAGAGAATAATCAATCAATCAATCAATCAATCAATCAATCAATCAATCAATCAATCAATCAATCAATCAATCAATCAATCAATCAATCAATCAATCAATCAATCAATCATTTATTTAAAGTGCCCAGGAACAACCGAGAGGTCCTGATGCTGGTGCACAAAAAAAGAAACAAAAAAAAAACTATGAATAACACAACAGAACAAGATAACTGTTCAGAAGAAAACTATAAAAGACACAATGAGTACAGAAATATTAGGACGACAGGACAAAAGTAGATTAACACAGTATGAGAAATAGCTAATGGTAATGACGAAAAGTCAGATAATATACATACATACATACATACATATATACATACATACAACAATGCGCCAGATAAACTAAAAGAGAAGGATAGAACAAATTGCACATCTGATGTTATCTTATAACGGTAGAAACCTTGGAGGAAAACGATAACTGTGACCCATCAAAAACATCGAGGTAAGAAAATAAAAATTATAAAGACTTTGTATCCTGTTGAGGGTTGAGTGCTGAGAGAGGCCGGTAGTTACAAGAAACGGCCTGCTCTCTCTTGTTTTCTTCCGCGGAATCCGAAAATTAATACTATTGAGCAGCATAGGACAGGATATAGTACCGTGAACGAGCTTCAAAAGAAAGAAGAGATCGGCGCGATTTCGCCGGCAGCGAAGTGAAGGCAGTGACAAGGTAGCTGTCACGAAGGTAGCTATGCAATAGATTCACAACAGCGGTGTCAACATCAAAATTAGCAAGTTTAACCATAAGGATTGAGTGACTGACTACATCGAACGCTTTGCTGAGGTCACAGTAAATGGTGTCGACCTGTCCTCTCTGTAATACAGGTGTAGATATTTGCGTCATGAAACTGGCAAGATTAGTGACGGTTGAGCGGCCAGAGACAAATCCATGTTGATTATTATTCAATGAGTTTTTCACATTAAAAGACAGTATGTGGTGAAGGGCCAGCTCAAAAATCTTTGACATGGCACAGAGAAGAGAAATGGGTCGATAATTCGAGACATCAGTTTTAGAGCCAGACTTAAATACTGGAAAAACACGAGCAATTTTCCACCTGCTAGGAAATGTGGAAGTAATTAGACAGTTATTAAATATGCTAGTCAGTACTGGGACCAATATACTGCTATAAGCTTTTAATATGGCTGAGGGGATACCATCTGGACCACATGACAAGGATGGTTTCAAGCGCTTAATGCATTCGCTGATTAGATTTTCATCTAGCGACAGAGCATTGGGTGTGTTGATTTCCAAATGTGGTTCGATAGTAGTGCTAGAGTCAGAGGCTTTATAAACGGAAGAGAACTGCGTGGCAAAACAGTCAGCGACGGCTTGTAGTTCTGCTCCATTGGAGTCCAGTAATATTAAAGGCTCTTCACTTTTGTTAGACCGTTTGCGTACATACTTCCAGAACTCAGCCGGCCTGTCAGAGGCGCTTTTTTTTAAGTGTGCAATATATGAACTGTGATCCCGTTTGTATAGGCGTTTACAGAGAGTTCGAAAGCATCGGAATTCTTCCTTGCGCTCGAGAGATGGAGTGCTTTTAAGCTTTCTGTGTGCGCGATCTTTATGCTTTAGAGCACTTATAAGTTCAGACGAGAACCACGGGGGATATTTATGGAGTTTAGGAGTATATTGTGGAATATATTTGCGCATACTGCTTAAGATAAGTTCCGTAAGCTGATCTACTTGGTCATCAACATTGGTTTTTTCAGTTACCAGAGACCAGTCAATGGAGGATAAGTCACGGTGTAAGCCAACGTAGTCACCTCTTTTGAAAGCAAATCTGGGCGATTTGTTGATGTTATTTTGAAAGCTCTGTTTTTCCCCTCACAGAGAGAGTGTTAGTTTAAGTGGTGGGTGAAATTTATCGGGACGAACAAGAAAAATGTCAGAGAGTGACACTTCAATAGGCTGACTGTTCGAAATACACAGGTCTAATATGTTACCGCAAGGATTGGCAATAGAATTATGTTGTTGAAGGGAATTAAAAGCAAGAAAATCTAATAGCAGGCCGCAATTATTCTCTATGTATTGATGGTAATGAGAATATTTAAGTGTTCTCCAGTCGATACCAGGGGTATTAAAATCACCAATAACAACAACCCTGTGCTTCCTATGTGAAGCTATGACATTGTCAATGGAAGAGATGATGTCATTAAAAGAGATTGGGGTAATGCTAGGCGGCACATAGAAGGACCCAATCAACAAATGTTCGCAGCGATCAAGGCTAATTTCGACCCATATTGATTCAGGAACAGTTTCAATGTCACTTCGGCGTACACATCTCAGAGAATTATCTACAGCCACAAGTACGCCACCACCTTTTTGTTTGGTTGCACTGAAGTCACGATCACTGCGGAAGGTGTTGTAACTTGATGGAAAATAGTCTGATGAGGGAATCTCATTGCACAGCCAAGTTTCGGTAATCACAATGACAGGAAACGAAGACGAAATAACATTAGCGAAGAATTCAGTTGGCTTAGTTCGTAGACCACGAGCGTTTTGATAAAAGATGTCCAAATTACACACCTTCACTGTCAATTACAGACTCTGAAGGATGGAGCATATCATCATGTAGAATCCCACGGAATGGCTTGAAAATGCAGCCACGCGGCCACATTGAGGGATGATGATAATAATAATAATAATAATAATAATCAATCAATCAATCAATCAATCAATCAATCAATCTTTATTTTTGGTGCCCAGGAACAACCCTAGGGTCTTTGTACTGGTACACCATATACAAGCATTCATAAAAACAAACTAAAATCAAGACAACACAACACAGAAAACCATATATATGAAAGAAACAATAAGATAAAAATAGTTACAGAGATCCCAGAAAGCAAAACAGCAAAAAAAAAGGAAGCCTAGTGTTAGAAGCCATGACACCCGGCCAGCAAAACGTTGAAGGCACGTGAAAAATTGAAAATACACAAGCAAAACTCAATGCACATGACGGAGATAGATTATACACATAAAACAAAGGTTTTGTAACAAAATGTTAGGAAGTTTCAAAATGAAAAAACGAAGTTCAGCGTTACAAGCACTGACACCTAAACCGACAGAAATTCAAGCAACACAAAATCAGGAAAAGTGAAAAACAAACAAGCAAGATGATGATTTGCATAAAATAAATACGGAACCGAAATACGGCACATAAATGACATAAAGGCACTTAAGCTACAACAGTTTTCAATTCATTAGAGAACAAAGACAAAGAGCTCTGGAATATATCAAGACGATCGGAATATTCATTATATGCACATTGTATTCTGCAGATGGACGAGCATCGTTTACTTAAAGCATCTGTTCTGAAAGTTCGAAATCTTCGGAAAAGTTTGTTCGGCAAGTTGACATTGATAAGTGCAACCAAGTCATCACACAAAATATCACCATGAAGAAGTTTATAAAGAAAGATAATGTCAGCTCTCATTCGTCGACACCAAAGGGAAGGAATACTTTTGAGACAAGACATGCTGCCGTTTGCGTCTTCTTGTACATGACGGAAACGGTGCCTAAAGATAGAAAGGAACTTATTTTGAACCCTTTCGATGCGGTCACTATTGGACTTGCAAGTTCCATTCCAAACAACAGAACCGTATTCGAGAAGAGGTAAGCACAGAGCCGAATACAACTTTAAGAAAGGAAGAGGACTTTTAAACTCTCTAGAATACCTGCAGACAGCACCCAGACATCGAAGAGAGCGTCCGGTAATTTGTGTAACGTGGGAAGAGAAAGTCAGAGAAGAATCAAATAGTACTCCCAAGTCCCGAATTTCGGTCACCCTCGGCAGTGCAGTGCTTGCTATTTTATAGGAGTATTGCAGCTGTTGAGTTTTCCTACTATAGGAAACAACTTTCGTTTTTGAGGGGTTCAAAATTAAGTCGTTTTTGGTGCACCAACGATGGAATGACACGATATCAGCCTGAAGAGAATTACACTCCTGAACATTACGCACTTCTCTGAAGATTTTCACATCATCAGCATACAACAAAAAAGAAGAATTTTTAATGGCAGAAGCAACATCGTTAATGAAAATGGAAAAAAGAAGGGGGCCCAGAACGGAGCCCTGGGGTACACCACTGGTTGCTTTGTACCTAAATGATGTTTGACCATTAACACTTACATAGCAATATCGCTCCTGGAGATAGCAACGTATAAGACCCACTAAGGAAGCGTGAACATCTAACAGAATGAGCTTGGCAAGCAATAACGAGTGGTTGACTACATCAAAGGCCTTGCTCATGTCACAGTAGACCGCATCAAGCTGGCTTCTACCAATGACTGCTGGGACAGCCTGCTCCATGAAGCATGCGAGGTTTGTGGAAGTTGAGCGACCACGCATGAAGCCATGTTGATTAGGAATGAGGACGTGTTTAAGTGAGAAAGACAAGACCTTATGAAGAGATAACTCGAATATTTTAGAGGCAGAACAAAGAAGCGACACTGGCCTATAGTTCATGGGGTCAGTTTTTGGGCCTGACTTGAAAACAGGGAATACACGACAGATTTTCCATGATCGAGGGAACGTGCCAGACCGGAGACAGTTATTAAATATTGAGGTGAACACAGGAACAAATATATTTGCATACGTTTTTAGAATTGCAGCAGGAATACCATCTGGCCCAGAAGAAAACGAGGGCTTTAGCCGCTTAATGCTGGCCCGCACGATGTTCTCATCCAATTGGAAACAAGCGGAGTAACCGTCCTGGTGACAAGAGACGCTCTCATCATCACTACCTCCGCTAAGCCCAAACAAAGAAGAAAACTGAAGAGCAAAGCAGTCGGCCGCATCTGCAACCTCATCGCCGTTGGAATCCAGTAGACGAATAGATTCTTTCGTTGTACTAGATCTAGAATGAATGTACTTCCAGAAGGCTCCCGGCTGATGAGTTGCTTTAGCTTCAACTGACGCCAGGTACAAAGCATGATCACGTTTGTGCAATATTTTGCATAGGGCACGTAGGCGCCGGAACTCCTGAACTAACTGATTCGCACCAGAGTGCTTCATCTTTCTGTGCGCGCGTTCTTTGAGTTTCAGGGCATACCGCAATTCAGAAGAAAACCAGTGTGGGAACTTGAACTTCTTTGGTAAATATTGCGGGATGTATTTCTTCATACCCAAAAGCACAATCTCAGTAAAACGGTCAACTTGTTCATTGACATCAGAGTGGTCAATGACTGTTGACCAAGGGGCAGCAGAAAAGTAGCCATACAGCCCAACGTAATCTCCCCGGGCGAAAGCGTAGCGAGGTTGCGCATTGCTTGAAATTACAGAACGGTGGAGCATTGTAGGAAGGCAACAGGAAATAGAAAGAGGAGGATGATATTTGTCGGGTATTACTAAAGCACAATCAGAGCGCGACACATTAACGCCATCGAAGTTTGAAAAGCACAGGTCCAGAATGTTTCCACTGCAGTTTTTTATGTGATTACGCTGTGCCATGGAAGTGAAAGACGAAAAATCTAGTAACCTATTACCCTTCTGTTGAAAGTGGTGGTTGTAGTGGGAACAGGTGAGGTGGCTCCACTGAACGCCAGGAGCGTTAAAATCTCCAAGGAGGAGGACCTTGAGGTCGCAATGAGTAGTGAGCACCTGTTCAATGGAGGAGACTAACTTATTGAACGCGTCAGGAACTACATCAGGAGGAACGTAAAAAACACCAACTAGAAGTTTTTCAGTTTTAGAGATATGAATTTCGACCCATAAAGACTCACCTGCGTTTTCAATATCGCTACGTAGCACACACGGGAGAGATTTGTTAACTGCGAGAAGTACCCCGCCCCCCTTTTGTTTGCATCCAGTTAAGGCACGATCATTACGATATACATGGTAATTTTGAGGAAAATAGTCATTGGATAGAATATCAGGGCACAACCAAGTTTCAGATATAGCTATTAACGGAAAGCAAGAAGCCAGAACATTACCAAAAAATTCAGTCGCCTTAGTTCGAAGACCTCGCACGTTCTGATAAAAAACATCTAAACTAGTCATTATTCTTTTTCTGATGTGTTGCGCTCAGAGCTGTGAAGCATGCCTTCGCGAAACATGCCTCGAAACTCCTTAAAGAGGCAGTCTTTCGGCCAAACAGCGGGGTCATTCAAGCGCTCGAAAAACTCTTCACTGACGGAAATATAAAAGGATGCGTACGTGTCATATTTAGTCTTCAGTCGTCGGCAGTTCAAGGGCGAGACACCTAAGGTTGTCAGATGGGCATTAAGGCTAGCAGAGGTGGTGGATGGGGAAAGCTTTGAAACGAACATTGCTTTGGGGCGCTTCGGCTGCGGAACGACTACCAGTCCACATGTGTCCGATGCACCTACACATGCCCGGCTTCGACGCTTCTTCTCAACAGTAGGAGGGAGACAGTCAAGCACAGGCGCAGGATGCACCGGGGAAAGTTGGGACGGAGTAGGAGGCAGTGCAGGAGAAGCCGAAGACACCGACTGCAGCTGAGCAGACGTAGCCGAAGGCAACACTTCCTTGTTTACAGCTTGGGCAAAAGAAGGCTGCCCTGATCTGTGACGCACTCCTTCCGGCAACACGGCGGGGTGGTGAAGTAGTTGGGCACGCAAGGAGGACACCTCCGCTCGCAAGGAAGCAACCACCTGCGCATAATGGGCGCGGTCACCCTCCCTCCCCTGACGGAGACAGTCGAAAGCCTGCGCGTTTTCCCGGCGTAGGAGGTCGTTGTCCTCCCGCAGCCGGGCCACTTGGTCGCTGAGGAAAGAAATGCCGTCCAGCGCGTCGATGAGGAGTGCGCGAAGACCGGCCGCTTCCCCTCCAAGGTCAACCGGTTGGGACGGCGGCGGCGGGGCTTTCTTGACGACTGCCGGTGAGTCTCGTCGAAGGGAGGGGGAAGGAGCCCTGCTTGCGGACGGGCCGATGTCGTCGTTGGCTACGCTAGGCCTAGCCGCGGCCTCGGCCGTCTCACACAGATTACATTTGAACGGCCGGGCACCAGACTTCAGAAGTTGCAGCTCCGCGTCCGGCCACGCAACACACTTCGCGTGCACACGTTTTTTACAGGCGGCACACCGGAAAAACTTTTGCTTACCGAAGAAAGCCTGGGAGCACAAAATACAGAAATCCGCACTAGGCGCCATCTTGCGGAATAATGATAATAATAATAATAATAATAATAATAATAATAATAATATAATATTATTAATAATAATAACATCATTATTATTATCTCTACTGGGTTCCCAGATGGTGCCGAGTACAGATGTCTGTGTGCTGTGCTCCGCTGTTTTTTACGGCAGACAGGCGCTTTTTCGGGGCACGTCGTGCGAAAACGTGCGCACTCCGAATGTATTAGGCTGCCCAATCTTTGAAGACTAGTTAGTGGCCCTTTCTGTGCAATTTCTGCCCGTCCTCGGCGACGGAGGCTGCGGGTAGTCCTAGCGACGAGTCCGTGCAAGAGAGCCAGCGCATTTCCCCATGTTCGCAACAACAGGACGGCGCTCACCGACCGGGCGACCTTGGCGAAGCCGCAGCCGAACTCTGTGAAATGCTCTTCATCGTCCTCGAGTGGCTTTCGTTTTTGACGGACGAGGTCGCCAAGTTGAGAGAGGCCAACGACCGCCTGGGTAGGGGAACGTACGTGCGTTCGCCCAGCAGGCAGGCAGGCATAATTGCTTAGCTGTGGGCGTAAGTTCGCAGCGTTCGAGGGGAGCGGCTACCACGGGCCGGTCTCTTCCCTCACGAACGGCCTCTCCTGCTCCTCCCCTCCCCCTTCCGCCTGCCTCCCCTCCAACACCTGAGCTTGATGGGGCGCCGCCGACAGCTACCCCGCAGCGTGGGCCCCATTCATCGTTCGCCGCTGCTGTGGCGAAAGCAGGCGGAACACCTTCAACGCCCGAGGAGCTGACCCCAGAATCTCTGTGGTCCAGCGTTCGAAACGTTCAAGCACATTTATGTCAAAAATGTCCCCTTGCACCACGTCAGCGCAACTGACGGAGCACCTGTCGACAGTCCACGTTGCACCCCTGCCTTGCCAGCGGCTGAAAACTAAGTATACCTCGTGCTCCTCTTCCTGTGTGACTGTCGACGAGGTCTCCTTCCAGCGTCAGGGTGATCCTTTCTTGTGGCCCAAGGGCTGTCCTTACAAACCCTTCCGTGGCAAGCTGCATGCGGACATGTTATGTACCACCGACGTTCAAAATGACGACTAAAAGATGCGATAGGTTGGACATCTATTATCAAAATGCGCGTAGCCTTCGCACCAAAGCGACTGAATTCTTTTCAAACGCAATTTCTTCGAATTTTCCGACTATCGCTATATCTGAAACCTGGCTTTCTGGTGGCATTAGCTCATATGATTATTTTCCAAAAAATTACCAAGTTTTCCGTAAAGATAAGGACTTTTCTGGGGTCAAACAAAAGGGAGAGCGAGGAGGGGTGTTAGTTGGCCTCGATAGCACTTTTCAATCTATGCGGCGTCATGAACTTGAGCGCGACAACGAGTCTGTCTGGCTGGACGTCCGTCTGAGTGGCGGTGAGAAGCTTTTACTAGGGGGGTTTTACATTCCACCTGATGTTCCAATATCTTTGTTTAACAAGCTCCTTACATCTGTAGAAGAGGTATGCTCATCCCACCCGAATCCCCAGCATATCATTCTGGGCGATTTCAATACACCTGGTGTACAATGGAAACTCAACACTACAATTATTACGTACACCAGAAATCCAGCATGATTTTACACTTCCTAGACTTCACATCCACGGTGAAACTTATTAATATCAAAAAAGCTCTCAAAATATCTTAGATCTTTCTTTTTGAGACATTCAAAACGGGCGAGTATCGTTGTCTGACATCTCTTTTGTCAAACCGGACAAGCTTCATCCTTCTTTTCTAGTTTCTGCTCTCGTGTCGATTCAGCGTTGCAGTACTTCACTACTTCACTGCAGAATAATGAAGTAAGTTCACACTGTTATGCCCGTGGTGATTACATTGGCTTTTATAACTTTTTTTCTTCGTTCGATTGGTTGGCAATTCTTAAACTCCCTAATGGCAATGCGTAGGTAGAGCGGTTTACTGAATTAGTCAAAAGCGGCATAAATCAGTTTATACCCAAGTGGAAACCTTGCCGTTCAAAACACCCCTTTTGGTTCTCTGACGAACTTCGTACCACCGTTAAGTTAAAAGACCACTGCCACTGAAAATATAGGAAAACCGGGCTTGATGAATGAAAAGAGGACTTCGCTCTCACCGTAAAACGTGTAAAAGTCTTTATGAGCGAGGCCAGCGCTCTATCTCGATTCTGTTGAGAGCAGCGTTAATTCCCAGCCTGTAACATTCTGGGGATATATTCGATCCCGTAACAATAACTCACATGAGCAAATCCGTCTTGTTGATTCCTCTGGGAAAGAAGTTCGTGATGCTGCCAAGCATTTTGTGCAGCAGTTTAGTACTACACATGGCCGGCGCCATGACAGTGAAATAAACGTAGTATACAAATGGACAAGCAGTCGGTGCTTCAGAGTCTAAGGCGCATGAAACCGTCAGTGTCGTGTGGCCCTGACGAAACACCTGCCGCTATTTTAAAAACATTCAGCAGGATTTTTATTCCTGTTTTAACTACGATATTCAAGGACTGTCTAAAAACAAATATTATTTCTCGTAAGTGGAAAATTTCTCTAGTGCGCCCCATTTCAAAGTCAGGCACCAAATCTGATGTATAAAAACTATAAGAGCAGTTTCTCTCCTTTGTGGTGCCTCCAAGCTTTTTGAGGCAGCTCTGCAAGAGGTATTGTCAAGTTCTGTACCGCAGTTTCTTACAAGTAAACAGCATGGTTGTATGTCAGGAAGGTCGACAACTAATCTCGCCTGCTCCATGGAGTAGGCCTCCGCTGCACTTTCAGAACGAGGCCAGTTGGACATTGTTTACTGTAACCTGAGCAAAGCATTAGGTGTTGTCTAGCACGCGTTGTTACTTGATAAGCTTTTGCAGTCGGGCATTGATACACCATTCGTGGCATTGCTGGGTAGCTATCTAAGCAATCGGTTCGGTTCAGGTTCGGTTAATGCCAAGACGTCCTCTATGTATAGATCAACAAGCGGTGTGCCCCACGGCTACGTGTTGAGCCCTCTCTTGTTCTCTATTTTTGTAAATGATGTGTCAGTCGCAATAAAAATGTCTTCTTTTCTTCTCTACACTGACGACATCAAAATATTCAGACGTATAAAGCCCATAGATGGCTGTGATGCCCTGCAGCAAGATATATTCTCCTTTGCTAACTGGGGCTCAAATAACAATATAAATCTTAATCTTGCGGAAACAAAGGTCATGTCTTATACCCGAAAAACGAACCCCATTTCCTTTCGCTACAGTATTGATTACGGTTATCTGTGTAGAGTCGACGAGATCGAAGACCTCGGACTGCTCTTTGACAGCGCCTTAACTTTCTCGCCTCATGTCACTCAACTTATTTGACGGGCGCTCCCGCTCGCTTGGTGCGGAATGCAGGTTTTCACGTGACTTCCAGTCTCCTCATTCGTTCCTAAAACTTTGTATGGCACTTTGTATTCCTCAACTAGAATATGCCTCTGTCATTTGGAATGGACCCAGTATATCTAATTGTCAACGTGCAGAGCGTGTAAAGACCAAATTTTTATCTATATTTATGCATAGTTTTCCCTCTGAGCCCCTCCCTATAACTGTCTCTTTAAGTTACCGGTAAAACCGCTCAGACCTTCTTTTCTTATACAATTGCTTCATGGTACAATTTCATTGCCGGAACTGTTTGCAGCAATCGGTTTTCGTGTACCGGAAAAAGCAACAAGGCTTAACCACCCTTTTCACACAGCTGCACAACTTAGCAGATGTTCTCCTCTTGATAGCCTGCAACGCCTATTTAACTTTCACTCCGCTGAACTCGGTATTTTTCGCCATCCCCTTGGGGGGGTTTTTGACCTGACTGTTAGCCGTGGCGCGCTAACTTCATTTCCACATTACTCGTGTTCTTCAGTTATTTTTGTCATGTGGGCGTTGTTATCCCAGAGTTTGTTCTCATTTGTTCGCATATGCTGTTGATGCTGCGGGCGTAACCGTTGTAGGTACTATGACACACTTTTATAGTCAACTGTTCTCACATATTTTTAGGTGGCCCGGGCAGGCCACAGAACAAATGTTTCTATAACTTACCAGTATTGAGTCAATAGTTACAAATATTTCTTCTACTTTGTTTCATATATTTTTGTGTAATTGATGCTTAACCCTAATGATATGGTCATTGTACAATGTGTTTTTGCAAAGTACCACAATTTACAGTCTCTGTTATTCGTGTAATGTAGCTGGGATACCACTGTTAATTTTATTCTCTAGTATTTCCAGTATATTTTATTGTTCTTCACTCACCCACCTTTTTTACTGGCTGTTTATGTGTCAGCCGCTGGTGTATTTCAATGCGGCCTTTCTTCTCCTCTCAGTGCGACAGCACGAAGGCTTCGGCTGTTCCTTGGCACTTTAATGAAGGTTGGTTATTAATATTATTGTGATTATTATTATTATTATCATTATTATTATTATTATTGATTGATTGATTGATTATTATTATTATTATGATGATGATGATGATGGCGCCCAGTAAGGACAAGTGCCTCCTCTGCTGCCTTGCTTTCTTCGGCAGGCAGGAGTTTTTTCGATGTTCTGCGTGTAAACGCCGTGCGCACGGAAAGTGCATTGTTCTTCCGGACGAGGAACTGCAGCGTTTGATCTCCGGTGAGCAGCCGTTCGTCTTTCGTCTGCAATCTGTGTGTGGCTGCGGCGTCACCCGCTAGGCCTAGCGACCCCGGTGACCAAGCCAGCGAAGATGGTGAGCCAGCGAACATCCCGGCCAAACGAGTGGCGTCCCCTGTCGGAGCAAGCTTCAACCCTTCGGCGGACCTACGCGCAGAGGTAGCTGCGTTGAAGAAACTCCTGTCCGAAGCCTGCGCCTGCCTCTCTTTTCATGGGGATGTTGTCACCGAGCTGCGCGAGGAAAACCGGCTTCTTCGACGGGACAATGTGGCTGGGCTTGCCCAGCAGGCTGCAATCGTCGCTTGCCTGCGCGAGGAGGTTCGCTGCCTGCGAGGGGAGCTCGCGCGTCCCCCGCCTTCTCCGCCTGCTTCCCCGAAGCCTGCTAATCCTTTCATGCCGCCGGTGACGTCACCGCAGTCTGGTATCCCTACGAGGTCGTTGTTCGCCGAAGCCGCCGCCGGTGCAGCTGGTGACTGTGCCCCCCTCCTGTCCTCTACCACCGCTTCGCCGTTCGTTGACCGCCCCAGCAGTCAACCTGCTACGGCCTTGAGCACTTTGGTTTCCCCTTCGGTCCACCCTCTGCCCCCGCCGCCTAGTTCCGACACTGCGTTTAATGGCCCGCCGACGAACTTGCAGAAGAAAAGGAGCCCTCCCCGCGTGGGTGCGTCGGAAGCTTCTCAGTTGGTTGTGGTACACCGACCACCGAGCTCCAGGGCCATCTTTGTTTCAAAACTGTCGGCTAACACCACGTCTGCTTAACTGTTGGCCCACTTGTCAACTGTGCAAGTTACGCCATTGTCGTGCAAACGCCTTAGGACTAAGTGCGACTCCTATTCTTCTTTTTGTTTTTGCGTAACTGTTAACGAGGAGTGTTTTAGGCGCCTGAGCGACCCGTCTATGTGGCCAAAAGGCTGCCTTTTCAAGCCGTTTCAAGCCAAGGTCCACCCTGGTATGCTGCACAGCTCTGAAATAACTGAAAATGATCAGTAGGTACGAGAGTTTCGACATATACTATCAAAACACTAGAGGTCTACGAACTAAGTCCTCTGAATTTATTAGAAATATTGTATGCTCTAAATTTTCCGCTGTTGTCATTACTGAAACCTGGCTTTCCGATGATATCTCGTCTTCCGACTATTTCCCTTCTAACTATCAAATCTTTAGAAGCGACAGAAAATTAACTGGACCTAGACAAAAAGGTGCGGGGTTCTCGTTGCCGTTGATCATTCAGTGCAGTGCACGCGGCGTGCTGACCTCGAGACCCTAGACGAATCAGTCTGGCTTGAGGTAGGCCTCACGAAGGGCGAGAAGCTACTCATCGGTGTATTCTATATATCCCCGGATGTATTACCTCCTGAATTTAATCGAACACTCAGATCCATACAAAATGTCTCAAATGCACACTCGAACCATAAGCTCATCATACTTGGAGACTTCAACACCCCAGGTATTCGCTGGAACAGTCTCTCCTGTGAGCACAAAAACCATTATGCAGCGCAGAAATGCAGCATGCAATTACATTTTCAATCGTTCACCTCCATGCAGCAGTTTGGCCGCATAGAAAACTCTTGTGGTAATGTTCTAGATGTGTGCTTCTCAAACTTAAAAAACGTACAAGTGTGTGCCTCCGAAATATCCCTTGTGCACCCCGACAAGTTTCACCCCCCTCTTATTGTGTTTGTCTCGGTCGCGACCCAGCATCGCTCTGGCGGTGTTGCCAATTGTTCAGTCCCGCGATATGCTTTCAAGCGTGGAGACTATGCTGGGCTGTATCACTTTTATTCATCTGCTGAATGGTCTAGTGTTTTGGATGTCAATGATGTTGACGAACAGGTTCGACGTTTTACCGAAATAGTCAGAAGTGGCATGGAAAAGTATATCCCTTGTTATAAGCCTGTTCCTTCCAAATTTCCCCACTGGTTTTCTAAAGAACTTCGAAGTTCGCTTAAACTTAAAGATAGCGCCCACAAAAAGGCCAAGCGTTCTGGGCTTGACAAGTGGAAAGCGGAGTTTAGTCGGTATCGCTAACTTTGTAAAATCCTCTACCGGCGTGACCACCAGCTCTATATAGAATCGTTAGAGGCTGCTGCGTCTCAGAAACCGGCTGACATCTGGAGGTATGTACGCGGCCGTTCTAAGGCGTCTAAAGAACACGTTAGCCTGCTTAATGCCGATGGTGAAGAGGTTGACGATGTTGCCACCAGTTTTGCTCAGTACTTTCATTCTGTCTTTCAACTGCCAGATGGCAACGACGAACGCCTATCGTTTATTAACTCTAATTTTAACACAGTTATGTTTGATGAAAAAATTGTCAATGATAGCCTTCAACGGATGAAACCATCATTTTCCTGTGGTGCAGATGGAATTCCAGCAGCCCTCATGAAGGCTTACGGGAACATTTTTGTGCCTGTCTTAACTTCTATTTATAATAACTGCTTACTTTTAGGTAAATTTCCTCGTGCATGGAAGATCGCTCGAATTTTTCCAATATTTAAGTCTGGTGATAAGTCAGCCGTTTCTAACTATCGCCCGATCTCACTCCTTTGTGTCGCCTCAAAACTCTTTGAGTCAGCTCTGCACAAAGTTCTTGCTGCCTGCGTCAAGAACGTTGCGATACCAAATCAGCACGGCTTTTTCTCGGGTCGATCGACGGTCACAAATCTTGCAAGCTTTATGACACAGGCTTCGGCTGCAGTTTGTGAAAACGGCCAGTTGGACGTCATTTATTTTGACCTCAGTAAGGCGTTTGATGTGGTGAACCATCAGTTATTAATTACCAACCTTGCTAAGTCCGGTTTAGACGCAAGCCTTGTTGCCTTGTTGTCCAACTATCTCCTTGACCGGTCCTTTTATGTAGATGTTAACTACAAAAAGTCTAGTGTTTACCCTGCAAGAAGTAGTTTACCCCAGGGTTCCGTGCTGGGTCCATTATTGTTTTCTGTCTTTATAAATGATGTTTCAACAGTGTTAACAAACTCTTCTTTTCTTCTCTATGCTGATGATGTCAAACTATTTAGGCACATTAGCGGTGTTCAGCACTGCTGTGCCTTGCAGAGGGATGTGTCGGAATTATCGGTCTGGTGCAGGAAAAACTGCCTAATTTTAAACCCCACTAAAACAAAGGTTGTCACCTACAGCCGGAAAACCCACCGTCTGCTGTTTTCCTACAGTATTGAGGGAGCTCCTCTGCAAAGGGTTGAGGAGATTAGGGACCTAGGGGTGCTTTTCGACAGTACCCTCTCTTTTTCTCCTCATATTAGGCTCATCACCCGGCGACCACTCCGAGGCCTTGGAAATGTGTGTCGGATTACAAAGGAATTCTCTTCTCCAGATCCATTTCTAATGCTATACAATGCAATATGTATACCACAGTTAGAATATGCTTCTGTTGCCTGGAACGGCATCTCCAAATCTAGTAGTGAATTAATAGAACGTGTGCAGAGGAAGTTTTTATCCATATTTAAGCACCGTCATTACAATCACAGTTTTCGTCCTGATTCTGACTTATCCATAGTCCCTTCCATCCGTTCCTTGAACTGCAGACATATGCGTACAGACCTTACATTTCTTCACAAAATTGTTCATGGTGACCTTTCTTGCGCAGACCTGCTTAACTGTTTAGAGTTTATTGTACCACAAAGGCCCACCAGGTCGCATCGCCCGTTCTTGACCGCTGCGCGCAACTCCAATCATTCTCCTGTGCGCAGAATACAGAATTGTTACAACCGCTTCTTTGAACGCCTTGACATCTTTCAGATATCCTTTACAGTTTACCGTACAGCGCTGTTGAATACAGTATGTTAAACACCTATGATATGTCTGTCGTTCTTTTTTTCTGGAATTTGATTTCTCTGCGGTTGTGTCTATCCAACTTATAGTTGCCTATTTTTGAAACTGTTTACTGTCATTTTTTCTTCTTTTCATTTGTCTCTACACTCTTGCCGTTGTTTTTGTAGTATTACTGTCAAACTTTGTTGCTCTGCCTGTCGTGTGGCCTTTACGACGGGCAGAGCAACATAGGCATCTTCTTTTTTATTTTTTACCTGTACCCAGGCTCCGCCTGTGCTTTATTTCTGTCATTTTTACTACTTAAATTTGTGTGTGTCTTGTCGCTTGTTTGTTTCTTGCTATATGTTTCTTGTATTTTGTTTTCATGTAACTACCCGTGCGCCAGCACTCAGGCCTCTGGCTGTTCCTGGGCACGTAAATAAACATGATTGATTGATTTATTGATTGATTGATTATTATTACCAGCATATCATTCTGGGCGACTTCAATACACCGGGTGTATATTAGGAACATCTTACCCACCAACACTGTACAGTGTTGGTGGGTAAGGGGTAGGTGTTTGTGGGTAAGATCGACTGCGCAGTGCGCAGTGGACCTGTTCGGACGTGTTTTTCTGGTGCTCCGACAACAGCGTGTTTCTACAGTGAAGGACAGCGAAACGGCAGAGACAGCGGAGGACAGCCGAAGCTGAGTATTTACCTGCAAGGTTCTTTCTCGCTGTGTCGGGTTTTTCAGCCGAGATGACGCGCAGGAAGCTGGCAAAGTGTGATAGCTGTGCGCGGAACGTAGACGCAGAGGAGTTTCAGCGGGATGGTGGCAAGACAGACGAAGGGGCAGGTACGTGTCGGTTATGCGTAGTGGTGTCGTGGCTAGAACGCGTAGAAGCGGAGAAGTCGGGGTTAGCTAAGCGGGTTGCAGAACTGGAGGCAGCGCTAAGTAACGAACACGATGAACGGAGGGCCGTTGAGGGAAAGTTAGAAGCAACTGAGAAGAAGCTAGAAAGGAGCGTCATTTCGCCAACAAATGGCGAACACCTCGTCCTCTGCAGCGAAGGGGAGGCATGCACCGAGGTGACGCCGGGGGTGGAAGCAACGAAAGGCAGCATCTACTCCCACGTAATGCAAAATAGGACAGCAAAACCAGTCGATAACCCGGGTACCAGTAAAGAGCGGCACGTGGCAGATGATAGCGTGGTAATCATTGCGGGTGACTCTAACATGAAGAGGAGCAGCACTGCCATAGTGGAAATGGTAAATGGGGATAAGCGTGTGAAGGTGGAGTGTTTCCCAGGTCAATCGACGCAGACGGTGATGACTGCAGCGAAGGGGCAGCTAGATATGTGTAGTAAAGCCAGAAACCTTGTGGTGATTGCCGCGGGGCTTAACGATGTTCTAAAGGGAGAGGAGGGAAAACTTGGCCAGGAGATAGCGAAGGGGGTAAAGGACCTGCGGGCGACGGCCCCAAATGTGCTCATTGCAGTCTGCACCGTGCCGGAGGTGATGAAGCAGGGCGTGCACACCGAACGGGCAGTACTCGCTGCTAACAGCGAGATCGTGAGGTGCGGCAGGGAACTTGGGCTTGACGTGATAGACGTGAACAGGGTAGTGGGCAGCATCAGACATAGGCAAGCTTTTCAGTGGGACGGCATTCACTTCAGCCCCAGGCTAGAGAGCAAGGTGGGGTGGCGCTTAGGTGGGAGAGCGGTAGCTTTTTAGGAGACAAAGGGCAAGCAAGGGACACATGCACACTTAACGCTGGGAGGCAGCCACGCCTAGAGCTAAAGGGAGGGCCTAGAGACGTAACTGAGAGGGGTGACAGAAGCCATTTAAGTGGAAACAATGGAGGAAACAATTTTGTAAAAGACAAAAACCGACCCCTTAATCGGAAAGGGAAAAACAAATGCAATAAATATTTAATCAGCTATGTAAATATGCAGGGAGGCAGAAAGCCAGATAAGTGGGTGGAAATTCAAAAGCACCTCGAACGGGAAGGAACAGACGTCTACGCTTTAGCCGAGACTCACCTCCGGGACCTAGAAGCCCCACCTATCATAGACAATTCTGTCTGGGAAGGTTGCAACAGGACCACAGGAATGAAGAAAGGGGGAGGTGTTGGCATGCTCATTAAATAAGGGACCGACTGGCAGAGAGTGCATGAAAGCTGTAAAGAGCATCTATGGGTTAGAGGCACCATAGAGGGGGAAAATACATGGTTAGGAGTGGCGTATCTGTGGACCGGAAGTAGTGCTAGGGAGGAAAATGAGGAAATGGTAAACTGTTTGAGACGAGATATAAACGAGTTCAAAGATTTCGGCGAAATAATCATAGTTGGAGATATGAATGCCCATATAGAAGGTTTGGATGGATACACAGACCACAACGGTTCTCTAGTGATAGATCTATGTCAGAAAAACCGGGTTGTAATAGTAAACACGGAAAGCAAGTGTGACGGACAAATAACGTGGGAAAGCGGTAACAGACAGTCCAGCATAGACTACAGTTTAGTATCCGAGACAATATACGGAAGGCTGAGGGAAATGAGGATAGATGAAAATGGAACAGACAGCTTAGGAAGCGACCACAAGTGGTTTAGCTTGCAGTTTGGAGGCGCAACCCGCAAAATGTAGAAATAGGTACAATAGGAGGAAATAATTTGAATAATGAGCAGTTAAAGATCATCGCTGATAGACTGGAAGATGCAATCAATAAAAACCCTGGCAGAAATTGGGATTACAACGAAATGATTGCATTCATAAAGTGTAAGATGAATGAAGCAAAGCAACGAAACCTATGGAAAGGGAAGAGAAAGCCGAGAAGCTGGTGGAATAAGGAAATAAAAGAGGCCATTGACCAGCGAAGAAAGGCGTCGACAGAGCATAGAGAAGCAAAACGAAGTGGTATGGAACCGGAGGTAGTGAAGGAGAAGTGGGATATCTACCGTGGGAATAAACTAGAAGTGCAGAAAATGGTTCAAGCAAAAATCAAGCACAAAAGCGAACAATGGATGGCAGAAATACGGAAAAATAACACAAGCGCATCCAAGAAGTTTTGGACCCATGTAAAATCACTAAGCTCAAAAAATGATAACCATCAAAAATTCCTGATTGATGATGAGGGGGAACATTTAGAAGGAGAGCACGCGTCGGCGCATATTCATCGAGTGATTAGTGAGAAGTTTAGGACAATAGTGGTAAGAAAACCTGCACCGACAACATCAGCGCCACAAAAGACTGCGGAAAGGGAAATACGTTTGAGGAACCTTGATTGGAAAAAAGCAGAGCAAAAGGTTTCCCCCAGACAGCAGTGGGCCCGGACGGAATACCAATGCAACTGATAAACCTGCTTGGACCTAAAAGTAAGGAATCGTTTGTAAGGGCAATAGATGAGGTGATAGAAACCAAACAAATACCAGAAGACTGGTTAGAAAGTAGGATGAATTTAATATATAAAGGCAGAGGAGACAAAGCCAGTGTTGATTCATACAGACCACTCACATTAACGTCAGTGGTGTATAGATTCGTAATGCAGGCGATAAAATCAGAAATTCAAGCATGGATGGAAGAAAATGAAATACTTGGGGAACTGCAGAATGGATTTAGACAAGACAGGCAACTGGATGACAATTTGTTCTGGATAACGCAATGCATTGAAATTGCGAAAGCACAGAATAGACCACTATAGATTACATTCTTGGACATTAAAGGGGCATACGACAACGTAAACAGAGAACGGCTGTGGAGAATGCTGAAACTCCAGGGATTAGATGACGAGTTAGTACAGTTCCTTATAGCAATCTATAAAGAAAATAGAGTGCACCTTAATTGGGAAGGACAGAAATGCGCCCAGCCGATCAACATCCATCGGGGACTGAAACCGGGATGCCCTTTTTTGCCCAATACTGTTCATGCTTTACATGGCAGGGTTAGAAAAGAAACTGGAAAAAAGTCAAGTAGGGTTTATTCTAACCCATATGCTGCAAGGCGAAGTGGTACAATAGTCCATTCCGGGAATGTTCTACGCAGATGACATTGTTCTTTTAGCTGATAACCAAACTGATATGCAGCGGCTAATAAATATTAGCGGCAAGGAAGCCACCGACCTCGGATTAACTTTCAGTGGAGAAAAATCAGGAGTAATGGTTTTCAATGATGCTACCACTGACGTAGTGTCTATCCAGCAAGGCGAATTGGCTAGAGTGAAGGAATACAAATAATAGGGAGTGTGGATAAACGAAGGGGATAACTACTTAAAGGGGTCCTGAAATACCTTCCGGCGATGCGTGGATGTACATGTAACCAAATAAAGCAATGTATCAGCAATCTCTTCCCGCAAGATTTTTGTTGAAGCGATGAGTATTAGCTGAGAAATCGTAAATCAAAAACCGCGCATTATCGTCGCCCCGCGTTTCCTCCTCCTTTCAACTTACTCTCCCCTGTTCACAGCCAGCGAGCCTTCCCTCCCATGATGCTGCGCTCCTCCGCGGTGACGTACTTCCGCTATTGCGCTGTTCACACAGCCGTCTGCTACGGGCAAGCTTTGTTGGCACCATGAATCCCGCACTCCGTTCAAGGCTGGAAAAGCGAACGAAAAATCTGGTCCCATGTGTGCGGCGGCCTGGCCTTGCCCTTTCGCGGTGTACGTTGCTGCAGAACTTTGCTATCGGCGGCACGCGACTTTTTATCGTCGGCGAATTCGCAGCCACACGGGGAGGATCCTGCGCTCGCTCCCTTGCATGCACAGCGCACTGTTTATCCAAAAAGCGCCGTATCAGATGTGGCCCCGCTGGTGACGGGTCTTATTTTGTGGCGGTGGTAATTCCTGCCGACGGCATGTGAAAAAGTCATTTTAAACCGATACAGAACCCGTGCACAAAACGCCAGTTCAGCTTGGGGCGACGCGTGGTGAAGAGCGCCAACGTTAGCAAAACATGCTCCGCCGCGGCTCTAAGCTTTCTAGCGCTTGAGCGAGCACCATTTCTTCGACAATATCAAACAACGGTTGCCCTGGCAACAAGGCACAAACCGCTCTGGAAGTCAGTTACGGTTGCGTGATCCCGGTTCAGCTTGGGGCCCTACCTCGCGGCATATGGGCACTGCAGGCATACTACTCACTCCCATTTGGAAGTGCGAGATGCGTTTGGCATTACGGGAGGCGATGGTGTGTGTGTTGTGTACGCCTTTGTTTCGTGATGAAATGCGGCGTTCTGCTTCTCCGGGTTGATAGTGCTTCCCATGGTCTGGATTATCTTTCTCAAGCGGCGTACGACTCAACCTCGCATGGGGTATGTGCAGTGTGCGTGGCTAAAAGCCATCTCGGCTTGTGCGCCAGAGTTAAGTGACTTGCTGTTCGTCCCCGAAAACCGCGCACGTGGTGAGTGCCGAATTTACGAGGGGCAGGAGGACGACACCCATCGTCTGTCAATCGCGCTTTGGACTTGCAACGCATGTTGTGACGTTGTGTTCGTTTGAAACGCATCTCTGGATTGTTTGGAAGTTGAATAAAATGTATGTGTCAAATCCGGGCATTCGGCTCAGGCCGTTCTCTCCGATTGCGAGAAAGAAGTGCCACGGGGCTTCAACGCTTTCTTTATGGAACGTACTCACGTAAGAGAATATCCATGTCGTGTTATGGCCCTGTTGCATTCAATACAAACGGTTAAGCGTTTGTTTACACTTGTTTCGTTTGTCGTAAAATGTCCAAGCACTCCGGCACTCCGCTGGCAGATCAGCTGGCGAGCCGACGCTGAGCAGACGACTCATCTCTTTGCCGGAAGTGCGTGAAAAAGCCGCCCAATAGCAGGATGTCTAGCTCATGACGAACATTTGGGAATTGATGACGTAGACATGTGAAGATGGCGGCGTCCAAAAACAAGAAGGGACGGGTGAGAAAAAAGCGACAAACTTTGCAACAAAAGCGTGAGCTTTCCGCTGCGCGTAAAAGAGTAATACTTGGCACAGATGATGTTGACGACCCAATCTAACGATTGCACTAGTCAATTTAGTGTGCTCAAAACGCCTTTCAGGGCCCCTTTAAGAACTCCCGAGGAGCAACTTAAGGTTAAGGGAAAGAGAAACGCAGCTATAATGAAGCATAGAGCTCTGTGGGGGCATACCAATTATGAAGTAGTAAGAGGAGTGTGGAAAGGAGTAATGGTTCCAGGTCTCACGTTTGCGAATGCTGTACTCTGCTTAAAATCAGACGTTCTATCAGGCGTTGAAGTAAACCAGAGAACGGAAGGACGTTTGGCCTTAGGCGCGCATGGAAAAACAACTAACGAAGCAGTTCAGGGAGACATGGACTGGGCGTCGTTTGAAGTTAGAGAAGCTCAGAGTAAAATATGCTTTAAGATGAGGTTGAGGGCAATGGATCAACGAAGGTGGGCAGCTAAGGTTTATAGGTACCTATACTTGAAAAGCATGGACACGCAGGGGTTAAGAAAGACTAGAAGGCTGACGATGAAATACGGAAAGAACAGTGTAGAATCCAAAATAGCCAACGTAACCAAAAAAGAGGCAAGGCAGATTGAAACGAATAAATGCAGGAAAAAAATGGAAGCTAAAACGTCGTTAGAGATGTACAGGGCTGAGAAATTGAACATAAGAAAGGAAAATTTCAACGATAATTTCCAGGGCAATGCTTTGTTTTTTGAGGCTAGAGCAGGTTGCCTGCGGACTAAGAGTTTTGTGGGGAAGTATTCACAAAATGATGGGGTATGTGTGGTCTGCGGAAAAGAAACAGAAACTATATGAGGGTATCCATCCAAATCTACATGAAGGGAATATTGGGCTTTCAGAAGCCCTCGGATTTAATGGTATCAGGGAGGAAGTTAGCTTCAATGCTGTCGAGGGGACGAAGAGAAGATTAGAATGCTGGTGGACGAAAAGCAGACAGGGGAATATTGCCTAGGACAGTTACCACCTGTAACAGGGGAAAAAAGTATTTCGGGTCTAATAAGCTTTAGTGCCTGCCCGTAAGCAGCGCTTGAATTAAGCCAAGAGTGTAAAACATGATTATATTAGTCCTTTTTGGTAAGATGACATGTCATCACCCTGCTTCAAAGGGGAAACCAATAGCAATCATCAATCATCATCAACCATAATTATTACGTGCAGCAAAAATCCAGCATGATTTTAGACTTCGTAGACTTCAAATCTTTGGTTCAAGGTAATAATATCAAAAACAACTCTCAAAATATCTTAGATCTTTGCTTTTTAGACATTCCAAACGCGCGAGTAGCGTTGTCTGACATCTCTTTTGTCAAACCCGACAAGCATCATCCTCCTTTTCTAGTTTCTGCTCAAGCCTCGATTCAGCGTTGCAGTGCTACGCTGAAGAATAATGAATTCGCTCCCTACTGTTATACCCGTGGTGATTACATTGGCTTGTAAAGCTTTTTTTCTTCGTGCGATTGGTTGGAAATTCAAGAACTCCGTGATTGCGCTGCGTAGGTTGAGCGGTTCACTGAAATGGTCAAAAGCGGCATGAATCTGTTTATACCAAAGTGCAATCCATGCCGTTCAAAACACCCCTTTTGTTTCTCTAAGGAACTTCGTATCACCCTTAAGTAAAAGACCACTGCCATAGGAAATAAAAAAAAACCGGGCTTGATGAATGGAAAGAAGACTTCCGATCTTACCGTTAAACGTGTAAAAGTCTTTCCACACAGCTGCACAACTTAGCAGTTGTTCTCCTCTTGATAGCCTGCAACGCCTATATAACCTTCACTCCGGGGAATCTAATATTTTTTCCCGTCCCCTTTGGGGGGTTTTTGACCCGGCGGTTAGCCGTGGCGCGCTAGCTTCGTTTCGACAGTACTAGTGTTCTTCAGTTATTTTTCTCATGTGTGTGTTGTTTTCACAGAGTTTGTTCTCATTTGTTCGTATGTGTTGTTGGTGCTTTGGACGTAATCGTTGTATGTACTATGATACACTTCTGTAGTCAACTCTTCATACATATGTTTAAGCGGCCCGGGCAGGGCACAGTAACAAATGTTTTTATAACTTATCACTTGTGTGAATAGTTACAAATATTTCCTGTACTTTGTTTCATTCGTTTTTGTGTAATTGATGCTTCATCCGATTGCTATTGTCATTGTACGATGTGTTTTTACAATGTACCATAATTTACTGTCTCTGTTAGTCGTATAATGTAGTTTGGATACCATTTTTAATTTTATTCTCTGTGGTATTCCAGTTTATTGTTTTTCACTCACCCACCTTTTTTCCTGTCTGTTTAGGTGTCAGCCGCTGATGTATTTCAATGCGGCCTTTTTCTTTTTTTTCACCTCTCAGTGCGCCAGCACGAAGGCTTCGGCTGTTCCTGGGCACAATAATAATAATATTAATAATAATAATAATCAATCAATAAATCAATCAATCAATGTTTATTATAGTGCCCAGGAACAGCGTTGGCCTTCGTGCTGGAGCACTCAGAGGAGAAAATGCAGCACTGTAGTACATCAACAATTTGCTAATAAACACTCCGTGAGCAAAAACAAAAACAAAAAAACCTACAAAAACGGCAAAGAGGATTAGAAATAAAATAGTGCAATCTAACCGACTTTACACAATCAATTCGTGCTGGCGCACAGAAAAGGTATAAGACAGCAATGAAATGCATCAACAGCTGGCAAATGAACAGTGAGTGAATAATAATAATAATAATAATAATAATAATAATAATAATAATAATAATAATAATAATAATAATAATAATAATAATAATAATAATAATAATAATCAATCAATCAATCAATCAATCAATCATGTTTATTTACGTGCCCAGGAACAGCCAGAGGCCTGAGTGCTGGCGCACGGGTAGATACATGAAAAACAAAATACAAGAAACATGTAGCAAGAAACAAACAAGCGACAAGACACACACAAGTTGAAGTAGTGAAGATGACAGAAATAAAGCACAGGCGGAGCCTGGGTACAAGTAAAAAAAAAAAAAAAAAAGATGCCTATGTTGTTCTGCCTGTCGTAAAGGCCACACGACAGGCAGAGCAACAAAGTTTGACAGTAATACACCAAAAACAACGGCAAGAGTGTAGAGACAAATGATAAAACGAACAAATGACAGTTAACAGTTTCAAAAATAGGCAACTATCAGTTGGATAGACAACCGCAGAGAAACCAGATTCCAGAAAAAAAGAACGACAGACATATATATCATAGGTGTTAACATACTGTATTCAATACCGCTGTACGGTAAATTGTAAAGGATTTCTGAAAGATGTCAAGGCGTTCAAAGAAGCGGTTGTAACAATTCTGTATTCTGCGCACAGGAGAATGATTGGAGTTGCGCGCAGCGGTCAAGAACGGGCGATGCGACCTGGTGGGCCTTTGTGGTACACTAAACTCTAAACAGTTAAGCAGGTCTGCGCAAGAAAGGTCACCATGAACAATTTTGTGGAGAAATGCAAGGTCTGCACGCATACGTCTGCAGTTCAAGGAAGGGATGGAAGGGACTATGGGTAAGTCAGAATCAGGCTGAAAACTGTGATTGTGATGACGGTGCTTAAATATGGATAAAAACTTCTTCTGCACACGTTCTATTAATTCACTACTAGATTTAGAGATGCCGTTCCAGGCAACAGAAGCATATTCTAACTGTGGTATACATATAGCGTTGTATAGCATTAGAAATGGATCTGGAGAAGAAAATTCCTTTGTAATCCGACACACATTTCCAAGGCTTCGGAGTGCTCGCCGGGTGATGAGCCTAATATGAGGAGAAAAAGAGAGGGTACTGTCGAAAAGCACCCCTAGGTCCCTAATCTCTTCAACCCTTTGCAGAGGAGCTCCCTCAATACTGTAGGAAAACAGCAGACGGTGGGTTTTCCGGCTGTAGGTGACAACCTTTGTTTTAGTGGGGTTTAAAATTAGGCAGTTTTTCCTGCACCAGACCGATAATTCCGACACATCCCTCTGCAAGGCACAGCAGTCCTGAACACCGCTAATGTGCCTAAATAGTTTCACATCATCAGCATAGAGAAGAAAAGAGGAGTTTGTTAACACTGTTGACACATCATTGATAAAGACAGAAAACAATAATGGACCCAGCACGGACCCCTGGGGTACACCACTTGTTGCAGGGTAAACACTAGACTTTTTGTAGTTAACATCTACATAAAATGACCGGTCAAGGAGATAGTTGGACAACAAGGCAACAAGGCTTGCATCTACACCGGACTTAGCAAGCTTATTAATTAATAACTGATGGTTCACCACATCAAACGCCTTACTGAGGTCAAAATAAATAACGTCCAACTGGCCGTTTTCACAAACTGCAGCCGAAGCCTGTGTCATAAAGCTTGCAAGATTTGTGACCGTCGATCGACCCGAGAAAAAGCCGTGCTGATTTGGTATCATAACGTTCTTGACGCAGGCAGCAAGAACTTTGTGCAGAGCTGACTCAAAGAGTTTTGAGGCGACACAAAGGAGTGAGATCGGGCGATAGTTAGAAACGGCTGACTTATCACCAGACTTAAATATTGGAAAAATTCGAGCGATCTTCCATGCACGAGGAAATTTACCTAAAAGTAAGCAGTTATTATAAATGGAAGTTAAGACAGGCACAAAAATGTTGCCGTAAGCCTTCATGAGGGCTGCTGGAATTCCATCTGCACCACAGGAAAATGATGGTTTCATCCGTTGAAGGCTATCATTGACAATTTTTTCATCAAACATAACTGTGTTAAAATTAGAGTTAATAAACGATAGGCGTTCGTCGTTGCCATCTGGCAGTTGAAAGACAGAATGAAAGTACTGAGCAAAACTGGTGGCAACATCCTCAACCTCTTCATGATTGGAATTAAGCAGGCTAACGTGTTCTTTAGATGCCTTAGAACGGCCGCGTACATACCTCCAGAATTCAGCCGGTTTCTGAGACGCAGCAGCCTCTAACGATTCTATATAGAGCTGGTGGTCACGCCGGAAGAGGATTTTACAAAGTGAGCGATATCGACTAAACTCCGCTTTCCACTTGTCAAGCCCAGAACGCTTGGCCTTTTTGTGGGCGCTGTCCTTAAGTTTAAGCGAACTTCGAAGTTCTTTAGAAAACCAGTGGGGAAATTTGGAAGGAACAGGCTTATAACAAGGGATATACTTTTCCATGCCACTTCTGACTATTTCGGTAAAACGTCGAACCTGTTCGTCAACATCATTGACATCCAAAACACTAGACCATTCAGCAGATGAATAAAAGTGATACAGCCCAGCATAATCTCCACGCTTGAAAGCATATCGCGGGACTGAACAATTGTCAACACCGCCAGAGCGATGCTGGGTCGCGACCGAGACAGAGACAATAAGAGGGGGGTGAAACTTGTCGGGGTGCACAAGGGATATTTCGGAGGCACACACTTGTACGTTTTTTAAGTTTGAGAAGCACACATCTAGAACATTACCACAAGAGTTTTCTATGCGGCAAAACTGCTGCATGGAGGTGAACGACTGAAAATCTAATAGCATGCTGCATTTCTGCGCTGCATAATGGTTTTTGTGCTCAAAGGAAAGACTGTTCCAGCGAATACCTGGGGTGTTGAAGTCTCCAAGTATGATGAGCTTATGGTTGGAGTGTGCATTTGAGACATTTTCTATGGATGTGAGTGTTCGATTAAATTCAGAAGGTAATACATCCGGGGATATATAGAATGCACCGATGAGTAGCTTCTCGCCCTTCGTGAGGCCTACCTCAAGCCAGACTGATTCGTCTAGGGTCTCGAGGTCAGCACGCCGCATGCACTGCACTGAATGATCAGCGGCAACGAGAACCCCGCCACCTTTTTGTTTAGGTCCAGTTAATTTTCTGTCGCTTCTAAAGATTTGTTAGTTAGAAGGGAAATAGTCGGAAGACGAGATATCATCGGAAAGCCAGGTTTCAGTAATGACAACAGCAGAAAATTTAGAGCATACAATATTTCTAATAAATTCAGAGGACTTCGTTCGTAGACCTCGAGTGTTTTAATAGTATATGTCGAAACTCTCGTACTTACTGATCATTTTCAGTTATTTCAGAGCTGTGCAGCATACCAGGGTGGACCTTGCCTTGAAACGGTTTGAAAAGGCAGCCTTTTGGCCACATAGACGGGTCGCTCAGGCGCCTAAAACACTCCTCGTTAACAGTTACGCAAAAAGAAGAATAGGAGTCGTACTTAGTCCTAAGGCGTTTGCACGACAATGGCGTAACTTGCACAGTTGACAAGTGGGCCAACAGTTGAGCAGATGTGGTGTTAGCCGACAGTTTTGAAACAAAGATGGCCCTGGAGCTGGGTGGTCGGTGTACCACAACCAACTGAGAAGCTTCCGACGCACCCACGCGGGGAGGGCTCCTTTTCTTCTGCAAGTTCGTCGGCGGGCCATTAATCGCAGTGTCGGACCTAGGAGGCGGGGGCAGAGGGTGGACCGAAGGGGAAACCAAAGTGCTCAAGGCCGTAGCAGGTTGACTGCTGGGGCGGTCAACGAACGGCGAAGCGGTGGTAGATGGCAGGAAGGGGGCACATTCACCAGCTGCACCGGCGGCGGCTTCGGCGAACGACGACCTCGTAGGGATACCAGACTGCGGTGACGTCACCGGCGGCATGAAAGGATTAGCAGGCTTCGGGGAAGCAGGCGGAGAAGGCGGGGGACGCGCGAGCTCCCCTCGCAGGCAGCGAACCTCCTCTCGCAGGGAAGCGACGACTGCAGCCTGCTGGGCAAGCCCAGCCACATTATCCCGTCGAAGAAGCCGGTTTTCCTCGCGCAGCTCGGTGACAACATCCCCGAGAAAAGAGAGGCTGGCGCAGGCTTCGGACAGGAGATTCTTCAACGCAGCTACCTCTGCGCGTAGGTCCGCCGAAGGGTTGAAGCTTGCTCCGACAGGGGACGCCACTCGTTTGGCCGGGATGTTCGCTGGCTCACCGTCTTCGCTGGCTTGGTCACCGGGGTCGCTAGGCCTAGCGGGTGACGCCGCAGCCACACACAGATTGCAGACGAACGGCTGCTCACCGGAGATCAAACGCTGCAGTTCCTCGTCCGGAAGAACAATGCACTTTCCGTGCGCACGGCGTTTACACTCAGAACATCGAAAAAACTCCTGCCTGCCGAAGAAAGCGAGGCAGCAGAGGAGGCACTTGTCCTTACTGGGCGCCATCATGCGGCCATGGTCAAAAATAATAATAATAATAATAATAATAATAATAATAATAATAATAATAATAATAATCAATCAATCAATCAATCAATCAATCAATCAATCAATTAATCAATGTTTATTAGAGTGCCCAGGAACAGCCGAGGCCTTGGTTCTGGCGCACTGAGGAAGACAAAATGCGGCACTAATATACAGGAGCAACTCACAATATAAACAGTCAACGAGAAGAACGAGCAAAGAAAAAAAAAGAGCAGTAAAACCCTAAGAATAATAAAAACGTATTCCAGCCACAATTAGACGATTAAGAAACTCTAATGGTGGATCAATGGCAAAAGTATATGGAACAATGGTCACAGCTGTTGGGTGAAGCAAGCAGACATAAAACATATTCGCAGATATAGGCGAAAATACAAAGCTTCAATTAAACATGAATGTATGAAACAAAATACAGGAACTGATTTATGAAATTACAGCTACAGAAGATGGAAAGTACCAGACACATCACAATAAATCGGGTGCGATGGAAGGCAAGTAGCATACCGTAACATATGACAAGTCGATCAAGCAGTTACAGCCACAAAGTCCCGAATATATTGGACTTACAAACCAGAAACAAGAACTATGAAGACATTGCATACATAAAAACCATATAAAAAACTAAAAAAAGGTGCCGAAAAGAAGAGTAATTATTGTATCACAGCTCACAAACCAGTCAAAAACTCCCGAAGGGGACGTTGAAATATATCAAGTTTCCCAGAGTGACAGTTATAGAGACGCTGCACTCTTTGGAGGGGGGAATGGGTGTTGAGTGCTGTATCATTATGGAAAGGGGGGGGCAAACCTTGTTGTTTTTTGCGAAACACGAAGGCTGACTTGCGCAAGTAGTTCCTGGCATGTGATAATACCATGAAGCAGTTTATATAGAAAAAGAAGATTTAGGCGGGTTCGCCGACAACTCAGAGAGACAGGCAATGGGAATCTCGATACTGCTAAGGCAGTCTCGGGAGGCCCAGAGGAAAAACGATGCCTGTATATTGCTAGAAATTTGGTCTGAACACGCTCTATACGTTTGCTGTTAGAATAACAGGTTCCATTCCACACGACAGAGGCATATTCTAGTTGAGGAATACAAAGTGTTTTGAATAGTTTCAGGAATGAATTAGGAGACCGAAAGCCCCGTGAAAATCTGCATACAGCACCAAGAGAACGAAGAGCCCGCCGAGTAAGTTGATCGACATGGGGCGAGAAAGTTAAGGCGCTGTCAAAGAGCACTCCAAGGTCTCTGATACCATCAACTCTAGACAGGGCGCCGCCGTCAATGGTGTAAGAAAAGTAAAGGATGTTTGTTTTTCGGCTATAAGAGATGACCTTTGTTTTCTTTGGATTAAGAGTTAATCTATTCTCTGAACACCATTTAGAGAACAAGGACACATCTTTGTTTAGGGAAAAACAGTCCTCAGCAGACCTAATACGTTTGAATATTTTGATGTCGTCAGCATAGATTAGGAACGAAGACTCCTTGATTGCAGCTGACACATCGTTTATAAAAATAGAAAACAACAGAGGGCCCAACACAGAGCCTTGGGGCACACCACTTGTTGTCCTGTACATAGCGGACTTCTTGCGGTTAACACTCACATAACAAAACCGATTGTGTAGATAACTCCACAACAATGCCACGAGTGGTGCATCAACGCCAGACAGTAAAAGCTTATTAAGTAACAACGAGTGGCAGACAACATCGAATGCCTTGCTCAGGTCACAGTATACAACGTCCAACTGGCCCCTCTCTGAAACTGCTGCGGAGGCCTGCTCCATGAAGCAGGTGAGGTTTGTTGTTGTCGATTTTCCCGATATAAAACCATGCTGGTTAGGTATAAGGACGTTTTGTACAGAACTTGATAAGACTTTGTGAAGCGCTGTCTCAAACAGCTTGGAGCAGGCACAAAAAAGAGAAACAGCCCTATAATTTGTTGCGTCAGACGTCGGGCCTGTCTTTAAAATTGGACGCACTCGAGAGATTTTCCACGTGCGCGGGAAGACGTTTGTTTTTAGACAATTATTGAATATAGAAGTTAGAACAGGTACAAAAATACTGCCATAGGTTTTAACAATGGCTGGAGGGATTCCGTCAGGGCCACAGGACAAAGATGGTTTCATGCGCTTTAGGCTCTCAAGAACCAGCTTTTCGTCTAATAGTATAAGGCTTGGGCCTTGTATATGGTTTAACAAAAGGTTCATTACCGTCTCATCGCGCTGGCCATATGTAGCGCTAAATTGCTGCGCAAAATAGTTGGCGACGTCATGAACCTGTTCCCCAGAGGAATTAACCAGGCTGATGCGATCACAAGAGTTGTTTTGACGAGACCGGATATACTTCAAAAATTTTGCAGGCTGGGAATTCATGCTGCTCTCCACGGAATCTAGATAGGAGCGGTTGTCACGCTCATATAGACTTTTACATATTTTTCGGTTAGAGCGAAATTCCTCCTTCCATTTAGCAAGTCCAGTGCTCTTTGACTTTCTGTGGGCGCGGTCCTTTAATTTAAGCGCGGTACGAAGTTCTGCGGAGAACCAATAGGGGTACCTTGAGCGGCTGGGCTTGAACTTGGGGATAAACTTGTCCATACCGCTTTTGACAACCTCAGTGAACCGCTCGACCTGCGCATCACAATCAGGAAGATCTTGAATTGCAGACCAATCAAATGTACAAAAGAAGTCATACAAACCAATGTAGTCCGCTCGAGCATAGCAGTAGCAAGATAATTCGTTATTCTTCGACGAGACAGTACGGCGTTGAAAAGAGATTGGAGTAGAAACAAAAAAAGAGGATGAAACTTGTCGGGTTTAACAAGAGAAATACCAGACCTCGATACTCGTGCATTCTGAATGTTTGAAAAGCAGAGGTCTAAGATGTTGTCGGAGCTATTTTTGATGTTATTAAGTTGCATCATGGATGTAAAGGCTACGAAGTTTAATAGCATGCTGGATATCTGTTGCACATAATAGTTGTAGTGTTGAAGAGTAAGGCTGTCCCATTGCACACCAGCTGTATTGAAATCACCCAGAATAACATGCTGATGGTTTTGGTGAGATGCGAATACTTGTTCTATAGATGTAAGAACCTGATTGAACGATGAAGGAGCAATATCCAGAGGAATATATAGTGCCCCCAGTAAAAGCATCTCACCTCCATTTAGTCGTATATCTAGCCAGACAGACCTCCAGTGGTCGCCCTCCAGTTCATGACGCCGCACACATTGAAAAGTACTGTGAACCGCAACTAACACCCCCCCCCCCCCCTCCCTTTTGCTTAACCCCACCAAAATCCCTATCTTTACGAAAGACTTGGTTGTTTGGTGGAAAATAATCCGAAGACCTAATATCACCGCAGAGCCAGGTTTCGGAAATAACAATAACCTGAATACTTCAAGAAACTAAATTTGAGAAAAATTCAGACGCTTTGGTGCGAAGACCGCGAGCATTCTGATAATAGACGTATATTCTATTTATCCCTTTGGTCATCTTACGCGACATCGGTAGTAAGTATCATATCCGGAAGCAGCTTTCCTCGCAACGGTTTAAAAAGACAATCCTTAGGCCACAAGGAGGGATCTGCGAGGCGCTGAGACGAGTCCTCGTTTACAGTCACGCAGAAGGAAGAATAGGAGTCTTACTTTGTCTTCAGCCGCTGGCACGATAAAGGTGTGACGTCCACGGACGATAAGTGCGCGGTCAGTTGCGCAGAGGTGGTGCAGGGAGATAGCTTCGAAACAAAGATGCGCCTAATAATAATAATAATATTAATCAATCAATCAACCTTTATTTTCGGTGCCCAGGAACAACCCTAGGGTCTTGGTACTGGTACACCATACAAAAAAAAAACACTACAATTAAGACAAGACAACATACACAAACTATATGTATGACATAAACAATAAAGTAAAAATAGTTACAGAAATCTTAGAATGCAAAAAAGGAAAAAAAAAAGAACAGACAGTCAAAAAAGAAAAGGCAGGCTTAGTGTTGCAAGCCATGCCACTCGGCCAGCAAAACGTTCAGTAGATGTGAAAAATAGGAACTATACAAGCAAATATTGAATCAACATGACATAGAGTATACGTATATAGCCAAGGTTTTCTAACAACATATTAGGAAGTTCCAAAAAAAAAGGGGGAAAAGCTTCAGCATTACCAACACTGACACTAAAAACGTACAAATATTCAAGCAACACCAAACAAGAAAAAGTGAAAAGCAAGCAAGAATAGTTTGCACATAATACATAGGGTACATAAATTTGGAATGACATAAAGGACTTAAGCTACAACAGTTTTCAACTCATTAGAGAACAAAGTAAAGGAGCTCTGGAATATATCAAGCCAAACGGAATATTCATTATATGCACATTGTATTCGGCAGATGGACGAGCGTCGGCTATTTAAAGCAACTGGTCTGAAAGCTGGAAATTTTCTGAAAAGTTTATTTGGCAAATTGACATTGATAAGTGTAACCAAATCGTCACACAAAATATTACCATGAAGAAGTTTATAGAGAAAGATAATATCAGCTCGCATTCGTCGACACCGAAGGGAAGGAATGCTTTTCAGAAGAGACATGATGCCGTTTGCGTCGTCTTGCACATGACGGAAGCGGTGCTTAAAGATAGAAAGGAACTTATTTTGAACCCTTTCGATACGGTCACTATTGGACTTGCAAGTTCCATTCCAGACAACAGACCCGTATTCAAGAAGAGGTAAGCAGAGAGCCGAATACAACTTTAAGAAAGGAAGCGGACCTTTAAACTCTCTAGAATACCTGCAAACAGCACCCAGACAACGAAGAGACCGACGGGTAATTTGTGCAATGTGGGAAGAGAAAGTCAGAGAAGAATCAAACAGTACTCCCAAGTCCCGAATTTCGGTCACCTTCGGCAGTGTGGTGCCTGCAATTTCATAAGGGTATTGCAGTTGTTGAGTTTTTCTACTATAGGAGACAACTTTAGTTTTTGAAGGGTTCAAAATAAGGTCGTTTTTGGTGCACCAACGATGGAATGACACAATATCAACCTGAAGAGAATTACAGTCCTGAACACTACGCACTTCTCTAAAGATTTTTATATCATCAGCGTACAACAAAAAAGAAGAATTTTGAATGGCAGAAGCAACATCGTTAATCGCTAATAAACACTCAGTGAGCAAAAAAAAAAGAAAACAAAGAAATACCTACAAAAAACGGCAAAGAAGATTAGAAATAAAACAGTGCAATCCAACCGACTTTACACAATCAAGTCGTGCTGGCGCACAGAAAAGGTATAAGACAGCAATGAAATGCATCAACAGCTGGCAAAAGAACAGTTAGTGAGCAAAAAATAAGAAGAAACTACAACTTCACAGAAGAGTAAAAATGCCATAGTGTAATTTTAGGCAACATTACACAATCAATAGAAACTGTAATGTCTGGTCAATTGCAAGAAGACATCTTACAATAAGCGTAACTATACGGAAGGGTGAGTGAAAAGAAGAAAGTTTTTACAAGATTCTGGAAGCGTACATTTTCAGTTTCAAATGGACGCATAAAGTGAATATGGCAACTTTTAATGATAAAAACGGCAGAAAAAGAAAAATTCTACGATAATTACAGTCGCAGTATCAGCACAATACATGAATAACCAGGAACAAGAACAAGCTCGGTGAAGTCAATGCACACGTCAGGACGATAAGTGAAGAAAAAGTGCACTGCCAAGATGAACCTAGTGTGTCACAGCTGACAACCCGGCCAAAAACTCCCGAAGAGGACGCTGAAAGATATCGAGCTTCTCGGAGTGAACATTATGCAGATGCTGCATCCTTTGAAGAGGAGAACGTGTGCTGAGAGCTCCAGCTGCTTTAAAAGGGTGGGCGAGCCTTGTAGCTTTTTGTGGAACGCGAAAACTGATTGATTCAAGTAGTTCCGGGCATAAAATAATACCATGAAGCAATTTGTACATGAAAAGAAGGTCTGAGTGGGTCCGGCGGGAACTTACAGAAACAGTTATAGGGATAGGCTCCGAAGGAAAACGATGCCTAAATATTGATGAAAATTTGGTTTGTACACGCTCTATTCGTTGACAGTTGGAACTACAGGTTCCATTCCAAACGACAGAAGGATATTCTAGTTGCGGAATACAAAGCGTTCTGAATAGTTTTAGGAATGAAGAAGGAAACCGGAATTCTCGAGAAAACCTGCATACAGCCCCAAGAGAGCGTAGCGCCCGCCTAGTAAGTTGAGTGACATGAGGTGAGAAAGTTAAGGCACTGTCGAAAAGCACGCCGAGGTCTCTGATCTCTTCAACTCTAGACAAGTAACCGCCGTTAATACTGTAGCAAAATAAAGTGTGGTTCGTTTTCCTGCTATAAGACATGACCTTTGTTTTTGTAGAGTTAGATTTAATCTATTGTCTGAGCACCACTTGGAAAATGAGGATATATCTTGCTCCAGGGCAATGCAGTCATTAATGGACTCAATCCGTCTGAATATTTTAATGTCGTCAGCGTAAAGAAGGAAAGAAGACATCTTAATTGCGGCTGACACATCATTAACAAAAATGGAGAACAAGAGAGGCCCCAACACGGAGCCTTGAGGCACACCGCTTGTTGATCTGTACAGAGCAGACGTCTGCCCGTTAACGCTAACGAAACTGAACCGGTTATCTAGATAACTACCCAACAATGCCACGAGTGGTGTATGAATTCCTACCTGTAAAAGCTTTTTAAGTAACAGCGTGTGGCAGACAACGTCAAATGCTCTGCTCAGATCACAGTAGACAACGTCGAGCTGGCCCCTCTCAGAAATGGCTGCCGAGGCCTGCTCCGTAAAGCAGGAGAGATTAGTTGTTGTCGACCTTCCTGATATAAAGCCGTGCTGGTTACTTACAAGAAAATTCTGTACAGAACTTGACAGTAATTTGTACAGCGCTGTCTCAAACAGCTTGGAACAAGCACAAAGGAGAGAAACTGCTCTGTAGTTTGTTGCATCCGATTTGGAGCCTGACTTGAAAATAGGACGGACTCGAGAAATTTTCCACGCGAGAGGGAACACGTTTGTTTTTAGACACTGGTTAAATATCACCGTCAAAACAGGTACAAAAATGCTGCCGTATGTTTTGAGAATAGCTGGAGGTATTCCGTCAGCTCCACACGACAATGACGGTTTCATGCGCTTTAGGCTCTACAAAACCAACTGCTCGTCCAAAAGCACTAAGCTGGAGCCTTGTACGCGATTTAACAATATGTTCATTTCAGAGACGTCACGCTGGCCGCATGTGGCACTGAAGTGCTCAACAAAGTGGTTGGCGACATTATGAACTTCTTCCCCAGAGGAATCTACAAGATTGATAAGATCATGTGAGTTGTTCTTACGGGACCGGATGTATCTCCAAAAGGTTTCAGGCTGAGAATTCGCACTACTCTCTACAGAATCGAGATAGGAGCGCTGGTCCCACTCATAAAGGTTTTTACATAATTTACGGTAAGAGCAGAAGTTTTGTTTTCATTCGTCACTCCCGGTTTTCTTAAACTTTCTGTGGCAGCGGTCTTTTAATTTAAGAGTCGTACGAAGTTCTTTCGAAAACCAATGTGGGTGCTTGGAGTGGTTTGGTTTATACTTGGGAATAAATTGGTCCATACCGCTTTTGACAATTTCGGTGAACCGTTCGACCTGTGCATTGCAATCAGGAAGTTCTTGAATTTCCGACCAATCAAACGAAGAAAAAAAGCTATACAAGCCAATGTATAAAAAAAAAAGCTATACAAGCCAAAAAAAAAAAGTTCCTGCGATTTTGCAGCCGCCCCATTCCATAGGGGCAACCTTCAACATTCCATAGGGGCAACCTTCCCAGACAATTATGTCTGGGAAGGTTGCAACAGGACCACAGGAATGAAGAAAGGGGGAGGTGTTGGCATGCTCATTAAACAAGGGACCGACTGGCAGAGAGTGCATGAAAGTTGTAAAGAGCATCTATGGGTTAGAGGCACCATAGAGGAGAAAAATACATGGTTAGGAGTGGTGTATCTGTGGACCGGAAGTAGTGCTAGGGAGGAAAATGAGGAAATGGTAAACTGTTTGAGAAGAGATATAAACGATTTCAGAGATTCGGGCGAAATAATCATAGTTGGAGATATGAATGCCCATATAGAAGGTTTGGATGGATACACAGACCACAACGGTTCTCTAGTGATAGATCTATGCCAGGAAAATCGGCTTGTAATAGTAAACACGGAAAGCAAGTGTGACGGACAAATAACGTGGGAAAGCGGTAACAGACAGTCCAGCATAGACTACAGTTTAGTATCCGAGACAGTATACGGAAGGCTGCGGGAAATGAGGATAGATGAAAATGGAGCAGACAGCTTAGGAAGCGACCACAAGCGGTTTAGCTTGCACTTTGGAGGAGCAACCCGGACGAATGCAGAAATAGGTACAATAGGAGGAAATAATTTGAATAAGGAGCAGTTAAAGATCATCGCTGATAGATTGGAAGATGAAATCAATAAATACCCAGGCAAACATTGGGATTACGACGAAATGATTGCGTTCATAAAGGGTAAGATGAATGAAGCAAAGGAACGAAACCGATGGAAAGGGAAGAGAAAGCCGAGAAGCTGGTGGAATAAGGAAATAAAAGAGGCTATTGACCAGCGAAGGAAGGCGTCGAGAGAACATAGAGAAGCAAAAAGAACTGGTATGGAACCGGAGGTAGTGAAGGAAAAGTGGGATGTCTACCGTGGGAAAAAACTAGAAGTGCAGAAAATGGTGCAAGCAAAGATCAAGCAGAAAAGCGAACAATGGATGGCAGAAATACGGAAGAAGGACAAAAGCGCATCCAAGAAGTTTTGGAACCATGTAAAATCACTAAGCTCAAAAAACGATAACCATCAAAAATTCCTGATTGATGAAGAGGGGGAACATTTAGAAGGAGAGCACGCGTTGGCGCATATTCATCGTGTGATTAGTGAGAAGTTTAGGACAATAGTGGTAGGGAAACCTGCACCGATAACATCAGCGCCACAAAAGACTGCGGAAAGGGAAATAAGTTTGAGCAACCTTGATTGGAAAAAAGCAGAACAAAAGGTTTCCCCCCAGACAGCAGTGGGCCCGGACGGAATACCAATGCAACTGATAAACCTACTTGGACCTAAAAGTAAGGAATCGTTTATGAGGGCAATAGATAAGGTGATAGAAACCAAACAAATACCAGAGGACTGGTTAGAAAGTAGGATGAATTTAATATATAAAGGTAGAGGAGACAAAGCCAGTATTGATTCATACAGACCACTCACAGTAACATCAGTGGTGTATAGATTCGTAATGCAGGCGATAAAATCAGAAATTCAAGCATGGATGGAAGAAAATGAAATACTTGGGGAACTGCAGAATGGATTTAGACAAGACAGGCGACTGGATGACAATTTGTTCGTGATAACGCAATGCATTGAAATTGCGAAAGCACAGAATAGACCACTATGGATTACGTTCTTGGACATAAAAGGGGCATATGACAACGTAAACAGAGAACGGCTGTGGAGATTGCTGAAACTCCAGGGATTAGATGACGAGTTAGTACAGTTCCTTATAGCAATCTATAAAGACAATAGAGTGCACCTTACTTGGGAAGGACAGAAATGCGCCCAGCCGGTCAACATCCATCGGGGACTGAAACAGGGATGCCCTTTGAGCCCAATACTGTTCATGCTTTACATGGCAGGGTTAGAAAAGAAACTGGAAGAAAGTCAAGTAGGGTTTAGCCTAACCCATATGCTGCAAGGCGAAGTGGTACAACAGCATATTCCGGGAATGTTATACGCAGACGACATTGTTCTTTTAGCTGATAACCAAACCGATATGCAACGGCTAATAAATATTTGCGGCCAGGAAGCCACTGACCTCGGGTTAAATTTCAGTGCAGAAAAATCAGGAATAATGGTTTTCAATGACGCTACCACCGACGTAGTGTCTATCCAGCAAGGCGAATTACCTAGAGTGAAGGAATATAACTATTTGGGTGTGTGGATAAACGAAGGGGATAACTACTTAAGTACTCACGAGGAGCAACTTAAGGTTAAGGGAAAGCGAAACGCAGCTATAATGAAGCATAGAGCTCTGTGGGGGTATAACAAATATGAAGTAGTAAGAGGAATGTGGAAAGGAGTAATGGTTCCAGGCCTCACGTTTGCGAATGCTGTACTCTGCTTAAAATCAGACGTTCTATCAGGCCTTGAAGTAAACCAGAGAACGGTAGGACGTTTGGCCTTAGGCGCGCATGGAAAAACAACTAACGAAGCAGTTCAGGGAGATATGGGCTGGGCGTCGTTTGAAGTTAGAGAAGCTCAAAGTAAAATATGCTTTGAGATGAGGTTGAGGGCAATGGATCAACGAAGGTGGGCAGCTAAGGTTTTTATGTACCTATACTTGAAAAGCGTAGACACGCAGTGGTTAAGGAAGACTAGACGGCTAACGATGAAATACGGAAAGAACAGTGGGGAATCCAAAACAGCCAAGGTAACCAAAAAAGAGGCAAGGCAGATTGAAACGAATAAATGGAGGGAAAAAATGGAAGCTAAAACGTCGTTAGAGATGTACAGTGCTGAGAAGATGAACATCAGAAAGGAAAATTTCTACGATAATTCCCAGGGCAGTGCTTTGCTTTTTGAGGCTAGAGCAGGGTGCCTCCGAACTAAGAGTTTTGTGGGGAAGTATTCACAAAATGATGGGGTATGTGTGGTCTGCGGAAAAGAAACAGAAACTATGCGGCACATAGTGTTAGAATGTGAGGGTATCCATCCAAATCTACATGAGAATATTGGGCTTTCAGAAGCCCTAGGATTTAAGGGTATCAGTGAGGAAGTTAACTTCAAGGCTGTCGAGGGGACGAAAAGAAGATTAGAATGCTGGTGGATGAAAAGCAGAGAGGGGAATATTGCCTAGGACAGTTACCACCCGTAACAGGGAAAAGAAAGTATTTCGGGCCTAATAAGCCTTAGGGCCTGCCATAAGCAGCGCTAATATTAAACCAAGAGTGTAAAACATGGTTATATTAGTCCTTTTTGGTAAGATGACATGTCATCACCCCGCTTCAAAGGGGAAACCAATAGAAATCATCATCATCATCGTAATCCACACGTGCATAACAGAAGGGAGAGAGTTCATTATACTTTAGTGAGGTACCACGATGCCGAGTCGAAACGGGAGCCAAAACTGAAAATGGAGGATGAAGCTTGTCGGGTTTGACAAGAGAGATATCCACCATTGATACTCGCGCGTTCTGTATGTTTGAGAAGCAGAGGTGTAAGATATTTTCGGAGCAGGAATCTAGGAAGTCTAAAACAATGCGAGATTTTTGCTGTACGTAATAATTGTAATGCTGGTTAGTTATACTGTCCCATTGTACACCAGGTGCATTGAAATCCCCTAGAATGATAAACTGGTGATTTTGGTGTGAAGCGCAAACTTCTTCTACAGAAGTAAGTAGCTCATAGAACGAATAATAATAATAATAATAATAATAATAATAATAATAATAATAATAATAATAATAATAATAATAATAATAATAATAATAATAATAATAATGATAATAATAATAATTTTAATAATCAATCAATCAATCAATCATGTTTATTTACGTGCCCAGGAACAGCCAGAGGCCTGAGTGCTGGCGCACAGATAGTTATATGAAAACAAAATACAAGAAACATATTGCAAGAAACAAACAAGCGACAAGACACACACATATTGAAGTAGCGAAAATCACAAAAATAAAGCACAGGCGGAGCCTGGGTACAGGTAAAAAAGAAAAAAGAAGATGCCTTTGTGGCTCAGCTTATTGTAATGAATACACAACAAGCAAAGAACAAAGTTTGACAGTAAGACAACAAAAACAATGACAAGAGTATAAAGACAAATGATAAGACAAGCATGATAAGTAAACAGTTTCAAAAACAGGCAACTATATTGGTTAAACAGAACCGCAGAGAAACCAAATTTCAGCAATAAAAAAAAGAAAAACGAACGACAGAGATATTATTGATGTTTAACATATTGTGTTCAACAGCGCAGTACGGTAAATTGTAAAGGAGCTTTGAAAGATGTCAAGGCGTTCAGAGAAGCGGTTGTAGCAATTCTGTATTCTGCGCACTGGAGAATGATTGGAGTTGCGCGCAGCGGTCAAGAAAGGGCGATGCGACCTGGTGGGCCTCTGTGGAACACTAAACTCTAAACAGTTAAGCAGGTCCGCGCAAGAAAGGTCATCATGAACAACTTTGTGAAGAAATGTAAGGTCTGCACGCATACGTCTGCAGGTCAACGAAGGAATGGAAGGAACTATGGGTAAGTCAGAATCAGGACCCGGACTGTGATTGTGATGACGGTGCTTAAATATGGAAAAAACTTCTTCTGCACACGTTCTATTAATTCACTACTAGATTTGGAGATGCCGTTCCAGGCAACAGAAGCATATTCTAACTGGGGGATACATATTGCATTGTATAGCATTAGAAATGGATCTGGAGAAGAGAATTCCTTTGTAATCCGACACACATTTCCAAGACTTCGGAGCGCTCGCCGGGTGGTGAGCCTAATATGAGAAGAAAAAGAGAGGGTACTGTCGAAAAGAACTCCGAGGTCCCTAATCTCCTCAACCCTTTGCAAAGGAGCTCCCTCTATACTGTAGGAAAACAGTAGACGATGGGTTTTCCGGCTGTACGTGACAACCTTTGTTTTAGCTGGATTTAAAATTAGACAGTTTTTGCTGCACCGGACCGATAATTCCGACACATCCCTCTGCAAGGCACAGCAGTCCTGAAAACTGCTAATGTGCCTAAATAGTTTTACATCATCAGCATAGAGAAGAAATGAAGATTTTGTTAACACTGTTGACACATCATTGATAAAGATAGAAAACAATAGTGGACCCAGCACAGAACCCTGAGGTACACCACTCGTTGCAGTGTAAACACTAGACCTTTTGAAGTTTACATCTACGTAAAAGGACCGGCCAAGGAGATAGTTGGACAACAAGGCAACAAGGCTTGCATCAACACCGGACATAGTAAGCTTGTTAATTAATAATTTATGGTTCACTACATCAAACGCCCTACTGAGGTCAAAATAGATAACATCCAACTGGCAGTTTTCACAAACTGCAGCCGAAGCCTGAGTCATGAAGCTTGCAAGATTTGTAACCGTCGATCGACCCGAGAAAAAGCCGTGCTGATTTGGTATCAGAACGTTCTTGACGCAGGCAGCAAGAACGTTGTGCCGAGCTGACTCAAAGAGTTTTGAGGCGACACAAAGGAGTGAGATTGGGCGATAGTTGGTAACGGCTGACTTATCACCAGACTTAAATATTGGGAAAATTCGAGCAATCTTCCATGCAGGAGGAAATTTGCCGAAAAGTAAACAGTTATTATAAATGGAAGTTAAGACAGGCACAAAAATGTTGCCGTAAACCTTCATGAGGGCTACTGGAATTCCGTCTGCACCACAGGAAAATGACGGTTTCATCCGTTTAAGGCTATCATTGACAAGTTTTTCATCGAACATAAGTGTACTAAAATTAGACATATTATTAAACGATAGGCGTTCATCGTGACCATCTGGCAGTTGAAAGACAGAATGAAAGTACTGAGCAAAGCTAGTGGCGACATCCTCAACCTGTTCCCCATCGGAATTAAGCAGGCTAATGTGTTCTTTAGACTCCTTAGAACGGCCGCGTACATACCTCCAGAAGTCAGCCGGTTTCTGAGACGCAGAAGCCTTTAACGACTCTATATAGAGCTGGTGGTCACGCCGGTACTGGCTTTTACAAAGTGAGCGATACCGACTAAACTCCGCTTTCCACTTGTCGAGCCCAGAACGCTTGGCCTTTTTGTGGGCGCTGTCCTTAAGTTTAACCGAACTTCGAAGTTCTTTAGAGAACCAATGGGGAAATTTGGAATGAACAGGCATATAACAAGGGATGTACTTTTCCATGCCACTCCTGACAATTTCGGTAATAATAATAATAATAATAATAATAATAATATTAATATTAATAATAATAATAATAATAATAATAATAATAATCAATCAATCAATCAATCATGTTTATTTACGTGCCCAGGAACAGCCATAGGCCTGAGTGCTGGCGCACGGGTAGTTACATGAAAACAAAATACAAGAAACATATAGCAAGAAACAAACAAGCGACAAGACACACACAAATTGAAATAGTGAAAATGACAGAAATAAAGCACAGGCGGAGCCTGGGTACAGGTAAAAAAAAAAAAAGAAGATGCCTATGTTGCTCTGCCCGTCGTAAAGGCCACACGACAGGCAGAGCAACAAAGTTTAACAGTAATACAACAAAAACAACGGCAAGAGTGTAGAGACAAATTAAAAAACGAACAAATGACAGTAAACAGTTTCAAACATAGGCAACTATCAGTTGGATAGACACAACCGCAGAGAAATCAAATTCCAGAAAAAAAAGAACGACAGATATATCATAGGTGTTTAACATACTGTATTCAACAGCGTTGTACGGTAAACTGGAAAGGATTTCTGAAAGATGTCAAGGCGTTCAAAGAAGCGGTTGTAACAATTCTGTATTCTGCGCACAGGAGAATGATTGGAGTTGCGCGCAGCGGTCAAGAACGGGCGATGCGACCTAGTGGGCTTTTGCGGTACACTAAACTCTAAACAGTTAAGCAGGTCTGCGCAAGAAAGGTCACCATGAACAATTTTGTGAAGAAATGTAAGGTCTGCACGCATACGTCTGCAGTTCAAGCAAGGGATGGAAGGGACTATGGATAAGTCAGAATCAGGACGAAAACTGTGATTGTGATGACGGTGCTTAAATATGGATAAAAACTTCTGCACACGTTCTATTAATTCACTACTAGATTTGGAGATGCCGTTCCAGGCAACAGAAACATATTCTAACTGTGGTATACATATTGCATTGTATAGCATTAGAAATGGATCTGGAGAAGAGAATTCCTTTGTAATCCGACACACATTTCCAAGGCTTCGGAGTGCTCGCCGGGTGATGAGCCTAATATGAGGAGAAAAAGAGAGGGTACTGTCGAAAAGCACCCCTAGGTCCCTAATCTCCTCAACCCTTTGCAGAGGAGCTCCCTCAATACTGTAGGAAAACAGCAGGCGGTGGGTTTTCCGGCTGTAGGTGACAACCTTTGTTTTAGTGGGGTTTAAAATTAGGCAGTTTTTCCTGGACCAGACCGATTATTCCGATACATCCCTCTGCAAGGCACAGCAGTCCTGAACACCGCTAATGTGCCTAAATAGTTTGACATCATCAGCATAGAGAAGAAAAGAAGAGTTTGTTAACACTGTTGAAACATCATTGATAAAGACAGAAAACAATAATGGACCCAGCACGGAACCCTGGGGTACACCACTTGTTGCAGGGTAAACACTAGACTTTTTGTAGTTAACATCTACATAAAAGGCCCGGTCAAGGAGATAGTTGGACAACAAGGCAACAAGGCTTGCGTCTACACCGGACTTAGCAAGCTTGTTAATTAATAACTGATGGTTCACCACATCAAACGCCTTACTGAGGTCAAAATAAATAACGTCCAACTGGCCGTTTTCACAAACTGCAGCCGAAGCCTGTGTCATAAAGCTTGCAAGATTTGTGACCGTCGATCGACCCGAGAAAAAGCCGTGCTGATTTGGTAGCACAACGTTTTTGACGCAGGCAGCAAGAACTTTGTACAGAGCTGACTCAAAGAGTTTTGAGGCGACACAAAGGAGTGAGATCGGGCGATAGTTAGAAACGGCTGACTTATCACCAGACTTAAATATTGGAAAAATTCGAGCGATCTTCCATGCACGAGGAAATTTACCTAAAAGTAAGCAGTTATTATAAATGGAAGTTAAGACAGGCACAAAAATGTTCCCGTAAGCCTTCATGAGGGCTGCTGGAATTCCATCTGCACCACAGGAAAATGATGGTTTCATCCGTTGAAGGCTATCATTGACAATTTTTTCATCGAACCTAAGTGTGTTAAAATTAGAGTTATTAAACGATAGGCGTTCGTCGTTGCCATCTGGCAGTTGAAAGACAGAATGAAAGTACTGAGCAAAACTGGTGGCAACATCCTCAACCTCTTCACCATCGGAATTAAGCAGGCTAACGTGTTCTTTAGACGCCTTAGAACGACCGCGTACATACCTCCAGAATTTAGCCGGTTTCTGAGACGCAGCAGCCTCTAACGATTCTATATAGAGCTGGTGGTCACGCTGGTAGAGGATTTTACAAAGTGAGCGATACCGACTAAACTCCGCTTTCCACTTGTCAAGCCCAGAACGCTTGGCCTTTTTGTGGGCGCTATCTTTAAGTTTAAGCGAACTTCCAAGTTCTTTAGGAAACCAGTGGGGAAATTTGGAAGGAACAGATTTATAACAAGGTATATACTTTTCCATGCCACTTCTGACTATTTCGGTAAAACGTCGAACCTGTTCGTCAACATCATTGACATCCAAAACACTAGACCATTCAGCAGATGAATAAAAGTGATACAGCCCAGCATAATCTCCACGCTTGAAAGCATATCGCGGGACTGCACAATTGTCAACACCGCCAGAGCGATGCTGGGTCGTGACCGAGACAGAGACAATAAGAGGGGGGTGAAACTTGTCGGGGTGCACAAGGGATATTTCGGAGGCACACACTTGTACGTTTTTTAAGTTTGAGAAGCACACATCTAGAACATTACCACAAGAGTTTTCTATGCGGCAAAACTGCTGCATGGAGGTGAACGACTGAAAATCTAATAGCATGCTGCATTTCTGCGCTGCATAATGGTTTTTGTGCTCAAAGGAAAGACTGTTCCAGCGAATACCTGGGGTGTTGAAGTCTCCAAGTATGATGAGCTTATGGTTGGAGTGTGCATTTGAGACATTTTCTATGGATGTGAGTGTTCGATTAAATTCAGAAGGTAATACATCCGGGGATATATAGAATGCACCGATGAGTAGCTTCTCGCCCTTCGTGAGGCCTACCTCAAGCCAGACTGATTCGTCTAGGGTCTCGAGGTCAGCACGCCGCATGCAATGCACTGAATGATCAACGGCAACGAGAACCCCGCCACCTTTTTGTTTAGGTCCAGTTAATTTTCTGTCGCTTCTAAAGATTTGATAGTTAGAAGGGAAATAGTCGGGAGACTAGATATCATCGGAAAGCCAGGTTTCAGTAATGACAACAGCAGAAAATTTAGAGCATACAATATTTCTAATAAATTCAGAGGACTTAGTTCGTAGACCTCGAGTGTTTTGATAGTATATGTCGAAACTCTCGTACTTACTGATCATTTTCACTTATTTCAGAGCTGTGCAGCATACCAGGGTGGACCTTGCCTTGAAACGGTTTGAAAAGGCAGCCTTTTGGCCACATAGACGGGTCGCTCAGGTGCCTAAAACACTCCTCGTTAACAGTTACGCAAAAAAAAGAATAGGAGTCGTACTTAGTCCTAAGGCGTTTGCACGACAATGGCGTAACTTGCACACTTGACAAGTGGGCCAACAGTTGAGCAGATGTGGTGTTAGCCGACAGTTTTGAAACAAAGATGGCCCTGGAGCTGGGTGGTCGGTGTACCACAACCAACTGAGAAGCTTCCGACGCACCCACGCGGGGAGGGTTCCTTTTCTTCTGCAAGTTCGTCGGCGGGCCATTAATCGCAGTGTCGGACCTAGGAGGCGGGGGCAGAGGGTGGACCGAAGGGGAAACCAAAGTGCTCAAGGCCGTAGCAGGTTGACTGCTGGGGCGGTCAACGAACGGCGAAGCGGTGGTAGATGGCAGGAAGGGGGCACATTCACCAGCTGCACCGGCGGCGGCTTCGGCGAACGACGACCTCGTAGGGATACCAGACTGCGGTGACGTCACCGGCGGCATGAAAGGATTAGCAGGCTTCGGGGAAGCAGGCGGAGAAGGCGGGGGACGCGCGAGCTCCCCTCGCAGGCAGCGAACCTCCTCGCGCAGGGAAGCGACGATTGCAGCCTGCTGGGCAAGCCCAGCCACATTATCCCGTCGAAGAAGCCGGTTTTCCTCGCGCAGCTCGGTGACAACATCCCCGAGAAAAGAGAGGCTGGCGCAGGCTTCGGACAGGAGATTCTTCAACGCAGCTACCTCTGCGCGTAGGTCCGCCGAAGGGTTGAAGCTTGCTCCGACAGGGGACGCCACTCGTTTGGCCGGGATGTTCGCTGGCTCACCGTCTTCGCTGGCTTGGTCACCGGGGTCGCTAGGCCTAGCGGGTGACGCCGCAGCCACACACAGATTGCAGACGAACGGCTGCTCACCGGAGATCAAACGCTGCAGTTCCTCGTCCGGAAGAACAATGCACTTTCCGTGCGCACGGCGTTTACACTCAGAACATCGAAAAAACTCCTGCCTGCCGAAGAAAGCGAGGCAGCAGAGGAGGCACTTGTCCTTACTGGGCGCCATAATAATAATAATAATAATAATAATTAATAATCAATCAATCAATCAATCATGTATATTTATTGTGCCCAGGAACAGCCGTGAGGCCTTGGTGCTGGTACACAGATGGATACAGGTTAAAAAAAAAGGAAAACAAAAATTGAAAGGAAAGAACACTTTGACCGCGTATAAAATAAAAGAGTAGAAAAAAAATAAATAATAATAATAATAATAATAATAATAATAATAATAATAATAATAATAATAATCAATCAATCCATCAATCAATCAATCAATCATGTATATTTATTGTGCCCAGGAACAGCCGTGAGGCCTTAGTGCTGGTACACAGATGGATACAGGTACAAAAAAAGGAAAACAAAAATTGAAAGGAAAGAACACTTTGACAGCGTATAAAATAAAAGAGTAGAAAAAAATAACTTTTAGAATGTATATTACAAAGTATACCGTACAAATCACTACAAAAACGTAGGTAGCGTATACACTACATGCAATGAACACAAACAAAAACTGACAGGATATAACAGAGTTGGTAATTACATCGTACTGATGAAACAGAACATCTGCACACTACAGATATCGTGTAACCTTATAACAGCAATCCATAAAATGGAAAACAACCAAAGAGTCATATAAACAGCATACTCTCTATACAGTAAGGGAAGCAGGTAAAAAGAAGTTACTATAACTAGAACAAGATCCATTCAGTATGACTCAGCAAAGAAATATTCCATATAGTTCCATGTAAGAGAATAAGAGGGAGCATATTAGCGAATGAGAATTCTGGAAGTGTCTGAACTGAACTGATTGAGGGAGCTGTTAAAAATATCTACGTCTGCAGAGTAGAAGTTACACGTGCTCTGCAGCCTGAACAGCGGGCAATGTCGGTTACAGGAGCTGAGAGTACGAAAAGGATGACATTTTCTTGTGATTTTAAGAGGCACTGTTAGTTGGAGCTCAGAAAGAAGTTCCGCGCTGCTAATAATAATAATAATAATCAATCAATCAATCAATCAATCATGTTTATTTACGTGCCCAGGAACAGCCAGAGGCCTGGGTGCTGGCACACGGATAGTTACATGAAAACAAAATACAAGAAACATATTGAAAGAAACAAACAAGCGACAACACACACACAAATTGAAGTAGCGAAAATTACAGAAATAAAGCACAGGCGGAGCCTGGGTACAGGTAAAAAAGAAAAAGAAGATGCCTTTGTGGCTCAGCTTATTGTAATGAATACACAACAAGCAGAGAACAAAGTTTAACAGTAAGACGACAAGAACAATGACAAAGTATAGAGACAAATGATAAGACAACCATTGGAAGTAAACAGTTTCAAAAACAGGCAACTATATTGGTTAAACAGAACCACAGAGAAACCAAATTTCAGCAATAAAAAAAAGAAAAACGAACGACAGAGATATCATAGATGTTTAACATACTGTGTTCAACAAAGCAGTACGGTAAATTGTAAAGGAGCTTTGAAAGATGTCAAGGCGTTCAGAGAAGCGGTTGTAGCAATTCTGTATTCTGCGCACAGGAGAATGATTGGAGTTGCGCGCAGCGGTCACGAAAGGGCGATGCGACCTGGTGGGCCTCTGTGGAACACTAAACTCTAAACAGTTAAGCAGGTGTGCGCAAGAAAGGTCACCATGAACAATTTTGTGAAGTAATGTAAGGTCTGCACGCATACGTCTGCAGGTCAACGAAGGAATGGAAGGAACTATGGGTAAGTCAGAATCAGGACCCGAACTGTGATTGTGATGACGGTGCTTAAATATGGATAAAAACTTCTTCTGCACACGTTCTATTAATTCACTACTAGATTTGGAGATGCCGTTCCAGGCAACAGAAGCATATTCTAACTGGGGGATACATATTGCATTGTATAGCATTAGAAATGGATCTGGAGAAGAGAATTCCTTTTATTATTATTATTAATAATAATATTATTATATTATTATTAACATTTTGTTACAAAACCTTTGTTTTATGTGTATAATCTATCTCCGTCATGTTCATTGAGTATTTGCTTGTGTATTTTTAATTTTTCACGTGCCTTCAACGTTTTGCTGGCCGGGTGTCATGGCTTCTAACACTAGGCTTCCTTTTTTTTTGCTGTTTTGCTTTCTGGGATCTCTGTAACTATTTTTACCGTTATTGTTTCTTTCATATATATGGTTTTCTGTGTTGTGTTGTCTTGATTTTAGTTTGTGTTTATGAATGCTTGTATATGGTGTACCAGTACCAATATCCTAGGGTTGTTCCTGGGCACCAAAAATAAAGGTTGATTGATTGATTGATTGATTTAATATTACTATTATTATTATTCAGGCTGATATCGTGTCGTTCCATCGTTGGTGCACCAAAAATGACTTAATTTTGAACCCCTCAAAAACTAAAGTTGTTTCCTATCGTAGGAAAACTCAACAGCTGCAATACTCCTATAAAATAGCAAGCACTGCACTGCCGAGGGTGACCAAAATTCGGGACTTGGGAGTACTATTTGATTCTTCTCTGACTTTCTCTTCCCACGTTAAACAAATTACCGGACGCCCTCTTCGATGTCTGGGTGCTGTTTGCAGGTATTCTAGAGAGTTTAAAAGTCATCTTCCTTTCTTAAAGTTGTATTCAGCTCTCTGCTTACCTCTTCTCGAATACGGTTCTGTTGTTTGGAATGGAACTTGCAAGTCCAATAGTGACCGCATCGAAAGGGTTCAAAATAAGTTCCTTTCTATCTTTACGCACCGTTTCCGTCATGTACCAGAAGACGCAAATGGCAGCATGTCTTGTCTCAAAAGTATTCCTTCCCTTTGGTGTCGACGAATGAGAGCTGACATTATCTTGCTTTATAAACTTCTTCATGGTGATATCTTGTGTGGTGACTTGGTTGCACTTATCAATGTCAACTTGCCGAACAAACTTTTCCGAAGATTTCGAACGTTCAGAACAGATGCTTTAAGTAGACGACGCTCGTGCATCTGCAGAATACAATGTGCATATAATGAATATTCCGATCGTCTTGATATATTCCAGAGCTCTTTGTCTTTGTTCTCTAATGAATTGAAAACGGTTGTAGCTTAAGTGCCTTTATGTCATTTATGTGGCGTATTTCTGTTCCGTATTTATTCTATGCAAATCATCATCTTGCTTGTTTGTTTTTCACTTTTCCTGATTTTGTGTTGCTTGAATTTCTGTTGGTTTAAGTGTCAGTGCTTGTAACGCTGAACTTCGTTTTTCCATTTTTAAACTTCCTAAGATCTTGTTACAAAACTTTTGTTTTATGTGTATAATCTATCTCCGTCATGTTCATTCAGTATTTGCTTGTGTATTTTCAATTTTTCACGTGCCCTCAACGTTTTGCTGGCCGGGTGTCATGGCTTCTAACACTAGGCTTCCTTTTTTTTTTGCTGTTTTTCTTTCTGGGATCTCTGTAACTATTTTTACTTTATTGTTTCTTTCATATATATGGTTTTATGTGTTGTGATGTCTTGATTTTAGTTTGTTTTTATGAATGCTTGTATATGGTGTACCAGTACCAAGGCCCTAGGGTTGTTCCTGGCACCAAAAATAAAGGTTGATTGATTGATTGATTGATTATTATATTATTATTATTATTATTATTATTATTATTATTATTATTATTCGCTTAAACTTAAGGATAGCGCCCACAAAAAGGCCAAGCGTTCTGGGCTTGACAAGTGGAAAGCGGAGTTTAGTCGGTATCGCTCACTTTGTAAAATCCTCTACCGGCGTGACCACCAGCTCTATATAGAATCGTTAGAGGCTGCTGCGTCTCAGAAACCGGCTGAATTCTGGAGGTATGTACGCGGCCGTTCTAAGGCGTCTAAAGAACACGTTAGCCTGCTTAATTCCGATGGTGAAGAGGTTGAGGATGTTGCCACCAGTTTTGCTCAGTACTTTCATTCTGTCTTTCAACTGCCAGATGGCAACGACGAACGCCTATCGTTTAATAACTTTAATTTTAACACACTTAGGTTCCATGAAAAAATTGTCAATGATAGCCTTCAACGGATTAAACCATCATTTTCCTGTGGTGCAGATGGAATTCCAGCAGCCCTCATGAAGGCTTACGGGAACATTTTTGTGCCTGTCTTAACTTCCATTTATAATAACTGCTTACTTTTAGGTAAATTTCCTCGTGCATGGAAGATCGCTCGAATTTTTCCAATATTTAGGTCTGGTGATAAGTCAGCCGTTTCTAACTATCGCACGATCTCACTCCTTTGTGTCGCCTCAAAACTCTTTGAGTCAGCTCTGCACAAAGTTCTTGCTGCCTGCGTCAAGAACGTTGGGATACCAAATCAGCACGGCTTTTTCTCGGGTTGATCGACGGTCACAAATCTTGCAAGCTTTATGACACAGGCTTCGGCTGCAGTTTGTGAAAACGGCCAGTTGGACGTTATTTATTTTGACCTCAGTAAGGTGTTTGATGTGGTGAACCATCAGTTATTAATTAACAAGCTTGCTAAGTCCGGTGTAGACGCAAGCCTTGTTGCCGTGTTGTCCAACTATCTCCTTGACCGGTCCTTTTATGTAGATGTTAACTACAAAAAGTCTCGTGTTTACCCTGCAAAAAGTGGTGTACCCCAGGGTTCCGTGCTGGGTCCATTATTGTTTTCTGTCTTTATCAATGATGTTTCAACAGTGTTAACAAACTCTTCTTTTCTTCTCTATGCTGATCACGTCAAACTATTTAGGCACATTAGCGGTGTTCAGGACTGCGGTGCCTTGCAGAGGGATGTGTCGGAATTATCGGTCTGGTGCAGGAAAAACTGTCTAATTTTAAACCCCACTAAAACAAAGATTGTCACCTACAGCCGGAAAACCCACCGTCTGCTGTTTTCCTACAGTATTGAGGGAGCTCCTCTGCAAAGGGTTGAGGAGATTAGGGACCTAGGGGTGCTTTTCGACAGTACCCTCTCTTTTTCTCCTCATATTAGGTTCATCACCCGGCGAGCACTCCGAAGCCTTGGAAATGTGTGTCGGATAACAAAGGAATTCTCTTCTCCAGATCCATTTCTAAAGCTATACAATGCAATATGTATACCACAGTTAGAATATGCTTCTGTTGCCTGGAACGGCATCTCCAAATCTAGTAGTGAATTAATAGAACGTGTGCAGAAGAAGTTTTTAGCCGTATTTAAGCACCGTCATCACAATCACAGTTTTCGTCCTGATTCTGACTTATCCATAGTCCCTTCCATCCCTTGCTTGAACTGCAGACGTATGCGTGCAGACCTTACATTTCTTCACAAAATTGTTCATGGTGACCTTTCTTGCGCAGACCTGCTTAACTGTTTAGAGTTTAGTGTACCACAAAGGCCCACCAGCTCGCATCGCCCGTTCTTGACCGCTGCGCGCAACTCCAATCATTCTCCTGTGCGCAGAATACAAAATTGTTACAACCGCTTCTTTGAACGCCTTGACATCTTTCAGAAATCCTTTACAGTTTACCGTACAACGCTGTTTAATACAGTATGTTAAACACCTATGATATGTCTGTCGTTCTTTTTTTTTTCTGGAATTTGATTTCTCTGCGGTTGTGTCTATCCAACTGATAGTTGCCTATTTTTGAAACTGTTTACTGTCATTTGTTCGTTTTTTCATTTGTCTCTACACTCTCGCCGTTGTTTTTGTTGTATTACTGTCAAACTTTGTTGCTCTGCCTGTCGTGTGGCCTTTACGACGGGCAGAGCAACATAGGCATCTTCTTTTTTTATTTTTTACCTGTACCCAGGCTCCGCCTGTGCTTTATTTCTGTCATTTTCACTACTTCAATTTGTGTGTGTCTTGTCGCTTGTTTGTTTCTTGCTATATGTTTCTTGTATTTTGTTTTCATGTAACTACCCGTGCGCCAGCACTCAGGCCTCTGGCTGTTCCTGGGCACGTAAATAAACATGATTGATTGATTGATTGATTGATTATTATTATTATTATTATTATTATTATTATTATTATTATTATTATTATTATTATTATTATTATTATTATTATTATTATTGCCAAGATGGCGCCCAGAACAGATGTCTGCGTGCTGTGCTCCGGTGGTTTTTACGGCGGACAGGAGTATTTACGATGCACATCGTGCAAAAAACGTACGCACTCCAAATGTATTCAGCTGCCTTACATGGAGCTGCAAGCTGTGAAGACTGGTGAGAGGCCCTTCCAGTGTAATCTGTGCCTGTGTTCGGCGTCGGAGGTGGTGAGTAGGCCTAGTGACGATTCCGTACACGAGAGCCTGCCGTCCACGCAGCCACCCGATCCTCAGAACAGCAGTCCTCGACCAGGCGACCTTGGAGGGGACGCGACCGACATCCGCGAAATGCTGCTCCACGCTCTCGAGGGCCTTTCATTCCTGACGGACGACGTGGCAAAGCTACGAGAGGCCAACGACCGCCTGAGCAGGGAGAACGCGCGTGCTTGCGCCCAGCAGTCAGGCATAATTGCTTCTCTGCGGGCGGAGGTTCGCAGCCTTCAAGGGGAGCGGCTCCCGCGGTTACCGCGGGCCGGTCCCTTGCCTCCCGAGCTGCCTGCCCCCCCTTCGACACCTGAGCTCAACGTGACGATGGCGACCCCTTCCACGCAGCGAGTGGACCTTTCATCCTTTGTCACTGTTGTGGCGAAGATAAACGCAGCGTCTACGCTTTCAGCGAACGAAAAGCTGACCCCAGCCCCTTCCGAGGCTTGCCTTTTGTTAAATGATGCATCCGGCAAGCCACCTTCCAACGACTCGGCCCAGTCAAACAAACGCAGAGGGAGTGCAGTGTGTGTGGGGGCTTCAGATGCGTGTAGCATCTCCGTCGTTCGTCCATCTAAGCGTCCAAGACACATCTTCGGGTCTAAACTGTCACCGTGCACCACTTCAGCCCAACTGACGGAGCATCTTTCGAAGGTACATGTCATCCCTCTGGCTTGTCAGCGGCTGAAGTCTAAGTACAGTTCATATTCTTCCTTCTGCGTTGCTGTCGATGAGGACTCCTTCGAGCGTTTGAGCAATCCTTTGTTCTGGCCGAAGGGCTGCCTTTTCAAACATTTCCGCGGAAAGCTGCATGCCGTAATGTGTTGTTCCACTGATGTCCCACACGATGAAAAAAACTAACAATAGGGTGGACATTTACTATCAAAATGCGCGCGGCCTTCGCACTAAAGTGTCCGAAATTTTTGCTAATGTACTTTCCTCAAATTTTCCAATTATTGTAATTTCTGAATCCTGGCTCTGTAGCGGCATCAGCTCAAATGATTATTTCCCTCCAAATTACCAAGTTTTCTGCAAAGATAGGAATTTTACTGGGGCAAAACAAAAGGGAGGGGGCGCATTAGTTGCGGTCGATTGTGGTCTTCAGTGTAAGAGGCGTCAGGACATTGAGGGCGACAATTAGTGTGTCTGGCTGGACATCCGACTGACTGGGGGCGAGAGGCTCTTAATAGGGGCGTTTTATATTCCCCCCGATGTTCCTATTTCTTCGTTCAATGAGCTACTTACTTCTGTAGATGAAGTTTGCGCTTCACACCAAAATCACCATTTTATCATTCTGGGGGATTTAAATGCACCTGGTGCACAATGGGACAGTCTAACTAACCAGCATTACAATTATTACGTACAGCAAAAATCTCCCATTGTTTTAGACTTCCTAGATTTCACATCCATGCCACAACTGAATAACAGCAAAAACTGCTCCGAAAATATCTTAGACCTCTGCTTCTCAAACATTCAGAACGCCCGAGTATCAATGGTGGATATCTCTCTTGTCAAACCCGACAAGCTTCATCCTCCATTTGCAGTTTTGGCTCTCGTTTCGATTCGGCATTGTGGTACCTCACTAAAGTATAATGAACTCTCTCCCTTCTGTTATGCACGTGGGGATTACATTGGCTTGTATAGCTTTTTTTCTTCGTTTGATTGGTCGGAAATTCAAGAACTCCCTGATTGCAATGCACAGGTCGAACAGGTCACCGAAATTGTCAAAAGCGGTATGGACCAATTTATTCCCAAGTATAAACCAAACCACTCCAAGCACCCACATTGGTTTTCGAAAGAACTTCGTACGACTCCTAAACTAAAAGACCGCTGCCACAGAGAAGTATAAGAAAACCGGGAGTGACTAATGGAAACAGAACTTCTGCTCTTACCGTAAATTATGTAAAAACCTTTATGAGCGGGACCAGCGCTCCTATCTCGATTCTGTACAGAGTAGTGCGAATTCTCAGCCTGAAACATTTTGAAGATACATCCGGTCCCGTAAGAACAACTCTCATGATCTTATCAATCTTGTAGATTCCTCTGGGGAAGAAGTTCATAATGTCGCCAACCACGTTGCTCAGCACTTCAGTGCCACATGCGGCCAGCGTGACGTCTCTGAAATGAACATATTGTTAAATCGCGTACAAGCCTCTAGCTTAGTGCTTTTGGACGAGCAGTTGGTTTTGGAGAGCCTAAAGCTCATGAAACCGTCATTGTCGTGTGGAGCTGACGGAATACCTCCAGCTATTCTCAAAACATACGGCAGCATTTTTGTACCTGTTTTGACGGTGACATTTAGCCAGTGTCTTAAAACAAACGTGTTCCCTCTCGCGTGGAAAATTTCTCGAGTGCGTCCTATTTTCAAGTCAGCCTCCAAATCGGATGCAACAAACTACAGAGCAGTTTCCATCCTTTGTGCTTGTTCCAAGCTGTTTGAGACAGCGCTGTACAAATTGCTGTCAAGTTCTGTACAGAATCTTCTTGGAAGTAAACAGCACGGCTTTATATAAGGAAAGTCGACAACAACGAATCTCTCCTGCTTCATGGAGCAGGCCTCGGCAGCCATTTCTGAGAGGGGCCAGCTCGACGTTGTCTACTGTGATCTGAGCAAAGTATTTGACGTGGTCTGCCACACGCTGTTACTTAAAAAGCTTTTACAGGTAGGAATTGATACAACCCTCGTGGCATTGTTGGGTAGTTATCTAGATAACCGGTTCAGTTTCGTTAGCGTTAACGCGCAGACGTCTGCTCTGTACAGATCAACAAGCAGTGTGCCTCAAGGCTCCGTTTTGGGGCCTCTCTTGTTCTCCATTTTTGTTAATGATGTGTCAGCAGCAATTAAGATGTCTTCTTTCCTTCTTTACGCTGCCGACATTAAAATATTCAGACGGATTGAGTCCATTAATGACTGCATTGCCCTGGAGCAAGATATATCCTGATTTTCCAAGTGGTGCTCAGACAATAGATTAAATCTTAACTCTACAAAAACAAAGGTCATGTCTTATAGCAGGAAAATGAACCGCACTTTATTTTGCTACAGTATTAACGGCGGTTACTTGTCTAGAGTTGAAGAGATCAGAGACCTCGGCGTGCTTTTCGACAGTGCCTTAACTTTCTCACCTCATGTCACTCAACTTACTAGGCGGGCGCTACGCTCTCTTGGGGCTGTATGCAGGTTTTCTCGAGAATTCCGGTTTCCTTCTTCATTCCTAAAACTATTCAGAACGCTTTCTATTCCGCAACTAGAATATGCTTCTGTCGTTAAGAATGGAACCTGTAGTTCCAACTGTCAACGTATAGAGCGTGTACAAACCAAATTTTCATCAATATTTAGGCATCGTTTTCCTTCGGAGCCTATCCCTATAACTGTTTCTCTAAGTTCCCGGCGGACCCACTGAGACCTTCTTTTCATGTACAAATTTCTTCATGGTATTATTTTATGCCCGGAACTACTTGAACCAATTAGTTTTCGCGTTCCACAAAAAGCTACAAGGTTCGCCCACCCTTTTAAAGCAGCTGGAGCTCTCAGCACACGTTATCCGCTTCAAAGTATGCAGCATCTGCATAATGTTCACTCCGAGAAGCTCGATATCTTTCAGCGTCCTCTTCGGGAGTTTTTGGCCGGGTTGTCAGCTCTGACACACAAGGTTAATCTTGGCAGTGCTCTTTTTCTTCACTTATCGTCCTGACGTGTGCATTGACTTCACCGAGCTTGTTCTTGTCCCTGGTTATTCGTGTATTGTGCTGATACTGCGACTGTAATTATCGTAGAATTTTTCTTTTTCTGCCGTTTTTATCATTAAAAGTTGCAATATTCACTTCATGCGTCCATTTGAAACTGAAAATGTACGCTTCCCGAATCTTGTAAAAACTTTCTTCTTTTCACTCACCCTTCCGTATAGTTACGCTTATTGTAAGATGTCTTCTTGCAATTGACCAGACATTACAGTTTCTATTGATTGTGTAATGTTGCCTAAACTTACACTATGGTATTTTTATTCTTCATTGAAGTTGTAGTTTCTTCTTATTTTTTGCTCACTCACTGTTCTTTTGCCAGCTGTTGATGCATTTCATTGCTGTCTTATACCTTTTCTGTGCGCCAGCACGACTTGACTCTGTAAAGTCGGTTGGATTGCACTATTTTATTTCTAATCTTCTTTGCCGTTTTTTGCAGGTCTTTCTTTCTTTTTTTTTGCTCCCTGAGTGTTTATTAGCAAATTGTTGATGCACTACAGTGCTGCATTTTCCCCTCTGAGTGCTCCAGCACGAAGGCCTCCGCTGTTCCTGGGCACTATAATAAACATTGATTGATTGATTGATTGATTATTATTATTATTATTATTATTATTAATATTATTATTGTTGTTGCAAGATGGCGCCTAGTGCGGATTTCTGTTTTTTGTGCTCCCAGGCTTTCTTTGGTAAGCAAAAGTTTTTCCGGTGTTCCGCCTGTAAAAAACGTGTGCACGCGAAGTGTATTGCGTGGCCGGACGCGGAGCTGCAACTTCTGAAGTCCGGTGCCCGGCCGTTCAAGTGCAATCTGTGTGAGACGGCCGAGGCGGCGGCTAGGCCTAGCAGCAGAGCTTCACTGGCGAGAAACGACACCGGCCTATCCGCCACCAAGCGATCTTCCCCCTCTTCCCTCCGACGGAGGTCGCCGGCCGAAGAGGCCCCTGTTTCGTCGTCCCAACCGGTTGGCGTTGGGGCTGATGCTGCTGTCCTCCGTGCGCTCCTCACCGAAGCATTGGAGGGCATTTCTTTTTTGAGTGACCAAATGGCCCGACTGCGTGCGGACAATGATCAGCTGCGCCGGGAGAATATGCAGGGTTTCGACAGCCTTCGTCGGGAGATTGAGCGGGAGCGGGCCCACCACACTGCCATCGTCGTTTCGCTTCGGCAAGAGGTAAGCACTCTCCGAGAAGAGCTCGCCGCGCGGCAACCGGTTTCCCTGCCGGCCTCCCCCAAGACCCCCTCTTCTCCCGGCGTGATGCTGTCGACCGCAGCGTCCGGTATGGCTGGGTGTGGGTCACCTGTAGTCCCCGTGACAGCGTCGTTCGCCGCTGCCGTCGCAGCCGCTCCTGCTGTTACTGTTGGTGGTGCGCCTAAAAACGTTGTCCACCGTCAGCAGCCGGTGGCTGAACACGGACAGCAGCGTGTGCAACGGCAGCTTGCGTCGACCGGCTCCAGCCCGAATGCTGTCGTCACTGGTGCCGATGCGTGTTTCGCATCGCAACCGTCAGCTGGAGGAGGAGGATCCAACGTGCGCCACACCAGCATTGGTGATGTCAACGGCAAGGCTCGTCAACCCGCATCCTTCGGAACCTCGGACTCATCTGAGCAAACGGTGGTACAGCGGCGGCGGCTGCCGAAGGCTCTGTTTGTCACGAAACTTTCACCCGAAACAACGGAAGTTGTTGTTGTTGGTAAACTTTATTGACACACAAAAAACAAAGAAAAAGACCCCCAAAGTCCGGGGTTCTGAAAGGAACAAAATTATCTATACAGACGGGAGAACCTGACGAACGTGAGCCACCAAAGCTCGCCACCAGGCCACTTGGTCTGTTGCCTCCGGTGGCGCGAGCCAGTCTTAGAGAGAAGAGGGAGGAGGTGTAAGGGATTTAAGATGAATTGCGAGTGATGGTTGCCAACCAGAACAGTCCAAAAGAACATGCGGCGTATTGGGAAAGCCAGAGCACTTGGAGCACCGCGCAGGGCTGCGATGGCCTTGTAGTCGATGCAGTATGTGCGGAGTTGGAAGGCTGTCCGTTTGCGCTTGCCGGATAAGACAAGCATCTGCCCGGGGTAACAGGTGAGAGGGAGACGGAAGAGTCTGCCTATCCCTGATTAACTGTTGCACTGTCTGTTGTCGATGGAGACGGGCTTGTCGCGCTTGCGTTTGTGGGTGGAAAGGATTTGGCCAGGGCGTCTCCGAGTCTCCCGGTTGGGACGGAGCACGGGAGAGCTGATGCGCCAGCTCGTTGCCCGAAACGCCTGCGTGACCAGGAACCCAGTCCAGCACGTAGCTAGTACCAGTGTGTTTGGCCAGATGAGTGTGGAGTGCATGCATAATATTGATGGGAAGCGTCTGCTCCTGGAACAAGCGCAGAGCATCCTGACTGTCGCTGAGGATCACGTGGTTACCAGGAGTGGCTATCGATAAGATTGCGTCAGTTATTGCTTGAGCCTCTAGAGACAGGACGGAAGGAACGGCCGAGTATCTTTTCTGCAAGGGAGGGTGGGTAGGAGGAACAACTACTGTGACCCCGCGTGCGTCTTTGGATGAGAAGGAGGCATCTGTGTACGTCACTGTTGCTAGATCACCATAGCGGTAGCGAAGAGTGCATATTCGAGCTCGACGACGTCCTGCATGCGAGGTTGCGGATACATTGATTGGAATGGTAGGAACTTCTATGCGAGGGAGTGGATACCAAGGGGGGTATGTCGCTGTAATTTCGGGTAACGAAGCTACCTCGTAATGAAGTGAGGATAGGAGAAGACGCCCATGCCAAGTAAGCTGAAGACGAGTGTGTTGTGCCGCCAAATGAAGATCAACTTGATCTGACAATGATGCGAATGGCTGAGCAGCCTCCAACTTAGCGAGGGGGGTATATCTAGGTACCCCTAGAGCCAGGCGGGTGGCAGGCCGGAGGAGCCGCTCAAGCTGGGATCGCTGCGATGACGTTAATTTTACGTACGGCAGTGCGTAAAGAACGCGAGTATATATTAGAGAGTTCACAAGTCGCGGAAGCCCAGCTGTGCTCGTACCTGACTGCAGGTACAACACCTGGGTACCAAAAACTAGGTACAACACCTATGCCTCCTTCTATGTTGCCGTAAGCAACGTGTGCTATGAATTACTGCAGGATCCAGCTCTGTGGCCAAATGAGTGTCTCTTTAAGCCCTTCCGGGGCGTACTACGTGAGTCCATGCTGCACCTGTCTGAACTTTCCTCGCCCGCGTGATCAGTGTTTGTTACCAAAATATCCGTGGTTTGCATACCAAATCTGCTGAGTTCTTTTTCTCTAGAGCTTCGTCCTCACATAATGTAATCGTCCATACCGAAACTTGGCTATCCTCCGAAATTCCGTCTAGCGATTATTTTACCGATAATTATGTTGTTTTCCGAACTGACCGTACTGGCCCCACTTCTAAAAATTGCGGTGGTGGAGTGCTCATTGCGGTAGACAAGTCGTTGAACTGCCGTCGTCGGTCAGACCTCGAAACTGCTGCAGAATCAGTGTGGGTGGAGGTTCTCGGCGGTAGAAAAAATAGTATCCTAATTTCCACCTTTTATGATCCACCATCCATAAACTACGCCGAATTTCAGCGCAGTGTCACATCAATAGAGGATGTTGTTAATGCCTACCCAGACACTAAATTTCTTATATGCGGGGATTTCAACGTTCCCGGTGTAGACTGGGATGAGCGCACTGTCAGACATGATCATCATTATATTTCGCAGAAGGGCTACTGTCTGTTAGACTTTATTTCTTTCACTGGTCTGGAACAAAGTAATAGGTGTAAAAACATTTGTGGAAATGTTTTAGACCTTTGCTTTTCCAACCAGGCGGACCTTACCATTTCTCTGTCGGATACCTTGCTGGTCCGTCCCGACAAATTTCATCCTGTCCTTCATATCTCACTGCCGTATGTGTCGGGGCAATCGAGATGCTCAGGACATTCCGCACATCCGACGTACAAATATGCTGCTGGAGATTATGTTGCTTTTTATAACTACTTATGTAACACTGACTGGTCTCTCCTCGTCAAACTTCTCTCTGTTGATGACCAAGTCGAGAGACGTTCTACAATTATTCAGCAAGGAATGAAAATGTTTATACCAAGAACGTCCGGAAAGAAATTTAAATTTCCGAAGTGGTGTTCTGCGGAACTGCGAAAGGCTTTAAAATGTAAAGCCCGTGCTCACAAGAAAATTCGCGGGCTACGATCCGAAGGTTGGAAAAAAGAGTTTAAGTATTTCAGAGCCCTGTGTAAGGAGCTGTATGATCGCATCGGTCAGACTACATAGCCAATGTAGCAATCAGCGCTACACGCGACCAGAAGAATTTCTGGGAGTATATTCGCTCTCGATCTGCTGGCAAGGTGGCCGAAATCGTTAACTTTCTAGACGACAATGGAAACCCGATTGGAGACGTTGCTAATGCCTTTGCGGATCATTTCAGCGCAGTATTTCGAAAGGGTGAAGTTAACATTTTGCTCAACTCCGTTCCCAGAAGAAGTGAGGGCGACGTTCGGAAAGCCCTGAAGCGCCTCAAACCGTCATTTTCCTGTCGCCCTGACGGCATTCCTCCCGCAATATTAAAAACCTATGGGGAGCTTCTGATTCCCATACTAACCGCTATATTTATTATTTCAATTCAATCTGCAACTTTTCCAGCAGCCTGGAAGGTAGCACGCTTAGTCCCTGTCTTCAAAACAGGTGCTAAAGATAGTGCTAGAAACTATCGGCCTATTTCGCTACTGTGTGCGGCGTCTAAGCTTTTTGAGACTGTGTTGGATGATGTTTTAACTTCCAGTGTTAAGGGCATACTAATTTCCGAACAGCACGGGTTTATGTCCGGACGTTCCACAACCACTAACCTCGTTTCTTGCATGCAGCGAGCGTCCGAAGCGGTTCATCATAGGAGGCAGCTTGATACTGTGTACTTTGACCTGAGCAAGGCTTTTGATGTGGTCAGTCACCCATTGTTAATTTCTAAACTGTCACTCCTGAACATAGATAATTCGATTCTTGACCTCCTAATTAGTTACTTGCGTGGGTGGACCTGCTACGTAAATATTAACGGCCAGCAATCCTATCGTTACTGCGTTTCAAGTGGTGTGCCACAGGGGTCTGTTATAGGCCCTCTTTTGTTTTCTTTATTTGTCAATGATGTGTCAGCTGCTATAAGGCATTCTTGTTTTTTACTTTATGCTGATGACATCAAGATTTTTAGGGAAGTTTCGTCTCTTAGCGACTGCGGGCATTTGCAAAGATACGGGGATGCATTTACACTCTGGCGTAAAGAGAACGAACTGATAGTGAACGCCGCGAAAACCAGTGTTGTCATACACGCGTAAGACAGACTGCCTGCTTTATCACTACTCAGTTCACGATGTTACTTTGCCTCGAATCTCGACGACAACTGATCTTGGCGTGCTCTTTGATAACCAGCTCACTTTTACACCGCACGTTCGATTCATCCAACAGCGAGCTCTCCGCCGCTTGGGCATGGTCTGCCGGATGTCTAAAGAATTCCGTAGTGCAATGTCGTTCCTGAAACTGTACTCCACTGTCTGTCGTCCCGTGCTGGAATATGCCTCGGTTGTCTGGAATGGTACATGCAAATCTAACAGCAGGGCCATTGATAAAGTGCAGAATAAGCTGCTGTTCATACTTAGACATCGCTTCCCTCACGAGTATCACCGTCTTGACTCTGGACCACGGTACTTGCAATTGCTGCCAGAGCTAAAGGCTAGGCGCGATACAGCTGACCTCTTATTTCTTTTTAAGCTCTTACATGGGCAAATTAGCAGTGCGCAACTGCTTTCGGAGCTCCAGCTAAGAGTGCCTATTAAAACCACAAGAAAATGTCATCCTTTTCGTACTCTCAGCTCCTGTAACCGACATTGCCCGCTGTTCAGGCTGGAGAGCACGTGTAACTTCTTCTCTGCAGACGTAGATATTTTTAACAGCTCCCTCAATCAGTTCAGTTAAGACACTTCCAGAATTCTCATTCGCTAATATGCTCCCTCTTATTCTCTTACATGGAACTATATGGAATATTTTTTTGCTCAGTCATACTGAATGGATCTTGTTCTAGTTATAGTAACTTCTTTTTACCTGCTTGCCTTACTGTATAGAGAATATGCTGTTTATAGGACTCTTGTTGTTTTCCATTTTATGGATTGCTGTTATAAGGTTACACGATTATCTGTAGTGTGCAGATGTTCTATTTCATCGGTACGATGTAATTAACAATTCTGTTGTCAGTTTTTGTTTGTGTTCATTGCATGTAGTGTATACGCTATCTACGTTTTGTAGTGATTTGTACGGTATACTTTGTAATATACATTCTAAAAGTTATTTTTTTCTACTCTTTTATTTTATACGCTGTCAAAGTGTTCTTTCCTTTCGATTTTTGTTTTCCTTTTTTTACCTGTATCCATCTGTGTACCAGCACCAAGGCCTCACGGCTGTTCCTGGGCACAATAAACATCCATAATTGATTGATTGATTGATTGATTATCGCGTAACTGTTAACGAGGAGTGTTTTAGGCGCCTGAGCGACCCGTCTATGTGGCCAAAAGGCTACCTTTTCAAGCCGTTGCAAGGCAAGGTCCACCCTGGTATGCTGCACAGCTCTGAAATAACTGAAAATGATCAGTAAGTACGAGAGTCTCGACATATACTATCAAAATACTCGAGGTCTACGAACTAAGTCCTCTGAATTTATTAGAAATATTGTATGCTCTAAATTTTCTGCTATTGTCATTAGTGAAACCTGGCTTTTCGATGAAATCTCGTCTTCCGACTATTTCCCTTGTAACTATCAAATCTTTAGAAGCGACAGAAAATAACCTGGACCTAAACAAAAAGGCGGTAGGGTTTTCATTGCCGTTGATCATTCAGTGCAGTGCATGCGGCGTAGTGACCTCGAGACCATAGACAAATCAGTCTGGCTTAAGGTAGGCCTCACGAGGGGCGATAGGCTACTCATTGGTGCATTCTATATATCCCCGGATGTATAACCTTCTGAATTTATTCGAACACTCACATTCATAAAAAATGTCTCAAATGCACACTCCAACCGTAAGCTCATTATACTTGGGGACTTCAACACCCCAGGTATTCGCTGGAACAGTCTTTCCTTTGAGCACAAAAACCATTATGCAGCGCAAAAATGCAGCATGCTATAAGATTTTCAATCGTTCACCTCCATGCAGCAGTTTTTCCGCATAGAAAACTCTTGTGGTAATGTTCTAGATGTGTGCTTCTCAAACTTAAAAAACGTACAAGTGTGTGCCTCCGAAATATCCCTTGTGCAACCCAACAAGTTTCCCCCCCCTCTTATTGTCTCTGTCTCGGTCGCGACCCAGCATCGCTCTGGCGGTGTTGACAATTGTGCAGTCCCGCGATATGCTTTCAAGCGTGGAGATTATGCTGGGCTGTATCACTTTTATTCCTCTGCTGAATGGTCGAGTGTTTTGGATGTCAATGATGTTGACGAACAGGTTCGACGTTTTACAGAAATCGTCAGAAGTGGCATGGAAAAGTATATCCCTTGTCATAAGCCTGTTCCTTCCAAATTTCCCCACTGGTTTTGCAAAGAACTTCGAAGTTCGCTTAAACCTAAGGACAGCGCCCACAAAAAGGCCAAGTGTTCTGGGCTTGATAAGTGGAAAGCAGAGTTAAGTCGGTTTCGCTCATTTTGTAAAATCCTCTACCGGCGTGACCACCAGCTCTATATAGAATCGTTAGAGGCTGCTGCGTCTCAGAAACCGGCTGAATTCTGGAGGTATGTACGCGGCCGTTCAAAAGCGTCTAAAGAATACGTTAGCCTGCTTAATTCTGATGGTGAAGAGGTTGAGGATGTTGCCACCAGTTTTGCTCAGTACTTTCATTCTGTCTTTCAACTGCCAGATGGCAACGATTAACGCCTATCGTTAATAACTCTATTTTTAACACACTTATGTTTGATGAAAAAATTGTCAATGATAGCCTTCAACGGATGAAACCATCATTTTTCTACGGTGCAGATGCAATTCCACCAGCCTTCATGAAGGCTTACGGCAACATTTTTGTGCCTGTCTTAACTTCCATTTATAATAACTGCTTACTTTTAGGTAAATTTCCTCGTGCATGGAAGATCGCTGAATTTTTCCAACATTTAAGTCTGGTGATAAGTCAGTCGTTTCTATCTATCGTCGATCTCACCCCTTTGTGTCGCCTCAAAACTCTTTGAGTCAGCTCTGCACAAAGTTCTTTCTGCCAGCGTCAAGAACGTTGTGATACCAAATCAGCACGACTTTTTCTCGGGTCGATCGACGGTCACGAATCTTGCAAGCTTTATGACATAGGCTTCGGCTGCAGTTTGTGAAAACGGGCAGTTGGACGTTATTTTGACCTCAGTAAGGCGTTTGATGTGGTGAACCATCAGTTATTAATGAACAAGCTTGCTAAGTCCGGTGTAGACGCAAGCCGTGTTGCCTTGTTGTCCAACTATCTCCTTGACCGGTCCTTTTATGTAGATATTAACTACAAAAAGTCTAGTGTTTACCCTGCAACAAGTGGTGTACCCCAGGGTTCCGTGCTGGGTCCATTATTGTTTTCTGTCTTTATCAATGATGTGTCAGCAGTGTTAACAAACTCTTTTTTTTCTTCTCTATGCTGATGATGTCAAACTATTTAGGCACATTAGCGGTGTTCAGGACTGCTGTGCCTTGCAGAGGGATGTGTCGGAATTAGCAGTCTGGTGCAGGAAAAACTGCCTAATTTTAAACCCCACTAAAACAAAGGTTCTCACCTACAGCCGGAAAACCCACCGTCTAATGTTTTCCTACAGTATTGAGGGAGCTCCTCTGCAAAGGGTTGATGAGATTAGGGACCTAGGGGTGCTTTTAGACACTACCCTTTCTTTTTCTCCTCATATTAGGCTCATCACCCGGCGAGCACTCCAAAGTCTTGGAAATGTGTGTCGGATTACAAAGGAATTCTCTTCTCCAGATCCATTTCTAATGCTATACAATGCGATATGTATACCACAGTTAGAATATGCTTCTGTTGCCTGGAACGGCATCTCCAAATCTAGAAGTGGTTTTCATCCTGATTCTGACTTACCCATAGTCCCTTCCATCCCTTCCTTGAACTGCAGACGTATGCGCGCAGACCTTACATTTCTTCACAAAATTGTTCATGGTGACCTTTCTTGCGCAGACCTGCTTAACTGTTTAGAGTTTAGTGTACCACAAAGGCCCACCAGGTCGCATCGCCCGTTCTTGACCGCTGCGCGCAACTGCAATCATTCTCCTGTGCGCAGAATACAGAATTGTTACAATTGCTTCCTTGACCGCCTCGATCTCTTTCAGATATCCTTTACAATTTACCGTACAGCGCTGTTGACTACAGTATGTTAAACAGCTATGATATGTCTGTCGTTGTTTTTTTCTCTGGAATTTGGTTTCTCTGCGTTTGTGTCTATCCAACTGATTGTTGCCTATTTCTGAAACTGTTTACTGTCATTTGTTCGTCTTATCATTTGTCTCTACACTCTTGCCGTTGTTTTTGTTGTATTACTCTCAAACTTTGTTGCTCTGCCTGTCGTGTGGCCTTTACGACAGGCAGAGCAACATAGGCATCTTCTTTTTTTATTTTTTGCCTGTACCCAGGCTCCGCCTCTGCTTTATTTCTGTGATTTTCACTGCTTCAATTTGTGTGTGTCTTGTCGCTTGTTTGTTTCTTGCTATATGTTCCTTGTATTTTGTTTTCATGTAACTACCCGTGCGCCAGCACTCAGGCCTCTGGCTGTTCCTGGGCACATAAATAAACATGACTGATTGATTGATCGATTGATTGATAGATTATCATTCTTATTATTATTAAGACAAAATTGTTCATGGGGACCTTTCTTGCGGAGGTCTGCTTACTGTTTAGAGTTTAGTGTTCGGCAAAGGCCCACCAGGTCGCATTGCCCGTTTTTGACCGCTGCGCGCCACTCGAGTCATTCTCCTGTGCGCAGAATACAAAATTCTTACAACCGCTTCTTTAAACGCCTTGACATATTTCAATGTTCCTTTAAAACTTACCGTACTGCGCTGTTGAATACAGTATGTTAAAAATCTATGATGTCTCTGTTGAATGTCTATGATGTATCTGTTGAATACAGTATGTTAAACATCTAACTTGTCTCTCTCGTTCGTATTTTTTTCTTTTTTCTTTCTTTTCTTTTTTTAGCATTTCGTTCTTTCTCCATTGCTGAAATTGGGTTTGTCCGCGGTTCTGTCTAACCAAGTGATATTTGCCTATTTTTGAAACTGTTTTTTGTGATTTGTTCGTCTTAACATTTGTTTCTATACTCCGCTCATTGTTTTTGCTGTTTTTCTGTCAAACTTTGTTGCTCTGATTGTTGCGCGGTTTTTACAACAAGCAGAGCCACAAAGTCATGTTCATTTTTTTTTTACCTGTACCCAGGCTCCGCCCATTTTTATTTATGTAATTTTTGCTACTTCCATTTGTGTGTGTCTTGTCGCTTGTATGTTTCTTGCAATATGTTTCTTATATTTTGTTTTTATGTAACTATCCCTGCGCCAGCACTCAGGCCTTTGGCTGTTCCTGGGCACGTAAATAAATATGATTGATTGATTAATATTATATTATTATTATTATTAATATTATTATTATTATTATAATAATAACACTCACATCCATAGAAAATGTCTCAAATGCACACTCCAACCATAAGCTCATTATACTTGGAAGACTTCAACACCCCAGGTATTCGCTGGAACAGTCTCTCCTGTGAGCACAAAAACCATTATGCAGCGCAGAAATGCAGCATGCAATTACATTTTCAATCGTTCACCTCCATGCAGCAGTTTGGCCGCATAGAAAACTCGTGTGGTAATGTTCTAGATGTGTGCTTCTCAAACTTAAAAAACGTACAAGTGTGTACCTCCGAAATATCCCTTGTGCACCCCGACAAGTTTCACCCCCCTCTTATTGTGTCTGTCTCGGTCGCGACCCAGCATCGCTCTGGCGGTGTTGACAATTGTGCAGTCCCGCGATATGCTTTCAAGCGTGGAGATTATGCTGGGCTGTATCACTTTTATTCATCTGCTGAATGATCTAGTGTTTTGGATGTCAATGATGTTGACGACAGGTTCGACGTTTTACCGAAATCGTCAGAAGTGGCATGGAAAAGTATATCCCTTGTTATAAGCCTGTTCCTTCCAAATTTCCCCACTGGTTTTCTAAAGAACTTCGAAGTTCGCTTAAACTTAAGGACAGCGCCCACAAAAAGGCCAAGCGTTCTGCGCTTGACAAGTGGAAAGCGGAGTTTAGTCGGCATGGCTCACTTTGCAAAATCTTCTACCGGCGTGACCACCAGCTCTATATAGAATCGTTAGAGGCTGCTGCGTCTCAGAAACCGGCTGAATTCTGGATATTTACGCAGCCGTTCTAAGGCGTCTAAAGAACACGTTAGCCTGCTTAATTCTGATGGTGAAGAGGTTGAGGATGTTGCCACCAGTTTTGATGATGATGATCGTTGGATGTTTATGGCGCAAGGCCAACTGGGGCAAAGAGCGCCAAAACAATAGTCGATGATAGGGGTGAAACCTTAAACACTAAGTAAAATCAGCAAAAAGAAAAGTAAAATCACAACACGACAATGAGCATGGCTGGTCTATAGGTCCAGATTTCATGATGCGTGATAGGAAATGAGGTTTAAAAACTTGACGTCGGACAAATACTCAAACACACGTTTCACGGAAACGATGGCATCATCACCTAGGAAAAACGATGGATGTAGGGGAATATGTTGTCTGTAGAGTTCTCTGAAGTGTTTGTGTCGTGTTGTGTGAAGTGCCTTGCATGTGATTAGTATGTGCACTACGGATAGGGCCTCTCCGCACCTGCTGCACTGGGGTCTAGAAGATCCCGTCAGCAGATACGAGTGCGTCGCATGGGTGTGCCCTATCCGCAGCCTACCCAAGGCGACTTCCGTGTGTCTGTTGTGTGAGTCAGATGTGTACCGTCCCAAGTGTGGCTTTATTACATGTAGTTTGTTGTCTGTCTGTTCGTCCCAGTGTGTTTGCCATGTTCTGCGCAGGTGTTGTCTTATGTGTGGCTTGAGGTCTGTGTAAGGTAGTGTTGTTATGTCTACTGTGTTTCGGAGTGCAGCATTGGCGGCCATTTCATCCGCCAGTTCATTTCCGCCGATGCCAGAGTGGCCTGGCACCCAACACACAGTCACCTCAAGGTTTGAAGAATATGCCAGCACAATTGATTTCACAAGGTTAACTACATGGTTTTTCGAGGACTCTCCGGATGACAATGTACGGACGACACTCAGTGAATCTGTATAGATGATGGATTTAGGAATATGATGTTCAACCATGTGACTTACAACAAGAAAAATGCCATATGCTTCTGCCGTAAAAATACTTGTCTTTACATTCATTGTTCTATGTGCTTCAAAATTCGGCCCATGCGCCGCACAAGACACTGCAGTGAACGTTTTCGATGCATCGCTGAAAAACTCTGCAGCCTTGTATTTATCCTGCACATACATGAAATGCTGCAAAATCCCACTTTTTGGTGTCCTGTTCTTATTGTATTTTAAGAAAGACAATTCACATGCAACAGGACGAAGATGCCATGGTGCTACAAGATCAGTGATAGACGACTTGAATGTGTCTACAAAGGAGACCTCATGAATAGTGACCTCGTCCCTTACTCTGAGCGAGAAGGGAACAGGAATGGATGGACGATTTAAAAAGAGCTTTGATGTGGATGTATCATTAAAAACCGGTTTAAAAGGATGGTTGTCCATTGATGAAATTTTAGAGGCATATAACAAGTCAACATAGGTTCGCTGGTGTGATGAGCACCATTTGTCACACTCTGCGTAAAGACTCTGTACAGGGCTCGTACGGAATGCGCCACAAGAGAGGCGAAGCCCCAAGTGAAGCACTGGGTCGAGCATTTTAAGTGCTGTTTTAGTGGCTGACCCATACACAACACTCCCATAGTCCAATCTAGACCCCACTAGACTTGTGAAAATACGTAACAGGAGTTGCTTATCCGTTCCATACGACTGGTGGGACAAGATTTTAAGAATGTTGAGAGCCTTTAGACATTTATCTTTCAATTGTTTAATGTGAGGGATGAACGTAAGCCTTTCATCCAACACCACACCTAAAAACTTGTGTTCCTTCCTCACAGGAATCGATACGCCATTCAGGATAATGTCTGGGTCCGGATGGATCCCACATTGCCACCAGTTTTGCTCAGTACTTTCATTCTGTCTTTCAACTGCCAGATGGCAACGACTAACGCCTATCGTTTAATAACTCTAATTTTAACACACTTATGTTTGATGAAAAATTTGTCAATGATAGCCTTCAACGGATGAAACCATCATTTTCCTATGGTGCAGATGGAATTCCAGCAGCCCTCATGAAGGCTTACGGCAACATTTTTGTGCCTGTCTTAACTTCCATTTATAATAACTGCTTACATTTAGGTAAATTTGCTCGTGCATGGAAGATCGCTCGATTTTTTCCAATATTTAGGTCTGGTGATAAGTCAGCCGTTTCTAACTATCGCCCGATCTCACTCCTTTGTGTCGCCTGAAAACTCTTTGAGTCAGCTCTGCACAAAGTTCTTGCTGCCTGCGCCAACAACGTTGTGATACCAAATCAGCACGGCTTTTTCTCGGGTCGATCGACGGTCACAAATTTTGCAAGCTTTATGACACAGGCTTCGGCTGTAGTTTGTGAAAACGGCCAGTTGGACGTTATTTATTTTGACCTCAGTAAGGCATTTGATGTGGTGAACCATTAGTTATTAATTAACAAGCTTGCTAAGTCCGCTGTACACGCAAGCCTTGTTGCCTTGTTGTCCAACTATCTCCTTGACCGGTCCTTTTATGTAGATGTTAACTACAAAAAGTCTAGTGTTTACCCTGCAACAAGTGGTGTACGCCAGGGTTCCGTGCTGGATCCATTATTGTTTTCTGTCGTTATCAATGATGTGTCAACAGTGTTAACAAACTGTTCTTTTCTTCTCTATGCTGATGATGTCAAACTATTTAGGCACATTAGCGGTGTTAAGGACTGCTGTGCCTTGCAGAGGGATGTGTCGGAATTATCGGTCTGGTGCAGGCAAAACTGCCTAATTTTAAACCCGACTAAAACAGAGGTCGTCACCTACAACCGTAAAACCCCAGCGTCTGCTGTTTTCATACAGTATTCAGGGAGCTCCTCTGCAAAGGGTTGAAGAGATTAGGGACCTAGGTGTGCTTTTCGACAGTAGCCTCTCTTTTTCTCCTCATATTAGGCTCATCAGCCGGCGAGCACTCCGAAGCCTTGGAAATGTGTGTCGGATTACAAAGGAATTCTCTTCAACAGATCCATTTCTAATGCTATACAATGCTATATGTATACCACAGTTAGAATATGCTTCTGTTGCCTGGAACGGCATCTGTAAATCTAGTAGTGAATTAATAGAACGTGTGCAGAAGAAGTTTTTATCCATAATTAAGCACCGTCATCACAATCAAAGTTTTCATCCTGATTCTGACTTACCCATAGTCCCTTCCATCCCTTCCTTGAACTGCAGACGTATGCGTGCAGACCTTACATCTCTCCACAAAATTGTTCATGGGGACCTTTCTTGCGCAGACCTGCTTAAATGTTTAGAGTTAAGTGTACCACAAAGGCCCACCAGGTCGCATCGCCCGTTCTTGACCGCTGCGCGCAACTCCAATCATTCTCCTGTGCGCCGAATACAGAATTGATACAACCGCTTCTTTGAACGCCTTGACATCTTTCTGAATTCCTTTACAATTTACCGTACAGCGGTGTTGAATACAGTATGTTAAACACCTAAGATATGTCTGTCGTTCTTTTTTTTCTGGAATTTGGTTTCTCTGCGGTTGTCTGTCCAACTGATAGTTACCTATTTTTGAAACTGTTAACTTTCATTTGTTCGTTTTATCATTTGTCTCTACACTCTTGCCGTTGTTTTTGTTGTAAAACTGTCAAACTTTGTTGCTGTGCCTGTCGTGTGGCCTTTACGACAGGCAGAGCAACATAGGCATCTTTTTTTTATTTTTTGCCTGTACCCAAGCTCCGCCTGTGCTTTATTTCTGTCATCTTCACTACTTCAACTTGTGTGTGTCTTGTCGCTTGTTTGTTTCTTGCTATATGTTTCTTGGATTTTGTTTTCATGTAACTACCCATGCGCCAGCACTCAGTCCTCTGGCTGTTCCTGGGCACGTAAATAAACATGATTGATTGATTGATTATTATTATTATTATTATTATTATTGTTGTTATTATTATTATTATTATTATTATTATTATTATTATTATTATTATTAATATTATTATTTATAAAGCCTCTGACTCTAGCACTACTATTGAACAACATTTGGAAATCAACACACCCAATGCTCTGTCGCTAGATGAAAATCTCATCAGCGAATGCATTAAGCGCTTGAAACCATCCTTATCATGTAGTGCAGATGGTATCCCCTCAGCCATTCTAAAAGCTTATAGCAGTATATTGGTCCCAGTACTGACTAGCATATTTAATAACTGTCTGATTACTTCCACGTTTCCTAGCATGTGGAAAATTGCTCGTGTTTTTCCAGTATTTAAGTCTGGCTCTAAAACTGATGTCTCGAATTATCAAGCGATTTCTCTTCTCTGTGCCATGTCAAAGATTTTTGAGTTGGCCCTTCACCACATACTGTCTTTTAATGTGAAAAACTCATTGAATAATAATCAACATGGATTTTTCCCTGGCCGCTCAACCGTCACTAATATTGCCAGTTCCATGACGCAAATATCTACACGTGTATTCCAGAGAGGACAGGTCGACACCATTTACTGTGACCTCGGCAAAGCGTTCGATGTAGTCAGTCACTCAATGCTTATGGTTAAACTTGCTCAGTTTGATGTTGACACCGCTGTTGTGAATCTATTGCATAGCTACCTTCGTGACAGATCATGTTATGTTGCCGTCAATGGCCAAACGTCCTCCTTTTACAAAGTGACCAGTGGTGTACCTCAGGGTTCGGTATTAGGCCCACTCCTCTTTTTAATGTATGTTAACGACGTTTCTTCTGCCATTCGCAATTCTTCTTTCCTTTTGTATGCAGATGATACAAAGATATTTAGGAAAATTCATTCATTTAACGACCTTCGCGTGTTGCAGTCTGATTTGTGTTCTTTTTCAGAATGGTGTAAAAACAATAACCTTTCTCTCAATATTTCAAAGACAAAAGTCATGAGTTTCACTCGCAAATCATCTAGCGTATCTTTTTTATACTCTGTCAATTCTGTGTCTTTATGTAGGGTTTGTGAGATAAATGATCTCGGCGATCTCTTTGATAGCACCTTGCATTTTTCAGCTCATACTAAGCGTGTTGCTCTGCGGGGTCTTCGTTCTCTCGGCTGTGTTTGTAGAATATCGAGAGAATTCAATTCTCCTATGCCACTCCGAAAATTGTACACCGGAATATGTCTTCCTGAACTTTAGTGTGCATCTGTTATCTGGAATGGCATCTCTAATTCCTTAAGTAACGTAGTTGAGCGTGTCCAGAAAAAATTTCTAAGCGTTTACAACCATCGCTTCGCTAAAAATGACTCTGGCTCGTGTTCTAACACCATTCAACTATTGTCACTGCCTTCACTTAGCTGCCGGCGAAATCACGCCGATCTCTTCTTTCTTTTCAAGGTCGTTCACGGTACTACATCCTGTTCTATACTGCTCAATAGTATTATTTTCGGATTCCGCGGAAGTAAACTAGAGAGAGCAGGCCGTTTCTTGTAACTACCCGCCTCTCACAGCACTCAACCCTCAACAGGATACAAAGTCTTTATAATTTTTATTTTCTTGACCTTGATGTTTTTGATGGGTCACAGTTATCGCTTTCCTTCAAGGGTTCTACCGTTATAAGATAACATCACATGTGCAATTTGTTCTATCCTTCTCTTTTTGTTTATCTGGCGCATTGTTGTATGTATGTATGTATGTATGTATGTATGTATGTATGTATGTATGTATGTATGTATGTATGTATGTATGTATGTATGTATGTATGTATGTATGTATGTATGTATATTATCTGACTTTTCGTCATTATCATTAGCTATTTCTCATACTGTGTTAATTTACTTTTGTCCTCTCGTCCTTATATTTCTGTGCGCATTGTGTCTCTGATAGTTTTCTTCTGAACAGTCATCTTGTTCTATTGTGTTGTTCTTAGTTTTTTTTGTTTCTTTTTTTTTTGCGCCAGCATCGAGACCTCTCGGGTGTTCCTGGGCACGTAAAATAAATGATTGATTGATTGAATATTATTATTATTATTATTATTATTATTATTATTATTATTATTATTATTATTATTATTATTATTATTATTATTATTATTATTATTATTGACAGCTCAGTGCAATGCGTGCGGCGTGTTGACTTCGAGACCTTAGCGGAATCAGTCTGGCTTATGGTAGGCCTCAAGGGGGGCGAGAAGCTGCTCACCGGTGCATTCTACATATATCCGGATATTTTACCTTCTTAATATATTCAAAAACTCACATCTATCGAAAATGTTTGAAATGCACACTCTAATCATCACCTAATTATACTTAGGAACTTCAACACCCCAAGTATTCACTGGGACAGTCTTTTATTTCAGCAGAAAAACCATTACGCAGCGCACAAATGCAGCATGTTTTTAGATTTACAATCGTTCACCTCCATGCAGCAGTTCGGCCGCATGGAACTTTTGTGGTAATGTCCTAGATATGTACTTCTCAAATATGAAAAACGTACAAGTTTGTGCCTCTGATATATCTCTTGTAGACCCCCACAAGTTTCACCCCTTTCTTATTGTCTCTGTCTATGTCGCTGCCCAGCATCGCTATGGCAGTGTTGACGATTGTGTACTCCCGAGAGATGCTTTCAAGCGTGGAGATTATGCTGGGCTGTATCACTTTCATTCATCCCCTGAATGGTCAAGTGTTTTTGATATCAATCATGTTGACGAACACGTTTGACGTTTTACCGAAATTGTCATGAGTGGCATGAAAAAGTATATCCCTTTTTATAAGCCGGTTCATTCCAATTTCCCCGCTGGCTCTTAAAAGAACTTCGAAGTTCGCTTAAACATAAACTTAACCTAATATACCCATGAAAAGGCAAACTGTTCTGGGCTTGACAAGTGGAAAGCGGAGCTTAGTCGGTATCGCTCACTTTGGAAATGCCTCTACTGGCGTGACCACCAGCTCTATATAAAGTCCTTGGAGGCTGCTGCGTATCAGAAACCGGCTGAATTGTAGAGGCATGTACGCGCCGTTCTAAGGCGCCTGAAGAACACATTAGCCTGGGTAATTCCGGTAGAGAACACGTTGAGGATGTTACCACCAGCTTTGCTATCGCTCTTTCAACTGCCTGATGCTAACGACGAACGCCTATCGTGCAGTAATATGTCTAATTTTAATACACTTATGTTCGATGAAAAACTTGTCAATGACAGCCTTAAACCGATGAAGCCATCATTTTCCTGTGGTGCAGATGCAATTCCAACAGCACTCATGAAGGCTTACGGCAACATTTTTCGCCTGTTTTAACTTCCATTTATGATTACTGTATATTTTTTGGCCTTTTTCCTCGTGCATGGAGGATCACTCGAATATTTAAGAGTGGTGATAAGTCACTTATTACTAACTATCGCCCGATCGCACTCGTTTGTGTCTCCTGAAAACTCTTTGAGTCAGTTTTGCCCAAAGGCCTTGCTGCCTGCATGCGTCAAGAACGTTCTGAAAGCAAGTAAGCACGGCTGTTACTCGGGTCGATTGATGGTTACAAATCTTAAAAGCTTTATGGCATAGGCTTCGGCTGCAGTTTGTGAAAACCGCCAGTTGGACGTCATTTATTGTGATCGTAGTAAGGCGTTTGATGAGGTGAACCATCAATTATTATTCAACAAGCTTACTGCTCTGGTGTAGTCGCAGCCCTGTGTAGATGCCTTGTTTTCCAACTATCTCCTTGACCAGTCCTTTTACGTAGATGTAAACAACAAAAAGTCTGGTATGAAGGTATGAAGTAATACATCCCGCCATAGTTACCCAAGAAGTTGAAGTTCTCACACTGGTTTTCTAATGAATTGCGGGATGCACTGAAACTCAAAGAACGTGCGCACAGAAAGAGGAAGCGCCCTGGTGCGAACAAGATCGCTCAGTAGTTCCGGCGCCTGCGTGCCCTATGCAAAATGTTGCACAAGCGTGATCATTTTTCGTACCTTACGTCAGTAAAAGCTAAAGCAACTCATCAACAGGTAGCCTTCTGGAACTACATCTATTCGTGATCTAGTACAATTAAACAATCTATTAGTCTACTAGATTCCAGCGGTGATGAGTTTGCAGAGGTGGGCGACAACTTTGCTTGTCAGTTTTCTTCTTTTATTGGGTATAGCGGTGGTAGAGAGGAGGACAGCGTCTCGTGTCACCACGCCGGTAACTCCGGTTGTTTCCAACTGGATGAGAACATTGTGCGTACCAAAAACTGACGCCATAAACTACATGCCAGTCTCGCTCGTTTCTTCTGCCTTTAAAATATTCCAGTTATCTCTTCATATGGTCTTGCCTTTCTCACTTATACACGTCCTCATTCCTAATCAACACGGCTTTATTCGTGGTCGTTAAACTTCCACAAACCTCGCGTGCTTGGAACCGGGACATGGAAGTGCTAATTGATACTCCTCTGACTTTCTCTTTCCACGTTACACAAATTACCCGACGCTGTCTTCCATGTCTGGGTGCTGTTTGCACGTATTCTAGAAAATTTAAAGGTCCTCTTCCTGATTAAAGTTGTATTCGGCTGCCTGCTTACCCCTTCTCGAACACGGTTCTGTTGTTTGGAATGGAACTTGCAAGTCCAATAGTGACCGTGTGTTCAAAATAAGTTCCTTTTTATCTTTAAGCACGGTGTCCGTCATAGCAAGAAGGCGCAAACGGTTGCGTGTCTTTTCTGAAAAGCATTCCTTGCCTACGGTGTCGACGAATGCGTGCTGATATTATCTATCCTCATAAACTTCTTCATGGTGATATTTTGTGTGACGACTTGGTTACACTTATCAATTTCAATTTGCCAAACAAATGTTCCGAACATTTAGAACCTTTAGAGCATATGCTTTAATTCAACGATGCTCGTCCATCGGCAGAATACCATGTGCATATAATGAATATTTCGATCGTCTTGATATATTCCAGAGCTGTTTTTCTTTGTTATCTAATGACTTGAAAGCTGTTGAAGCTTAAGTGGCTTTATGTCATTACACATTTATGTGCCTTATTTATTTTGTGCAAATCATGTTCTTGCTTGCTTGTTTTCCACTTTTCCTGGTCAGTGCTTGTAACGCTGAACTTGTTTTTTTTTATTTTGAAACTTTCTAACATCCCGTTACAAACCTTTGTTATATAAATATAATCTATCTCTGTCATGTTCATTGAGTATTTGCTTGTATATTTCCTATTTTTCACGAGCCTTGAACGTTTCGCTGGCTGAGTGTAATGGCTTCCAACATTAGGCACCCTTCTTTTTTTGCTGTTTTTCTTTCTGAGATATCTGCAACTATTTTCATTTTATTTTTTATGTCGTACTTACGGTTTTGGGTGTTGCGTCGTCTTGATTTTAGTTTGTTTTATAAATGTTTTGTATATGGTGTGCCAGTAACAAGATCCTAGAACTGTTTCCGGGCGCCAAAAATAACGGTAGATTGATTGATTGATTGATTATATTTTATTATATTATTTCAGCTATGCCTCACTGTTAGGCATTACTTGTGTGTATGAATAGGTGCTTGTAAGTGTGTGTGTTCGTGCGTTTTTAAGTCAAAATGTGTAATTTTTTGTGTGCAACCACTACTGTTGTGTTTGTGCGCTTGTGTGTATTTATGTCGAAACAAGTAGTTTTCTTCCTGTGTAACCACTTCTATCTCCTGTTATTTTTTTCTTTGAAAGATGTGTACATCATTTTTCGTGTGTTTTTGTTTCCGTGCGCCAGCAGAAATTCTCCCTGGCTGTTCCTGGGCACTCCGATAAAAGATTTATTTATTTATTTATTTATTTATTTATTTATTTATTTATTTATTTATTTATTTATTTATTTATTTATTTATTTATTTATTTATTTATTTGTTTATTTGTTTGTTTGTTTATTGGTGGGTTTATTGATTGATTGATTGATTGATTGATTGATTATTAGGCACTTCTTGGGCTACCAGTTTGTGCAATGTTGGTGTCTGTTTTACGGTTTTGGTTTGTTTCAGCTTGTGTTAATGCTTTTCCTCGCAAAGTTGGAAAGTGCCTTCAAGTCGGGGATGGTGGAGAGTGTGGCAAGTGTGCATAGTAAAGGACGAGAAAGAGGCAACTGGGGATACGCGGAGTGTCTTCACGGGAATGAGACAAGGGAGTGGGGCAGTGTGTGCCTGGGCTTCGGGAAATCGGACGTGGGAAGACAGGCTCGGATCTCTCTAACCGTGTGGTTTTTGGGGATATGGTGTCTTTCTTGGGAGCCGCGGCCGGGCGCTAGGACCGCGGTACCGCATTTGGCGCCCTGAACTTGGGGCCAGCAGTTGGTTCTCGGGAAGGACATTGTGATCTTCATCCTCTTTGTTCTAGAGCGGACACGGTTTCGCGTAGCTGATGTCTAGGGTATTCCCGGGTAATTCTCTGGCGAATTTTGTGTCGGCTTTCTCGTGAACAGTGGCATTTTCTTCAGAAAGGCGTGAAATGGCAATGGGAGGCGGCTGAACAGCAAGCTTTTAAAGCACTGTCTCGCGGAATCATGAAAACAGCGGCGTTACGGATACCAGACCTTACAAACAATAAGTCTTGCAGACCGATGCTAGCGACTTTGGACTGGGCGCAGTGCTGATGCAGGAGTTTGAGGGTGTTGCGCTCAGCCATACGCTCACTCCGGCTGAGCGCAATTACACGTCACAGAACATGAGTGCCTAGCGATCACGTTTGCACTGAAGAAATTTGACAGTGTCTGAACAGCGCCTCTTTCATGATTCAGACAGACGACATGGAATTGACGTGGCTGCAGCGTTTGCAGATCCCTGCTGGTCGTCTTGCGCTGGGTGCTTGCGCTTCAGCGGACCGATTTTACCATCCAGCACAGGAAGGGTTCGAAGAACCAAGTTGCTGACGTGCTATTACGGGCGCCCTTGCCGTCATCTTCGAACGCAGAAGTGCATGCGCTAGTGGCTGCAGTGGATGCTGACGCACGCTGGGGTACGCTGGTATGCAGGGCATCTCTTCTCGCGGCGCTACGTGCGGATGGACTCTGCCGAAAGATCACTGAGCACCTCAGGGCGCAGGGCGCTGCTTCCACCAGCAACAGCGGTGAGTTTGATTCATATGTGCTGTCGGAGGACGGTCTCCTGCCGCGGTATATTCCGCAGGAGATGACGAGGCTAATTCCTCATTCCGCGCCATTGTACCATGTAAGGTTCGAAGAGCTTTCATCCGTTACTTTGATGATTCAGCATTGGCTGGACACAGCTCTGGCAGCAAAGCTTCTGAGAAGTTATGTCGGACTGTCATCTGGCCAGGCATGTGCTTAGGTACACGAAAAGCTGTCACGTGTGTCAGACAGCGAAACCACGAGTTGGTTGCCGCCTGGGTTGATGCAGTCTGTCGAGAGTAAGAGCCTCTGAAAATTGTTGCTTGCGATATCATGAGCGATTACCCGCTCAGCCCAAGCGGTAATTGTTATTTGTTTGTGGTGACGGACCATTTCACAAAATGGGTAGAGCTCTTCCTGGTACGCACCGTCAATACACAGAACGTATGGAGATATCTCATGGAAGTGTTTGCGCGGTTTGGCTTTCCTGCCCAACTCATCGCGGATAACGCTACGCATTTCACGAGCAAATTGTTTGAAGAAAACTGTGTAGCCCTAGGCGTAAAGACAAGCGTACAAACACGTACCACCCCCAGTGAGGTAACACTGAGCGCGTGAATCGCAATCTCGAGGCAATTTTTATTGCCCACACGGACCAACATAAGGATTGGGACGCTAAGGTGCCTGAGATCGCGTTCGCCACTCCTACAACAGTGAATCGTTCAACTCGGTTCATGCCGAATTTTTTGAATTAAGGTCGGGTGATGCCATTTCTTCTCGACAGGACACTTCTCCCACAAACGGACGCGGGTTCTGCGCAGTCACCCCATGCTGTTGTCCTCCGCCAGCGCCTCCGTGAAGCGCTGGCCGGGAGAAGCCGGGAGAAGCCGGGAGAAGCTTGACGTTGCTCGTCTCAATCTGGCCGGGAGAAGCTTGACGTTGCTCGTCTCCAGCAGGCGGATCAGTACAACCGCGGCAGTCGAAATGTTCAGTTTGCGGTTGGCGACCTGGTTCTCCGGCACACTCATCCGCTGAGGGAAGCTTCACACAAGTTTGCTGCGTCGCTAGCCGCCAAATGAGAGGGCCCTTTTGCCGTATTGTAGTCTCTCACATATCTTTTGCACGACGGCAATACTGGTGAACATGTCGGTCCTGTGACCTTTTCACACCTTAAATGGTACCACACGGACTGATCATATTTTCCCTTTCCAGAGGACGCTTTCTCCTAGCGTTTCGTATGAGCGGTAGCGAATAGTTACAGAATTATTTTTTTTATTTTACCTTCCAGTTTTTCTCTTTCTTCTAAGTTTATTCTTGCACGACTCTTTTTGTAAAGCCTTGATCAGTCCTTTATAAGTAGTGTGGGGTTCACTTTTTCCGTAGTACCAGCTTGGCTTCTTTTTTGTTCCTTTTCAATATTTTATTGCTTGTATGTTCTTCTGCACACTCACGTAGATGAGCCCCCTTCACGCAATCTTCCTGACCCTCTCGGGGATGGGGTCATTCTAGGTATGCACGGGCACGTTTTCATCCCTGGCTTTTCCAGGCGCTGCGTCGTAGCCCTCCATCAACACTTCGCCCCGTGGCTACTTGGACGGTCGTGGAGGCCGATCGCTCGGTTGGCTGGGTGTCCCGCCTCCCCTGGGAACTCCAGCCTCGTAGCCGATGTCCCAGAATCTTTGCGGCGCCATTTACTTTCGGACCGGCATCCCCAGGAACCTCCGTCTGTCTACACGGCTGAGGAGCTCCGTCACGTTTGCCCTTATTGCCGGGTACCGCAAATCCATCTGCCCACGCACCTGGCAGGTGCTCTGCACCGGGATCGCATGACTTCCGCAATTGCTGCAGCATCCACTTTCGCTGAACCCCAAACCGAAGATTCCGACGTGGCTGCCTTTGCCATGCTTCTTCAATTCTACACCGCCCGGACCTCCTCCGCAAATGCCTTCCGGACGACCAAGTCATTGACATGCCCGACGAACCTTGACTTTTCGTTTTGGAGGAGGGGAGAGTGTGGCCACTGTGCATAGTAAAGGAAAAGAAAGAGGGAATTCAGGGCACGCGCAGCATGTGCACGGGAACGAGACCAGGGACTGGGGCACTGCGTGCCTGGCCTTCGGAGAAATCAGACGAGTGAAGACGGGCTGGGATCTCACTAAGGTTTTCGTTTTCTGGGACACGGTGTCTTCTTGGGAGCCGCCGCCGGGTGCTCGGACCCCGGTTTCACAAGGTAGAGGATTTTTGGTGGGAGAAACTGGAGGGAAGGCTGCAGGAGAAGGAGAGAGATATTTGACCTTCAAGCCTAGAGCTTTGCACAAATGAACCTAAGGAGGGAAGGGTGTGTGAAGTAAATTTACTTCGATACAAATTGGCCACATGATTGGAAGAATGGCCATTGGGCCCCATAGGCAGACTTTCAATATAAGTTATGCCTAACATGCCTTTCGGCACTACCAAGCAAACACTTGTTAACCATTTTGAAGAAACCCTGCAGCCCCTTTTTCAGCTCTCTAAAATCATGTATGGTTTCAGAGCAATAAGCCCACAAGTGCAACCGGTACAGAAATTGGGTGGCCACAAAGCGCACCCCAGCATTTAAGGTAGCTTAGAAACTTCCTGAAAATATCCGTCTTTCTTTGAAGTTCTCAGAATTTTTCGCGTGCTTGAATGACAAAATTCAAGTGATTCCATGGCAACCAGCCAGCTTACTTTCCTTTGCTGCAAGAAGGGCACGCAACAACCACTACAAAGAAAATTGCAACAAAATCATAGGTGAAAATTTCAAGGTTAGTTCACTCTGTGAAGGTGGTCGGCCAGCGAAGCTGAGTGGTGCGCACAGAAGCAAAGATACATTCTTTGACAATGTCAAATCTACTCACAACCTACGCTTTGTTGTTCGTTGGTTTGGATCCCCGTGTCATCGCAATCCAACCTTCCCCAGCACAAACCACGTGAACCGCCGTTTACTCTGCGGCCCTGAAATATCCACAGTCAACTCTCCCCCAACGAAACTACATAAAAAACAGCGCTCAAGACGGGACACAAAGAAGCAGTCTACATACGCACAACGCAGCGCTATGTGTGTCTAGCCGCCTCCTTTGTGTCCCGTCTTGATCGCTTTTTTTGTATGAAGTATGAATCAACAAACCCCAACACTGCCATTGACTACGCGCGGCAGACATGAGCACAGTACCCACATCCGTCTTCTTACAAGTCCGGGACATACGGACGTGCACACTGTGTATTTTACCGCGACGCCATCTACTCGCAAGTTCGCGCGCTTGCCAAACAAGATGGAAGTGTAACCAGCGTGCCCATCCTCACTACCACCACCACTCAGAACCACCACAGCAACAGCAATACTAACAATATTAGGAATATAATCAGCCTATTTAGGACAAGCAATACGAAGGCGTCTCATATTGCCCTCCAGTTCTGCGCCACCCAAGTACATTCTTCGCCCCCATATTTTCTAGAGTATTCTCCGACTAAAAACGGGGCATTTGCGCATGCTTCGCATAGAGGACACCACGGCATCACTCAGGACTGCATAGTCTGCCAGCTCGACACCATGACGCTCGTCCATCATCCCGTCGCACTCAATGCTGACAGCTGACAAAACTTGGGGATGTAGACTACGCAAACAAGAGCAGTGGCCTACTTTTACGAGTATAGCGCTGTCAGTTTTTCCCGGGTACACGAAAATGTCCCTGTACCCTAGCCGTTTACAGCTTTACTGTAAAGCTTCAAGGCGTCACAGCTCCGACGTGCAAATGACACAGTACAACTATATGCCACCGATAACTGCAGATTCGAAGGGCTTCAAGAAATAAATTAACGCAAGTTCCATCCTGAGTGAAATCTGTTGATACCGCGGAGCTGTGGCTGTCTTGTGTCGGCTCGAACGTCAATGGGCGGTCGCACGAGAACGGCAGCGCCGTCGCAGCTCAAATTCTAGTGTTCTAGCGGCGGGAGGTTTCCTGCCCTCTCCCTCCTCTAGCGGGAGGAAGAGCAACCCTTACCAGTGAGGCCAGTGCGCTTTCTATTGGTGGAACCTGCTTCTACCCCTGAGTGATGCACGACCCAGAAAAGACCGACGAAAAGGAGCGACTTACAACAGCTTCGCTGCTGAAAATGCGCCCCTGCATTAAGTACAGATGCTTAACCCGCAAAGCTCTAACAAGCGGCCGTTGTTTTTCGCTGCCTCCGATGCGTCCTGCCCTCTTCCCAGTGTCGGTAGATGTGAGACTATAGCTACGTCATCTATACCCAGCCAATCTCTCCCCTTACTTCTAACTCCTCTCCAACAAAGTTTTTTTGCGTATGTGGATGGGGCTGGGGGAGTAGTTACCTGCGTACACGGGGGCACTTGATTTACCTCTCACCTAGCCGTATAAAAGCTTCGCTTCGAAAGTAGAGACTGAAAGCGTGCATCGGCAAGGCTGCAGGGTTCCTTTAAAAGTGGTTTAACGCGGGAAAAAATTATGGGCAGGCCTATTGCAGTTTTATTGGGGTGAACACATTCACGAAACAACACTTGATTGACAGGGGCGATGTCCACGTGATTGGTGGGGGCAGCAGCTGTACCGCGTTCGACCCCGTCATCTCTCCCTACTCCCTCACGGTTCCGCACATGCTACGACGCAGCCGAATGAGGAATTCGTAAAAACAGGCAATTAACCGCCAACTCTCGAAACACCTGAGATGGGATAGTAAGGGCGAAACCCTGAAAGTATACGGGTTCCATGTAGCAGCAAAACCCGATCTGATAATTCAAAGAGCCTGCGAGTAAATCAGAAATTTTCGACAACAAAAATTAGCACTTCTCAGTTCCTCAAAGTGTAGTTTCCCAAAACCTTTTCCCGAAAAGCCACTTAGCCACCATAAGGCTTTATTATTGCACTCCCCAAATTTCTGGACCCTAGGTTCACCAGCTTCGGCTTGGCATTGATAAGTTAGTCATTTGATGGGTTAGTTGGTCGGTTGGCAATGGTCTTTATTTATATACCATTGGGTAATAACTCTGAACTACCGCCATGGTAGCTTACGGAGATGAAAAAATGAGATTTCCGCATGGCTCGTGGAAAACATATACGAAGAACGTACGGCGAAGATGAAGCATCATCAGAAAATGTTTCAATTTTTTTTAGTTTTCAATTTTCAGGAAAAGTTTCTGATGAGGGGATACTTCTCCGAAGTTGCATATATCTTGGCTTATAATATATTCAGCAGTAATGAGCGTAAACACTCCGTAGCCTCATTGATTGATTGATTGATTGATTGATTGATTGATTGATTGATTGATTGATTGATTGATTGATTGATTGATTGATTGATTGATTGATTGAAAAAAACTTTATTTAGGCCGGCAGAACGACGTTTTTACGCGCCGTGACGCGGGCCTCGGCGTCGTCCTGGTGGCTACTCATCCGAGATGTGTGGTCGCCGTTGCCGACACGCGAGTCTCATGCCTTGCGAGCGCCCGCAGGACCTGCTGGACAGCCTAGTGTTGATTTTCGTATGTGTAGCTCCTTGCGGCTTCTGCAAGCCGTGGCGGGATGGTTCTTGACGTCGCTTCCATTGGGCTCGTGACACAGTTCCATAAGATGTGCTTCTGGTCTGCAGTCTCCCTGCAGCAGAGCTGGCACTTGTCAGTCGGATACATTCGGTGCATCAGAGCCGGGGTGGGTAGGGACCTGGTTTTAAGCTACCTTATTAGCACTGCCTCCGCCCGGCTCAACCCCGGGTCCGGAGGTGGGAAGGTCCTGCAAGCCAGGCGGTAGGCTTTGGTGATTTCGCCATAGTCTGTCATTCGGTCCTTAGCCCCGAACCACGTTGGACGGTCAGTTGCGGGGGCGCGGTTGGTGAGGGCTCGCGCCTCCGCGTGTGCCGTCTCGTTGTGGTTTACGTTCTTACTCGACACGTCCTTGCCGACATGCGCCGGAATCCACTTCACTCGAACAGTTCTTGGGCCTTTTAGACATGCATTGCGTAGCACCTGCAAAGCTTCTTTGCAGATGCGTCCCTTGGTGTAGTTCCGAACTGCCGTTTGTGAGTCGCTGATCAACGACTGGCAGCCTGCACCGGTAATGGCAAGGGCGATGGCCACCTCTTGGCCAGAGTACATGGCGAAAATTGTACGCTCTTTGGATGCGCACCGGAATTAAACCGACGGCAAAGGTGCATGATGACACTAGGAAGGCTGAGACTCAGGGGCCGTGATAATTATGAGATAACGTAAATGTAATAATTCAACCGATCGTTTATGCAGGAGCTCCTTTCAGGTTTAATTTGCTATTGTATGAATAGGCCAAATCGATTTACAAATACGTGCAGTTAGAGTTGGGAAAAAATTACATGTGAATAACAAGATGCAACGACCAATATGGGCTATAACAGTTAACCATGTCGCACTGGCAAGCGGCCATCCTAGACCACGAAAAATATTGTGTGAAAAAACACCAATATCTCCAAATATTATGATACCTGTACTAGCCGAGCGATGAAACTTTTTTCGAAGGGCCACCATTTTTATGCAACGTTATCTTCCAACCCCCCAAAGTGACGTCAGTGTGCGGGAAGCCACTCGTACAACAGAATATATTTCCTCCTACAGCAAAGTGCATTGCCACAAAGACTGCAAGAGACAGCTGAACTCGAGTGTGGCGCACGTTGTAAAGACACGTTCACTAAGCAGCGGCCCTCGCCTGGCGCATGACTCTACGGTAATTTTCCTGAGGCGCGGGCGATGCGCGTCGGGGGGAGCTCTGCCAACCTGACTGCAAAAGCAAAAGGAAGACCACAAGTAGTGGCCCTTACCCCCCAAAATCTCTTGGCATGCCAGACGCCCCCACGAAAGTGAAAGAAAAAGGTAATGTGGCGCTTAACCTTGCAACAGGGCATATCAAACAGTTAAACAAAGTAACAGCGAGTTTGCCTGTGTAATAAAATTATAGATTAGATCAGGACTGCGTACAGAGGAAAAAAAGGGAAGTTGTACATTGCGGTTTATGCCATATAAGAAATGATAGAAAAACAGTGAAACAGGCATTATTTATGTGCTTCTCCGTTCTAGTGATGGAAATGTCACCCATACGCGCCAGGTTGCCTCTACCATAGTTGACTTCCGTTTTCTGCTAGGAGCTGAAAGAGCTGGAACGAACCAGTGAAATGCCTGGTGCGCGATGGTGCCTTTTTAAATGGGTAGTATACTCACGAGCTTTAGCGTCCAGCATTTCTGTAGATCGCAACATTTTCAGCCATAACTACCTACAAATTTGGCGTTGCCATCAAAGCTCTTTTTGTGGAGTTCTCCATCATCATCATAAATCTGTTTGTGTCCACTGCAGGACGAACGCCTTTCCCACAGATTTGTAGCCATACCGATCGAGTGCTAGCTGAGTCCACGTTTTTCCTTGGAAGTTTTGTAGCTCATCTCGCCAACGAGTTCTCGGCCAACCCCTATTTCGTTTGCGGATGGTTCACCTGTTATCCCTTACTCGCAATACCTGGCCACCCATGCCCATTTCCTTCGCCTAATTTGAACTGGGATGTCATCTACCTTGGACTGTTCTTTAATTCATGCGGCGGTTTACTGTCCCTCAACGTGACCCCTAGCATTCGGAGTTCCATGGCCCATTTTGCCGATCTTAGTCTTTTCAAGTCGTTTGGTGAGACACCAAGCTTCTGCCCCGTAATTAATTACTGGAAGAATGAATTGATTAAATACAAGATTTTTTTTGTTATAGAGGAAGCTTACCAGGCAGGATGATGGAGTTCTTACGAAACGCAGCCCACCCCATGCTTCATCTGCGGGCAATTTTCCGTTCGTGGTTTAGATCAGCAACTATTGCTTGCCCATGATATTGGCCTCGAGGACATACCGTGGCGCCACCTACGAGTGACGTCACTTGTAGGACGCCGAATCGTGTTGTCGTCTGCTACAACACATTTCCCGAGCGTATGCGGAAGCGTGTTTTTTTGTTGTGGCCACCGTCTCGCCCGCTCCTCTGTGGATTTGATGCAAATTACCAAAAAAGTTGTCTGTAAACCAAATAATTCGGGCAAGCAATCAGCGACTTGCTTGTTCCCGGCGACACCACCGCGTCAGGTAGTTGCTACCATCGCGACCCACAGCTCTTACATACGCAGCCGGCTAACGCCAAGGACGATGTAACTGGTGCCGAGAAAAGTACGCTGTAAATTCATTATGAAATACTTGTGATGGGACATGTGTGTGCAAGCAAACACCTTGTAACAGCGACGAAAACGCGTCGCTCACTTATGATCTCACCGCGCGAACTGTTCGTATTGCCTGGTAAATGAATGACGCGAGAACGCTGATCAGATTGCTTCGCCGCACATGCTTAAAAGTATTGTTATGGTCTGCAGTTTGGCTTAATCAGTGCCTATTTCCTTTACGATGTTTTTATAGTCATATCCGGATTTGATTAACGATCACTGCCGTAGCCTGTACTCTGCACGGCTGATGTTTACTTTTCGAGACATGTCCGCAATGTATGAACGGTATGAACGCGAGAATTTAACGGCTTCGAGCGGGTTCGGACAAGGCTATGTTTAGTTTTCATTAGGTGCTCGGCGTGATAATTTATAATGGCAGCGTGTTTTGTATGTTTACAGTAAGCCAGAATTTCTCAAGCATCAATTTCGAAACTCACGACTTCTCACAGAAGGCGAGGCTGCGTACGAGGCGAAACATGTCGTTAATGATTTCCGGTAATGGGGATATTTAGAATAGGAGAACCGAGCGTTGGGAGCCCCCAAGAAGTTAGAGGAACCCAAACGCAACACGCGCGTGCGCGACGGGAGGGCCTTCGTCAACAGCTCGCAGTCGGCTTCGGATGCACGTAATCGGATGTTCGGAACTTCAGGCGTGGCGTCGCAGCAGATATTTCATCTCCGTTAGAGTTGCGAGTGACAACAGAACGTTTCAGCGCGCTGGGAACTCTGTAAGTGCGGTGATTTCTGTTGAAGCGATCGACGATCAAGATACCTGCACGGCCTCGGCCGATTCTTGCGCGCAAGCATAGCCATCCTTCGGCCGCTCGCCACACCGTGCGTGAACGGGCCGGCGCTTTCGGGACCGACCTCCGCGGCCGGTCGGCGTAAATCGCGGCAGATATTTGAGCATCGCTTTGAAAACCACAGCTGATGACACTACCTATCAAAATTTTTCATCACACTAAAATCCACTTTCACCAATCTGGAACTTCTTTTCCACGACTTGTGTGATTTTAAAAAGCGGCGGCAAGTTGCTGCTGCCGCGACCTGCGCCGGTTCAAGCCGCACCGTCCGTCGGCTGTGCGGGCAGGCACGGCTGGTGCGTGTGCTTGTGCGAGCAGTTAACGCTTCACAATTTCCTGCTTTATACATTTCTTGCAAACAAGGGAAATCTAGAAACTTCACTCGGCGATCGTCGTAGTCCACATTGTTGATCGGGTAAACAAGCCACTGCTTACGCTTCGGTCGCATGCGTAATACACCACCACGCTCATGGTGTTCACGATAATCTACCACAGTTGATACGGTTATACAGTCACCATTAGGTCGAACTGCGCTTGACGCACTGAAAATTAACTTCAAACGAAGGAAATTAACACGAAAATACTTTTAGAACGCGCTTCCTAAGGGAAGTGTCACGCGCTGCAAGCCAACTACGCAGCAAGGTAGGAATGGTGATCCTACAAGTGACGTCAAAACGATCGCAGCGGTGGCCTCTCCAGTGGTGGGCCTCGCGGCCAATACGTTTTCTGGGACGTTTTCCAAGACTTCATTGCCTACTAGGAAGGGATGTACCCTGGCGTGTTGATTCGACATTACCTTCGATTTCTTTGTGTTTATTTTTAAGCCTGCAATTGTACTTGCCGAGCAGAATTAGTAAAGCACGCGCTGCAAATCTTGCTTTCTCCGACCGAATAAGAAAATCTCGTCTGAAAACCTTAGATGGCTGAGAAATTCACCATTGATGTGCACTCCTGTGTCATCCACCAAAGCTTTCTGAACACACCCTCCAGACAGGCTGTAAATAATTGTGGCGATATTGTGTTCCCTTGGCGGACCCCCTTTTTATATCGCAAATTTTACAAGTTCGGTGATGAAGCCGTGTACTTCCCGTACATCCGTCGTTTATATCTTTGAATAGCGCAATGTATGCCTCGTCGACGCCGTTATCACGTAACGCGTTTATTACTGCTGATTTGGTTAGTATTAAGCACTCCAGCAGTGGTTATGAAGTGGTTAGTAGTAGTACTGCTGAAGTTATACATCATCATCACCAGCCTATATACGCCCACTGCAGGGCAGAGGACTCTCCCATTATTCTCCAATTACCCCGGCCCGGTCCAGTCTGATCAAAGCAACAAGTTCTCATCAAAGTCGATTTGGCGGCGACTTCGAGTATTCAACACAGAGCTCATAGAAAGACGTTGCTGCTACCGGTCCGTCTTGGCTTGGCCCCCGTCGGAAGAGGAAGTTCGTGCCGAAGGAACTAACAGTGAATCCGATAACATGATGATTTCTTATACATGTACTGGTATTTGTCATACATGTTGTGCCACTTTACATAGAGCGAGAGCCTTTGCCATACACTATTGCAGCGAACCATGCTTTGGGTTTGTTTATTTATGGTTTGTTTTTACTGCCCGGCTGCACCCTGCTGTGTTATGTGTGTTGTAGGGAAGGGCATGTTCCATTGTTTATTTTCATGCCGCACTGGTTATCTCATTCGGATAAGGAGGCCGCTTCTCCGTAACGTCACTGGCCTGGAATAATCTTATTTGACCTGCAATGTTCTGGATGTAAATCGACGGTACGAGAAACATTTTCGACGGAAGATAAAAGACTGCAGAGGCTTGTCGATCCACTGACCCTCGCCTACGCACGTCCATTTGTTGCCTGCTGCTTCGGCGCCTGTGCATTTTTTGAGTTGTTAGGGAAGCACAAGTTCGCTCCAATAAGCTTGTATTTTCTTTACGACAGCTTCGTCGTTTTTGCCTACGTGAGATCTAGTGGAAGTGCTGGGTACAAGCACGCTGAGCCCTCTTCAAGCCGACAAGCGAGCCCAACTTGTGCCAGCCGCCGAAAGCAATGTATTCAGTCAGAGTCTGGACTGCTTCCGGATAAGGTGAAGAAAGAAGACACCGTGAAAACCGCCATGATCAACGCAGGCACCATGACCAGCGCTTCCAATACTGCCCTCGGTCTTCAAAAACCCAGGGAGCCCCCCTCATTCTATCCACACCTTCGGAAGATCCCGAAGACTGGTTGGAGCATGTAAAACGGCTCAGGCTGTTTAACCGATGATATGACGCGCAGACACTCAGACAAGTGTTCTTCTACCTTGAAGATTCAGCACAAGAATCTGACTCGAAAACCATGAGGGCTCCCTAGAACCTTTGAACGAATACAGAACGCAATTTTTGACGACGTTCACATCGGTTGTGCGAAAAGAGCGGGCCGAGGTCTTGCTGCAAACGCGGACACAACTTCCTAAGGAAAGCGTTGTGTTGTTCGTGGAAGAGATGAAGAGGCTGTTCAGAAGTGCTGACCATTGCATGGCGGAAAAAAAGAAGTTACGCTTCTGAATGTGCGGTGTGAAGGAGGAACTGTTTGCTGCGCTTGTCCGGAAACCGCTCAAAATAATCGCCGAATTCATGACTAAAGCCACCACTACTGAGAAAGCCCTCGAAATGCATGGTAAGCAGTATGACCGCAGCTTTGTTGGTATGGCAAATGCGGATGCGTCGACAGCATGCGGTATATTGCAGATAGGCTACGCGAGACTATCCCCGCAATAACGAGGGAGCAGCTGAGGAAACTTCTCCCAACGCCGCCGCAACCACAAGTCGTATCTCTTATTGACGTCATTAGAGAAGAAGATCGACAAGCGCTTCGAAATTCAACGACGCCAGAATCACCGCGCGAGCCGCAAGTCATGGGCTACGCGGCTGCTGTCCATCGCCCTCACCCGCCTGTGCCCAATCATCACGACGCTCTGTACCGTCATCTTCTGTCGCCGGCCCGGCCAACTGCGTGCAACTCCCTGCCCCAAAAAACACCGACGTCTGGCGAACACCCGATAATCGTCCGCTGTGCTACCACTGCGGAGAGGCCGACCACATCTACTGTCGGTGCCCGTACAAGAGGCTCGGTTTGCTGGGGTTCTCCTTCGACGCACCACGCCCCCGACCCGGCCAGCGCCCATCGGATATCGAATAATACCTGTCCAACACCAGCCGTGGACCAGCCCGTTTCAACCGTTGGCCATCGCCCTACCCATACTAGTCGCCGAACCGCGTGTCTTCCCATGAGCGGGAAGCCACCCGGACACAAGGGGAAGACACGCTCAGCGACGACATTATACAGCCATCGAAAAGCCCCTGGGCTGCACCGGTCGTGCTGGTGAAGAAAAAAGACGGGAAATTAGGGTTTTGTGTCGACTACCGGCGACTGAACAAAATCGCCAAAAAGGACATTTACCCTTTGCCACGAATCGACGACGCCTTCCACCACCCCTCCAACGTGAAGTACTTCTCATCAATGGATCTGAAGATAGGCTACTGGCCAATTGAAGTAGACGAGAGAGACCGAGAGAAGACTGCAATCATAACCCCGTACAGCCTTTACGAGTTTAAGGTGATACCGTTCGTGCTGTGCACGAGAGCAGCGACCTTGCAAAGAATCATGGACACCATGATAGCTCACCTGAAGGGGCACAGCTGTCTCGTACACCTCAATGAAGTTGTGGAATTCGCCCGAAATTTTGATGAACACCTTGCAAGATTGGAGTCTGTACTCGAGGCTATTCAGGCTGAAGCCTGAAAAGTGCCGCTTTGCGTACGAGGAACTCAATTTTTTGGACCGTGTCGTCAACGCCGCGGGAGTCCTGCCAGACCAAGAGAAAACTTTAGCCATTGCGAACTTCCCAAGACCGAAAGACATGGGCGTGCGATGATTTCTCGGGCTTTGCGCATACTACCAGCGCTTCGTCACCAATTTCGCACGAATTGCATAGCCACTAACGCTTTTGACGAAAGATAGCACCCCTTTCAGCTGGGAAAACGCCAGAGAAAAAGCATTGTGCGAGCTACAACAACGACTGCAAAGCCCGCCCGTGCTTGCTCATGTCGACGGAAACGTCAAAACGGAAATGCAAAGGGACGCCAACAATATAAGCTTGGGTGCCATCCTCGTCCAAAAGCAAAGCGGTTGCGAGAAAGGAATCGCCTATGCGAGCCGACGTCTGTCGAAAAAGGAGAAAAACTACTCAACTTCTGCAAAAGAGTGCCTCGCTATTATATGGGAAATTTCGAAATTTCGCGCATACGTGTATGGTAGATTGTTCAACGTTGTGACAAACCACCATCGCTGTGTTGGCTCGCAAATTTGAAGGACCCGTCTGGCCGTCTTGGGTGGTGGAGCTTGCGCCTGCAACAGTTCGACGTTGCAATCGACTATAAATCCTGCCGGGAACAATCGACGCCGATTGCCTCTCCCACGCCCCCTTCGTCCCACTACCACTAGACTCTGACGAAGACAGCCCGCTCTTCGGAGTCGTGACGGAGAGCGATATAGCCGCCCACCAGCGTGCCGACCCCGACTTGCTCATCATGATCGACTACCTCGAAGGACGCAACATCGCCGTGCCTATAGCGTTCAAACACAACTTTCCAGCATTCAGCCCGAAAAACTCTGTCCACGTGAAGAAGTTCAGCCGCGAGACGAGAACGAATTACTTTCTTGTCATCCCGGTGGACCTTCGTGACGAAATTTTGAAAGCGTGTCACGACGACCCGTCTTCCGGACATCTCGGCACAGCTCGCACTATTGGAAGCCGAGGTACTACTGGCCCCGCCTTGCCTCTGACGTCACCAACAACGTCCTAAGCTGCCGTGAATGCAAGCGACCAAAAACGCCGGCAGCGAGACCCGCCGGACTTCTGCAGCCATTCGACGTCCTATCGAGACCTGTCCAAGCGATTGGAATGGACCCTATGGGCCTGTTCCCTACGTAACAATCTGAGAACAAATGGATTGTTATAGCGACAGACTACATGCCGTGCTACGCAGAGACGGCCGCTCTTTCGAGGGAGACTGCACGAGTAGTCGCGAAGTTCTTCATAAACCAAGTTGCGCTGTGACATGGAGCCCCTTAAGTTCTAATCACGAACTGCGGAACGGCCTTCACTGCGTAGCTTATGCAAAGAAGCTTACGCTACAGCAACACGGATCACCGAAGAACGACGGCGTACCACGCTTTATCGAACGGACTCACGGAACGTCTGAACAAGACGATCGCGCGGATATGCTGTCTATGTACGTCGACGTTGAGCATAACACTTGGGACAAAGTCCTCCCGTATGTCATGTTTGCGTACAAAACAGCGACACATCAAACTACGCAGATGACACAGTTGGAGCTTGTCTATGGAAGACGGCCAACTACGATGCTTGACGCCATGCTTCCGCACGTAGGAGACGACGACCTCGAGCGGGCATGCAAGGATACCGTCAACGTGCGGAGGAGGCCCACCAGCTCGCCCGAGTTCGTATAACAAACCAGCAGCTGGTGGATTCTGGAAGCTACGATCTCCTACGCCGAGACGCCGAGTACGACACAGGGGATCGTGTGTTGGTTTGGACTCCCATCCGACGACGCGGAATCAGTGAGGAGCTTCTGAGACGGTATTTCGGACCCTACCGGATTCTACGACGTGTTGGCCAACTTACCTAGGAGGTGATCCCCGATGGGGATTCCGGCGCATCAGGATGACGCCCGCGAGCGGAAATTGTCCACGGGGTTCGCCTCAAACCTTGCGGCGCAAAATGATGGCCTTTTTGTTTGTTTTTGTTTGTTCAGACTGTCATTCTATTTTAGCATCCGATCGATGCAGACTTAGAGGGGGGGCAATGCCCCAAACCATGGATTGGCTTTGTTTATGGTTTGTTTGTACTGTCCGGCTGCACCCGGTGGTGTTATCTGTGTCCCGAGCGATGCGCATGTTCCATTCTTTATTTTTATGCCGCAGGGGTTACCTCATTCGGATAAGGAGAGCGTTTCGCCCTAATATCATGGGCATGGAGTAATCTTGTTTGATCTACAATGTTCTGGGTGTAAATGGACGGTTCGAATAACACTTGCGGCGAAAGATAAAAGCCCGCCGAGTAGACGCAGCGGTATTCGATTTGGCGACACTCACCTACGCGTGTCACTTTGTTGTCTGCTGCTTCGCCACCTCTCTATTCTTTGAGTTGTTAGGGGAGCAAAAGTTCGCCCCAATAAACTTGTTTTTCAAGACAGCTGCCTCGTCTTTGTCTAAGTGACATTATGCAATAAAAATGTGTGTGTAATTCGGGGTTCATATCGAATAACTCCAATTCCTATTCCAGCTTTCTCCGTATTTTGAGATGAACTACTTGTATAAATCACGAAGACTCAGGGTACTTTGATGAATATCCATTATAAATAGCTGTAATGTAGAGCGCGGGAGAAATTTCTTGGTCGAAGGGAAGGGGCTTTAAAAGACAAACCTCGTTTTCTTTCAATACCGAATACTGTAATAACATTATGCAATTTAAAAGAAATTCAAGCATAGCATGTTTTGCACGAATTGAGCTTTGGGTAACCTATGTTCCGCCCACGGAGATTTTAAAAATTCCGCAGGAATTCAGAGAGTTATTTACTAATGAGTAGCATTTTTATGCCGCTTGTCAGTGCGCCGCTTGCCTTGAATGTGCTTGTTTTGAGTGTAAAAGCCAAATTTTTAAATTTTTGTAAATGTTGTCGACCAATTAACGCCATTTATGCTATTATAACGATTAAAAGTTGAACTTTTGCGAAATCTACATTATTGTGGAAATGCAGGGTGTTAAACGGTTCGCCATTTTCCGTAATTATTTTCTTTTCTGCTTATTTTTTAGATGTTTCTAAATTTCGTTCAACCAATTATCTCACTTTACGCTATTAGAACGATTACAGGTGAAGAGAGAGAGAGCGAGAGCATAACTTTGTCGTGTCCAAGACGGGGGAAGGGAAGAAATGATAGGAGTTCCCTTCATTCATACTCCCTCAGATGGCGGCCAAGGGTGGCGGCCTGGCAGCGTCTTGGGCCATCTGGACGGCCCGGGGTTGAACGTCCGGGTTTGAACTGAGCAGCACGGTCTCCCTGCTCTGAGGAAGTGATGGCTTGTGCTTCAGGTGTGGTGTTCACTTTAAAGGGACACTGAAGTGATATGTAAACATTGTGGGATTACTAGCGCAAATTGTAGTCCGGAGTCCCTAGGCCATGCTTCGACCACTCTAGGCGCGTTTACACGATTTTATTTAGTAGAAAAACTAATTCGAAAATGATGTCCTCCTCTCTTTACGCTCGCCCATTTTTTGTGGCGTTTTCGGGTGACGTCAGGAGGAGATGAGCTGGCAATTGGCTGCGCTACTGCACGGCTCCCCGGCCTTCAGACAGAGTAAGTCGGCCCAGCGTTTCGTCCGCCGGTCGCCGGCGGGTCGTCGCAATCAAGGAGGTTAAAAAAAAGTGCTTGGTCGCAATTCGTTCGCTTAGTTGAAACGAAGCCAGGACACGTTTGTGAATGGAAGAATGGGCCTTTCTTTACTTGGTTTGTTTGTACACTGTATCTACTCCAAGTCAAGGTCGCTTCACACAAGCGCTGCACAAGCGCACATGCGACGCTTCGCTGACTGGTACGCCAGTAGGAAAATATAAGGCCTCTTGAAGGCGGGAGAAGAGTCAGCGAAGTCAATATAGGTACTAAGGAAATAAATTCAACTGATATTTTTACCGTATAGCGTAAAACTAGGGCGCGGGAAGCACTTTTTTGCGCTGGGCGAACAAGCACAGCGGTCAGCAGCACGACTACGCATCTGCGAACGCTTTTCCGTCTACGAAATGCAATTGCTATACGTGAGCTACTGTGGAAACTCGGGCGACGCTTACTGCACGAGCGCAGTACAACAAATAGTCACCTAAGCTGCTTGAAATGCCAGAACTAAATAAAAGTGTAAACCGGTTGTACAATATATACCCTATATTAGCAAGGCCTTCGCATCCCGCTTCGTGGCTCAGTGGTCTGGGGCGCTAGGTATGTCACTGCAAGTGTTTTGCAAGTCACGAGTTCGAATCCCCGCGGGTGCGTGCTTTTTTTGTAAGTTAACTTTTTTGTTTTCCGCCGATGTTTTCTATAGTGAGTTCACCTTTTTTTGGGCCGCAACGTTCTGGCTACCCGAACTAGTTCACAAAACGCGCGCAGGCTGGCACTGGCGCGCTAGCGAGTTCTCGTTGGCGTGCTGTTGCCATAAGAACCGACTGCTTGCACGCAGTGGGCACTTGCCAGAATGAACAGACCCTTGGCCTGGTGCGAACACGCTTTTTTACGATACAGGCATGAGGGAGGCAAGCTCCAAATATGGGGGAAAAGCGCATGACATTTGGCCGTCTGCGGATACGCGGAGGGCGTTCATGCACTGCGTAGGTCTCGGCTAGTGAATGCTACGACTATGCCGTCCTGGGAGGCTTATCTTGTGCATTTTACAGCCGACAACATGGCAGAAGCGCGGTACGATGATTACTGAGATATTGAGAATGCCCATCCAACAACGCCATTGGTTATGTTTTACAGAACCGAAACCGAAACCGAAACTTGTTTGATTGCTAACCTTGGGCATCGTCCAATCACGGCGCCCCTCCTCCCAACGTCACAGCCTTAGTTGGTGTGGCCGCCGCTGATGATGATGATGATTGATGATGATTTCTATTGGTTTCCCCTTTGTATCGGGGTGATGACATGTCATCTTACCAAAAAGGACTAATATACATATGTTTTACACTTTTGGTTTAATACTAGCGCTGCTTAGGGCAGGCACAAAAAGCTTATTAGGCACAAAATACTTTTTTTTCCTGTTACAGGTGGTAACTGTCCTAGGCAATATTCCCCTCTCTGCTTTTCGTCCACCAGCATTCTAATCTTCTTTTCGTCCCCTCGACAGCCTTGAAGGTAACTTCCTCTGTGATACACTTAAATCCTAGGGCTTCTGAAAGCCCAATATTCCCTTCATGTAGATTTGGATGGATACCCTCACATTCTAACATGATGTGCCGCATGGTTTCTGTTTCTTTTCCGCAGACCGCGCATACCCTATCATTTTGTGAGTACTTCCCCACAAAACTCTTAGTTCGCAGGCAACCTGCTCTAGCCTCAAAAAGCAAAGCACTGCCCTGGGAATTATCGTAGAAATTTTCCTTTCTGATGTTCATCTTCTCAGCCCTGTACATCTCTAACGACGTTTTAGCTTCCATTTTTTCCCTCCATTTATTCGTTTCAATCTGCCTTGCCTCTTTTTTGGTTACCTTGGCTGTTTTGGATTCCCCACTGTTCTTTCCGTATTTCATCGTTAGCCTTCTAGTCTTCCTTAACCACTGCGTGTCCACGCTTTTCAAGTACAGGTACCTAAAAACCTTAGTTGCCCACCTTCGTTGATCCATTGCCCTCAACCTCATCTCAAAGCATATTTTACTCTGAGCTTCTCTAACTTCAAACGACGCCCAGCCCATATCTCCCTGAACTGCTTCGTTAGTTGTTTTTCCATGCGCGCCTAAGGCCAAACGTCCTACCGTTCTCTGGTTTACTTCAAGGCCTGATAGAACGTCTGATTTTAAGCAGAGTACAGCATTCGCAAACGTGAGGCCCGGAACCATTACTCCTTTCCACATTCCTCTTACTACTTCATATTTGTTATACCCCCACACAGCTCTATGCTTCATTATAGCTGCGTTTCGCTTTCCCTTAACCTTAAGTTGCTCCTCGTGAGTACTTAAGTAGTTATCCCCTTCGTTTATCCACACTCCCAAATATTTATATTCCTTCACTCTAGGTAATTCGCCTTGCTGGATAGACACTACGTCGGTGGTAGCGTCATTGAAAACCATTATTCCTGATTTTTCTGCACTGAAATTTAATCCGAGGTCAGTGGCTTCCTGGCCGCAAATATTTATTAGCCGCTGCATATCGGTTTGGTTATCAGCTAAAAGAACAATGTCGTCTGCGTATAACATTCCCGGAAGATGCTGTTGTACCACTTCGCCTTGCAGCATATGGGTTAGGCTAAACCCTACTTGACTTTCTTCCATTTTCTTTTCTAACCCTGCCATGTAAAGCATGAACAGTATTGGGCTCAAAGGGCATCCCTGTTTCAGTCCCCGATGGATGTTGACCTGCTGGGCGCATTTCTGTCCTTCCCAAGTAAGGTGCACTCTATTGTCTTTATAGATTGCTATAAGGAACTGTACTAACTCGTCATCTAATCCCTGGAGTTTCAGCATCCTCCACAGCCGTTCTCTGTTTACGTTGTCATATGCCCCTTTAATGTCCCAGAACGTTATCCATAGTGGTCTACTCTGTGCTTTCGCAATTTCAATGCACTGCGTTATCACGAACAGATTGTCATCTAGTCGCCTGTCTTGTCTAAATCCATTCTGCAGTTCCCCAAGTATTTCATTTTCTTCCATCCATGCTTGGATTTCTGATTTTATCGCCTGGATTACGAATCTATACACCACTGACGTTACTGTGAGTGGTCTGTATGAATCAATACTGGCTTTGTCTCCTCTGCCTTTATATATTAAATTCATCCTTCTTTCTAACCAGTCCTCTGGTATTTGTTTGGTTTCTATCACCTTATCTATTGCCCTCATAAACGAATCCTTACTTTTAGGTCCAAGTAGGCTTCTCAGTTGCATTGGTATTCCGTCCGGGCCCACTGCTGTCTGGGGGGAAACCTTTTGCTCTGCTTTTTTCCAATCAAGGTTGCTCAAACTTATTTCCCTTTCCGCAGTCTTTTGTGGCGCTGATGTTATCGGTGCAGGTTTCCCTATCACTATTGTCCTAAACTTCTCACTAATCACTCGATGAATATGCGCCAACGCGTGCTCTGCTTCTAAATATTTCCCCTCTTCATCAATCAGGAATTTTTGATGGTTATCGTTTTTTGAGCTTAGTGATTTTACATGGTTCCAAAACTTCTTGGATGCGCTTTTGTCCTTTTTCCGTATTTCTGCCATCCATTGTTCGCTTTTCTGCTTGATCTTTGTTTGCACCATTTTCTGCACTTCTAGTTTTTTCTCACGGTAGACCTCCCACTTCTCCTTCCCTACCTCCGGTTCCATACCAGTTCTTTTTGCTTCTCTATGTTCTCTCGACGCCTTTCTTCGCTGGTCAATAGCCTCTTTTAGTTCCTTATTCCACCAGCTTCTCGGCTTTATCTTCCCTTTCCATCGGTTTCGTTCCTTTGCTTCATTCATCTTACCCTTTATGAACGCAATCATTTCGTCGTAATCCCAATTTTTGCCTGGGTATTTATTGATTTCATCTTCCAATTTATCAGCGATGGTTTTTAACTGCTCATTATTCAAATTATTTCCTTCTATTGTACCTATTTCTGCATTTTTCCGGGTTGCGCCTCCAAAGTGCAAGCTAAATCGCTTGTGGTCGCTTCCTAAGCTGTCTGTTCCATTTTCATCTATCCTCATTTCCCGCAGCCTTCCGTATACTGTCTCGGATACTAAACTGTAGTCTATGCTGGACTGTCTGTTACCGCTTTCCCACGTTATTTGTCCATCACACTTGCTTTCCGTGTTCACTATTACAAGCCGGTTTTCCTGGCATAGATCTATCACTAGAGAACCGTTGTGGTCTGTGTATCCATCCAAACCTTCTATATGGGCATTCATATCTCCAACTATGAATATTTCGCGCAAATCTTTGAACTCGTTTATATCTCTTCTCAAACAGTTTACCATTTCCTCATTTTCCTCCCTAGCACTACTTCCGGTCCACAGATACACCACTCCTAACCATGTATTTTTCCCCTCTATGGTGCCTCTTACCCATAGATGCTCTTTACAACTTTCATGCACTCTCTGCCAGTCGGTCCCTTGTTTAATAAGCATGCCAACACCCCCCCCCCTTTCTTCATTCCTGTGGTCCTGTTGCAACCTTCCCAGACATAATTGTCTATGATAGGTGGGGCTTCTAGGTCCCGGAGGTGAGTACACGTACACGTCTATTCCTTCCGTACACGTCTATTCCTTCCCGTTCAAGTTGCTTTTTAATTTCCACCCACTTATCTGGCTTTCTGCCTCCCTGCATATTTATGTAGTTGATTAAATATTTATTGCATTTATTGCATTTGTTTTTCCCTTTCCGCTTACGGGGTCTGTTTTTGTCTTTTACAAAATTGTTTGCTCCATTGTTTTCACCTAAATGGCTTCTGTCAACTCTCTCAGTTACGTCCGTGGGTTCTCCGTTTAGCTCTAGGCCTGGCTGCCTCCCCGCGTTGAGTGTGCATGTGTCTCTTGCTTCCCCTTTGTCTCCTAGTTTGCCTTCCTTAGCTGCGCGGGGCCCCCTAAAAAAGCTACCGCTCTCCCACCTAAGCGCCACCCCACCTTATATCTTAGCCTGGGGCTGAAGTGAATCCCGTCCCACTGAAAAGCTTGCCTATGTCCGATGCTGCCCACTACCCTGTTCACGTCTATCACTTCCAGCCCAAGTTCCCTGCCGCACCTCACGATCTCGCTGTTAGCAGCGAGTACTACCCGTTCGGTGTGCACGCCCTGCTTCATCACCTCCGGCACGGTGCAGACTGCAATGCGCACATTTGGGGCCGTCGCCCGCAGGTCCTTTACCCCCTTCGCTATCTCCTGGCCAAGTTTTCCCTCCTCTCCCTTTAGAACATCGTTAAGCCCCGCGGCAATCACCACAAGGTTTCTGGCTATACTAGACAAGGCCAGCGGCCCCTTCGCTGCAGTCATCACCGTCTGCATCATTTGACCTGGGAAACACCCCACCTTCACACGCTTATCCCCCTTTACCCTTTCCACTATGGCAGCGCTGCTCCTCTTCATGTTAGAGTCGCCCGCAATGATTACCACGCTATGATCTGCCACGCGCCGCTCTGTACTGGTACCCGGGTTATCGACTGGCTTTGCTGTCCTATTTCGCAGCACGTGGGAGTAGCTGTTGCCTATCGTTGCTTCCACCCCCGGTGTCCCCTCGGCGCATGCCTCCGCTTCGCTGCATGGGCCGAGGTGGTCGTCATTTGTTGGCGAAATGACGCTCCTTTCTAGCTTCCTCTCAGCTACTTCTAACTTTCCCTCAACGGCCCTCCGTTCATCGCGTTCGTTACTTAGCGCTGCCTCCAGTTCTGCAACCCGCTTAGCTAACCCCGAGTTATCCGCTTCTACGCTGTCTAGCCGCGACACCACTACGCATAACCGACACGTACCTGCCCCTTCGTCTGCCTCGCCGCCATCCCGCTGAAACTCCTCTGCGTCTACGTGCCGCGGACAGCTACCACACTGTACAGTCGCGTGCGATTTGAACGTAATCGCGCGAGCGTCGACCGACCACGACGATAACGCCCCCACGCGGCTTGTTTTACTCTGCCTGGTTCCTGGTTTACGCATTCTTCTCTCCCTCGGTCGCTGTTTATTTCAGCAGTCATCACTCCAATAACCCCTTCCTCTTTTTTTTATCGCGCACGCAGCGACAACGTCCCACTCGGGGTATTTTACAGCAGTTCTCGAAAAGGTGCGCAGAAACGCATTCTCGAGAAATACAGGACATTTATAACAATGGGTGCTATCGCTGCTCACGATAACCAAGAAAAAAACGCACACGTGATTGCAACCACACAAAATCACCACAAAGCAGAAAGGGTGGTTTACTAGCCGCGGGATTGATCACTGCTTGATGGAACAGCGACCGAGAGAGAGGAGAATGCATAAACTAGGTCCCAGTCGCTCCGAAAAAGGCCGCACGGGGGCGTTATCGCCTTTATTGGTCGAAGCTCGCGCGATTACCTTCAAATCGCACGCGACTGTACCAGCTTTCTACGCGTCATCTCGGCTGAAACCCCGACACAACGAGAAAGAAACCGTGCAGGTAAATACTCAGCTTCAGCTTTCCTCCGCTGTCTCTGCCGTTTCGCTGTCCTTCACTGCCGCAAACCGCGCATGGTAGTTTTTCTTCTTTCGCGCTTTGTGAAATAATTACCGATTTGTCAACCGGATAAACGATGAAAAGTGTGCTAATTTGAGCCAGTCTACGCAGTGCAAGCAAAAACGGGAGCTTGACAAATTCACTTCAGTGTCACTTTAATGGGGCCGGCCCATAAAACGTTTTCAAGGTCGGCCCTTGCTGAACATAAGTTTCACTTATTTTTGTGTAGTCCTGGGTAACAATGACTACGTGACCGGGTTCGGAAAAGTGTAGGACTGAAGTAGACGCCATGCTACTGACTGCCGCTTTCCCAAAGTGCGATGAGCTGCGGGATATCTGGCCCTCCCTAATCTGTAATGATCGGTTATCTCGCTATATATCACCGTGCAGTCCTTACCCCCTGTGTGGAATGATGCCTCAGTGTTTCTGGGCAATCTCGGAAGCTCAGACCTCGAGCTGCCTCGTGAGCACTTTCGTTCCCCGGAAGTGCAGAGCGCGCTGGTGCCTATATAATTCCGACCCCTCGCAGTCTTAATTCTTTGTATCCTCTACAGGTTTCCTTGGTCTTTGGGTGAGATGTTTCCCTTTGCGAAGATAATTTTCGCAGATTTGGAATCGCCTATTATGAATTTCGCTTTTGTAGAAGAAAGCGCCAGTGCAATGGCTGCCTGTTCTCCTATCTCCGGAGTGTCCGTGCGGATCGTTGCGGAGGCGATGAAATGGCCCTGCCGATCGACTACTGCCATGGCTATGGCGTTGTGTCCACGGTACTCGGCCGCGTCCACTTAGACACCATAGCGTTCGAATCGCTTTTGGATGGCTTTGGCTCTTTCAGTCCTACGCTGTAGGTTATGCACGGGATGCATATTTGTGGGCAGAGGGGTTGTGTATATACGTGCCCTCTGCTCGGTAAGGATATCCACCTTTTTTCCTTGTTGAGTCTCATAGGTGATTTCAGGGCTTGTAGGATGTGCCTGTCTCTTGTGCTTTTGGAGAGTCTTTCTAGCTGTGCTATTTTAGGGATTCTAGAAGCTCGTCTATAGTGTTGTGCAGCCACATCGCTTCAAAGCGCTCAATTGGTGCCGTAATGGGTATACCTAGTGCCGGCTTGTAGGCTCGCCTAATGATGTTACGAACAAAAGCCTGTACTAATATTACGAGGCTACCTTCTTTCATACCATGATGCCGGTTGGATAATCTGGAGATGTGGCGGAATGTCTGGTGTACACTTGTTTCGAGCGCCTTTATGGTCTCTGTATTGCAACCATTGGCCTGTATAGGAAGACCAAGGACTGTGGTGGTCTGTACGAGGGGAATAGGTCTGCCGTCTGCATAGAGCTGGATATTAGGAAAATCGCGGTCTCGTTTGCAGCCTCTCCTGGTTGGTCTGTAAATAAGCAATTGGGATTTTTGTGGCGAGCAACTCTTGCGAAATCTGCATTATTGTGGAAATCTCATGCGTTGTACGTTTTGCCTATTCCGTCATTTTGTAACATTGTTCCTATTATTTTAATTTTTGTAAATTTCGTCCGACCAATTGTCTCCATTTAAGTTATTATAAGGATTACGTTTCGAACTTCACGAAAACCTGCATTATTGTAGAAATGCAGGGCGTTACATGTTTGACCATTTCCCGTAATTATTTTATATTTTTGTTACTTTTAGTTTCACAACATTTTGTCCGGCCAGTTATGTCCGTGAACATTTTTATAAGGATTACATTTGGAGCTTTCGCGAAATCTTAATTATTGTGGAAATGCAGGGCGTTACACTGTTCAAAATTTTCGGTAATTATTTTATATTTTTGTTACTATTTTAGTTTCTCAAAACTTTGTCCGTCCAATTATCTCCATGTAGTATTGAGAAAACATTGTTTCAGGAGCCGTATCGTTTTTCAGGAGTTCGGCAAATGTTTAGTTATTGAACCAACGCAGCTCCGGAGTTGTAGGCCAACTTGATTATGGGGTTTAACGCGCCGAAGCTACACCTGCGGTGCTCTTCCAGAAGGCCCGAGGTTGAGCGTAACTCGGAAGACACGAGCTCTAGCAACGCCCACGTAACTAGATGACAATATTTTGAGGCGGAGTTCAAGCGCTTTAAAACTGCGATTTTATGCTATTTCTGACTTCTATGTGACGTAAACCTCACAGGGCAGCACGCTCCAAAAGGCGCGAATAGGGCATGGAGCATTTTGCAGTGCGTTCCCTCCCCTTCTCAAGCTTCGCATGCTCTGCTTCCTGTCCAACGACGACGCGGGACACAGCACCTTCAGATGCGTAGATATCGCCTTCGATAATAGACGCACGCGGTTTATTGTTTACTATCCTGCCTGTAACGTTTTCTCAAGAATGCCGTGACATGCGATGCCTCAAGCGAAACTGTCTGCCACGTTGACGATAAATGAAACGCACGGTCATTCAATGCCATGATCGAAAGTTTATGACCAGACGATAACTGAAGCGTTCGCTCCGGCTGCAGAGGGATAGACGCATGGTAGAACCACCGGAAGCTATGTTCGGCGAACCACTTAAAAAAGACGAAAAACATGTCTGCAGTAATCTCATTGCACGCATACCGGCAGACTGTCGACTGGTGGCCGTTGCTGGTGCGGTCGCTACCAGCGCTTCCGTGGAAGGTGCCCGTCGCGTAAAACCGCAGCACACACAACACTTGCTCCTCGGCAGGGGTGGAACAAAAGCCCCGTCAAAGTCGTCGCAAAGGGGGTCGAAGCCAGATGAGTGCACAGCCAATGCATAGTACTTTCGAGAAACGAAAACACGATCAACATTCCGCCTCCGCTAAAGAAAAATATCTGTCGGGATAGATATATACCTGCCGGAAACCTGCGGACACCCCGTCTGGACTTCTCACTCACCGGACAGCTCGGCAACGGGACCTTCTCAACCGACCACGCCGGCCCCACTGCTAGGCCTCGCCACCAGGCCTAGTGAGTGCGGTCGCCATGCTCCCAAGCCGGCGCAGCGCGGCCACCTGGGCCTCTCTCCTGCCACGTCGCCCGCACCGGGCGCGCTCAGCTGTCCCCAATAATGCCTCAGGAAGACGCGGGTACCTCGCACAACGCTGCCTCTAACGCGAACGCCCCTGGTGACGTCATTCAGCCAACGGACACTCCTTCCATGGATTGCGACGTAGACACCTCGCACAACGCCGCCGCACGTGCACCAATGGACACCACCAAAGCGGACGCCCCCGGCAACGCCACTCAAAAAAGTGACCACCCTTCTATCAGTTACGACGCCCTCAGCGGGCGCACTATTCACGCCCACAGCCCATGGTTAGAGGTTGTGGCCTCTCGCAAGTCTAAACACCACAACGACACGCTGGAAAGTACTCCAGAGACTCTCAAACCCACCCCAACGAAGCCCCTCATACCTCCGCCCAGAATTCCATCTACCGACTACGTCACTGTTTTCCGGCCGCAAAAAGGGCACCGGGTTCAAAACCTCTCCAATCACGACATATCGCAAGGCCTCTCCCAAGCCAGTGGAATCCAAGACAAGCAATTTCGCGCCCTCATCACATTGCAAGTACAACCTCAGCAAAACTTGTTTGTGATTGGCACACCAGACCCGTATGTCGCCGACAGGCTCGCGCAACTCACAAGCATCTCGCTCCGAACAACACAGATGGAAGTCACTGCGTGCATGAAGCCACCCCCAGGGACACCACGGAGGGGTCATACACGGCCTCCCCGACGACATCACTCCTGAGAAGCTTCTGGACTACTTAGATACAAACTGCCCATACCTGATTCATGCGCGCCTTATGGGCCGCTCCAAATCGGCACTCCTCACTTTCAATGACACCCCATACGCAGCTTTCTCGCTCAAAATTCCGACATCTCAGGAACATAGCAAAACAACTTCAGGAGAGTGATATTTTGCATAAAGCAAGAAGTTGACATGAAGATGAAAACACTAACAGAACTTTCCCGGAGTCTGAATATTTGTTGTGTAATTCGCTTTCAAATCTTACTACCCATGCATTTCTATGGGATTGTTTCCATGGCTCAGGAACCTAGTCGCGCAACGTGCAAGACTTGAAACTGTGCACAAAGCAAGTTTTCTCCCCCAATATTAGCCGTGCAAAAGCACTTTCAATTTCGCTAAATAACTAGAGAATAATTACTGTTGAGAGGACTTCCATGAGCGGGAAAGTTGCACATGCGTGTGCCTTATTACGTGAAATTCAACTGCGAACTGATCCGATGTCGCCCATATCGGCATGTCATTCAAGTGTGCAGGCAATGTGGCGAGATGGGCCATCGGCTAGACGTCTGCCCTCATCCACGACAACTGTGCACGAATTGTGATACTTCAGATCCAGCTGCGGACCACACCTGCCAGCCTCAGTGCAAATTGTGCAACGCGCCCCATATCACTGCAAGTAAGGACTGTCCGAAACGCCACCTTCCTGCCGCTCCTAAGCGCCGCCAAGATGCAGCCACTCCAAACTCGAAGCACAGCCCCCTCAACCTTCAAGAGGACTTTCCGACCCTGCACCCCCTCCAAACAAGACCGCTACCGCCACAAGAACCCCAGCCAGACATCCAACTGGTAAGCTGGTCAGCCAAAGTTTCTCACTCTCCTTCTGTTCCATCCACTCCCCACACCCCACCACCTGCCTCCCCATTCACTTTCGCTCAAGTCATTACACACATCCAGCAGAAAACCAATGAGGTCCTCCAGCAGCTCTCTGAAATCACCAAGCAAATCCAAAAACTTGCGGCGACACCGCTGCCCTCTTTTCCACCACCATCCATCGACCTGGAACGAATACTCGCCAACATGGAAAAGGAACTCTCTCAAACTGGCAAACAGATCACACAATCACACACAGCAATGATTGCCCCGCTATGCGAAGGGCTCCAGAGTCTTACTGACAGACAGGCCAAGCTAGAACTAGCATTCCGAAGCATCTCAGAATCACTTCACTACTCTCATCCCCCCAAGAAATCCAAGCATCACCCGTAGTATGACTAAACCACCAGACGACCGACTTTCAATACTACACTGGAACTGTCACTCCTACAACAAGAGATCTCAGTTAGCACTTTACCTCACCTTGTCTCACTCCGATGTCATAGCGCTGCAAGAAACAGACGCTCCTCACCCTATTCTTCCTGGTTACCAAACCTACACGCAAGACACCCTTCATCGGACGGCAGCACTGGTGCACAGCTCCCTTCCTGCCCAGGCGCATTCGCTCGATCAGGACATCCCCAACACGTTTGTCGAACTGCTGCCCCGCCAACCACTCCACCCGAGCACGCACATACTAAACATATATAGCCCTACCAGACCGAACTTCCACGAGATCGAGGAACTTCTCCACGCTGCCACTCGCATCTCGAAACGTGATCTCCTCCTCGTCCTAGGCGACTTCAACGCCCCTCACCCTGCTTGGGGTTACCCACGGGCCACAAAAAAAGGTGCAGCCTTAATCCGAGCTACACACAATCACGACCTTGTGTTACAAAACGACCTTACTATGCCCACTAGAATCGGCAACAGTGTCACTCGTGACAGCATTCCCGACCTCACATATTCCCGAAATTGCCCTCATACCGAATGGACCTGTCACTCGGAAACCCTCGGCAGCGATCATTATATCATCACCATACAGCTACCGGTGCACAAGAAACCGCTCAGCAGAGGTACTGCCGAACTAACAGACTGGCCCTATTTCAGAAAGGACGCCGAGGCCCTTCCACCCATTATGGATGATCTCAATGCCTGGACGGAGGCACTCGAACAAAAATTCAAGCGCTATGATCATGAAGTGACACTTACCGACGACCACCCAGCAGTGGACGGCCATCTGCTACATATCTGGTAGGCGCGCCGCAACCTCACTAAACGCTGGAAGCATCAGCGCTACAATAAAACACTCAGGAAACGCGTTGCCCTCCTCTCTATCCAAGCGAAGGAATATGCCTACACGCTTCATCGGCAGAACTGGTTCTCGCTATGCGACCAACTCAAAGGCACGCTAAGCTATAAATGTACCTGGCACCTACTTCGCCGCCTACTTGACAGCACCACCTCCAGTACCCAGAGTAACCACCAAATACAGAGGCTTATTCAAAACAGTTCTCTTCACCCGAGAGATTTGCTCTATGCAGCTCAGACGAACCTCTTCGTCGCGCCCGCAACTTACCCCTGTCCGCCCCCAGACTTACACCGGCAATCCCAACCCTGCACTCGCCGCCCCGTTCACCATGGAAGAATTACAGGCCATATTAACTAATCTAAAACGCAACACCACACCTGGCAAAGATCGCATTACAAACCGCCTCCTTCGTAACCTCGACATCCTTGACCTTGACTCCCTCTTGCAACTGTTCAACAATCACTGGACGAAGGGAACTCTTCCAGAGCAGTGGCGGCATTCAGAAGTTAATTTATTCCCAAAACCCCACAAACCTGTTTCGCTAACATCACTACGTCCGATCGCCATTACCTCATGCATTGGCAAACTGTTCGAGCGTCTTGTACATCGCCGCCTCACTGACTACCTCGAAGAGAAGCATTTATACCCACTAACAATGTTTGGTTTTCGCGCCAAACTGTCAACGCACGACACTCTTTTATAACTTAAGGAGCAGGTGCTAGACCATCTCAGCCGCACCACGCCTCGTACCATCCTTGCGCTGGACGCAAAAGGCGCATTTGACGACGTTACTCACCAAGCGATTCTAGACAACATCAACGCCAACCACTGCGGGTCTGGCACCTTCAACTACGTTGCAGCGTTTCTCCGAGAGCCCACGGCTACTATCAAGCTCGGAAGTCTAACATCGGCCATCATCAGAACACCCCCTAAAGGAACACCACAAGGATCTGTTATATCCCCCCCCCCACTTTTCAATATCGCATTACTTGAACTACGTACTATTAAGAACAAAATACCCAACCTGCAGCATGCCATATATGCCGACGACATTACTTTCTGTACTACATCTGGTTCCTGTGGAGAACAGCAAGATTACCTCCAAAAAGCTGTAGACACCGCCGTCAACTACCTACGTCCCAGGGGCCTGACCTGTGAACCTGCCAAATCATCCCTTCTCATCCTGCGGCCCCGATCACGTGGCCGCCCCCGTCCTTCCACACCTGATCCTGAAGTGTCGATTCAAGGCGAACTTATCCCCTCGGTGACCACCCTCCGCGTCCTGGGCGTCCCCTTCCATCGGGACGGCATGGGTACAACGCTCCTTCCGCAACTCCAGACATCCATTACTGGCCTAACCCATCTTATCCACAGCCGACATCACGGCCTCACAGAATGGGAAATGTGTCGTCTGGTCCAAGCTCTCCTGATCAGCAAAATCGCCTATGCCGCACCGTACCTCAATCTTCGACGACAAGAAACCGCTAAAATTGAAGCCCTCATTCGCAAAGCATACAAAAACAGCTCTTGGCCTCCCCATTTACACATCTACGGACAAACTGCTCAAGCTGGGCATACACAACGTCCTTGGCGAGCTTGTCGAGGCTCAGAGAAATTCCAACTTCAACGCCTCAGCTTCACGCCAACTGGCCATTCCGTTCTCCGCACGTGCGGCTACCCTACACCGCTGAGTTAAGACCGACCACAACGCCTCCCAACTACCATCAAGCACCGTATCCATGTTCCCCCATACCGCGCCATATGCATCCCACCTTCAACCCAGGCCGTCGGGAAGCGCGGGTCCGCAATCTCAGGAAGAAGCTAGCGGATGACCCCCAGGTCCGTTATACTGACGTCGCCCATGATTCCTGCGCTGGACGTGCAACTTTGGTCGCCCTAAATCCCGCTGGCCGAATCTCCACGGCTGCCACCACGCACACCAACAAAATACAGACGGCAGAAGCTCTGGCAATCGCCTTCGCAGCCACCACCCACGCCAAGCATCCACACATCACTGTAGTCTCCGACTCACAGCCGGCTTGCCGCCTCTACCAGGCAGGTCTAGCCCCACCCCAGGCCATTCCACTCCTCCAGCGTCTACCTGACGAGACCACCATTACGATCGCCTGGACTCCCAGACACTCCGTCCTTCCGGGGAATGAAGCGGCCCACGCCGCCGCCCGAGCTCTGCACTTCCGGGCATTCTCCACCGATGGTCAAGTGATCCCATCACCCCGCACGAACGACCACGACCTCCTCCAAATGCCTCTTGATAACACGCACAATGCCCTTCCATGCCACTACACCCTTACCCGCCGAGTCTACCCCCTTCACACCACTCCCCAACCTACCAGTAAGCCATAATCTATCGTCGCCTTCAGACCGCTACCTTTTACAACCACGTCATCCTCCACCAGATCGCACCCACTATCTACCTCCGTCAATGCCAACACTGCGACACCCCACTCACCACATTCCACCTCGTATACTCCTGTCCCCACTCCCCTAACCCACCCCCCATCCCCACCCCGGAGCAGTGGGAGACTGAGCTGACCAGCCCGGACCCGGCCCACCAGAGGGCCTTGGTTTTTCGGGCCATTGCGTCGGCCCGGTCAAGAGGCATCCTGGACTAGGGACGCTTCGCCACCACCCTTTTCCTTCCTCTTTTGCTCCAATAAATGTTTACTACTACTACTACCGCTACGGCGACCGTGAACATTGAATCATGCCTAGGCAGCCGCCACCGCGAGCGTCACCTGTTCAACTCGGCCGTGCCATAGCAATCCCGAGTTTCCAGCAAGTTTTCGTGTCAATCAAACACACCCAGCCCATTCATGGCACGGCGTAGCGGCCGAAGCCCCACTGAACCAGGGCGCCCGCTTCGCTGGTGGGGTGGCGTCGCAGCCACGAACTAACTTGCATGTGATGGTCCAGAAACAGAGCTAAGCACCGAAGTCCCCAGGGCACCGTTAGTAAAATGCTGCCACAGTAGCGGGGGTGTTCGGTCTGAACGATAGGATCGGCCAAGACGACAAGATTTTCCCACGCAGCCGTCTTCACACACAGTAAAAACCCAATCGACGAATGGTGACCCAACTTCAACGTCTAAAACGCACTCGTCAGTGTTCAAACACGCTGATGATACGCTACATTGCCGCAATTTCTAATACTACACCCGCCGTCCGCACATAAACAAAGTAGGTAACGTTTGACAAAGTCGGGAGAAGGGCGCGTTCCTTTCGCTCCAGTCAACTGCTTCGCTTAATTGGTTTCGGATGCGCTCAGCTGCACTGGAGCCACCTTAAACCACGAAGCAAACACAATCCAGTGGAAGAACATAGCGCCGAGAAAATCGGAGCCGTGCCGCGCCGCTTTTAGAAGGCAGAGCTATAAAAGGAAACTAGGGCCAGGCAGGACTTTTAAAAGTAATAGCAGGGTTATGTATTTTACGCAACGGATTGCGTATTGCAACTGGATTCTAGACGCCGCTGCACGCGGATGTTCACGCAAGCCGTGATTTTTAACGTAAGCGGCGTCAGTTGTGCGCGCTGATAATGCCAAGCGTGCTCTGCGCAATTGCCCCGGTGTCGCTCGAGGTTTATGGGGTGCTCTACTATCACTACTTTGTTAACTCGAGCAGCTGGAAACTCGGGCGCGAGCTATCTCCGGCCTTCTGGAATAGCGCCCCTGTGCTATGAGGCGCGCCGTATGGGAGGGCTCTGAATTAATTTCGACAACCTGGGGAACTTTGCGTACGCCGAAATCTCAATACACGGGCGTTTTTTATTTTCGCCTCCCTCGGAAAAGCAGCCACCGAAGCAGGGATTCAACCCTCGTCTTTCGGATCAGCGCAACGTTTTATCCACTGAGCCACTGCAGCGGGGTAGTTGTATGCCAGCTTGATTGGTCACATTGGTGTTCCTTTAGAAAAATAAACACAAATCTATTATTTGACGTCACCAAATACGAAGGGAGGAGTAAAGTGAACAAGAAACAAGTAACGAACGGATTTTTACCACGAGCTAACTAACCACATTTTAATTCTCACTACGGTGCGTTAGAATCTTGAATTCATAGCCTACCTCTGATATGATCCCATGTAACAATACGTCCTTTTATACCTGCCTTCTTATTACTAATGAGAAATCCGATACGACCCCATACCCCTACACTGCAGAAAATTCGCAACAAAGCCACAATTTTCCTGTGTAAAAGGGGGTGGGGGAAGGGAGGGAGGGCTGCGGTCACGCCCTTGAGGTTTCAGGAGGTTTCTGCAAGCATCGGGCCTGAACACGTATACCTTCGAACATACACACTCGAGCGGTAAATAACGGATGTTTGTGTAAGAAGGGTACGTTTATCTCTTAGAAAGAACATCCCCATTACACAGCACTCCTTGCCGCCTAATAAATATTGCGCGGCAGCCACTGTGCGGAGCGCAAACTTGTCCTGAAGCGTCCTGTCCGCCTCAATACCCCCCGAACAGCAATAGATATTAACCGTTTGGAGGTTATCATTTGTGGTGCGCAGCCTGTGCAAGAGCTCAAACTGACATAACTAAATTTTATGAATTGCTTCGCCAATTGTGATGATTTGAGTTGTATTGTTGTTTTAAATGTATCATTGTGCATCCACTGCTCTTCTCTTGTTTTTTGCCCTTCAATGTTTTTGTGTATTTCACTGCATTTAACTAGTTCCGTAGACTAATTTCTTTGTCATCTGTAAGTGCATTCTTGTGCAAGCACAATCCGTTTATGTGTTATTTTTCCTAAAACACATTGCATTCCTGCCATATTTTGTAGTATTTAAATTTTATTTTTTCGTTCTTTTCTATCTGCCTTTTTTTTATTGCACCAATGTTTTCTTGTATCGTTCTTCACTGTCTCTTTCCCCTTTTTTTCTGTTTTTAAATTACAACTTTAAACATGTGCATTTCAAGTGTCTGTATACCCCCCCCCCCTTATGCCCTCCCATAAAGACCCTCCATTGAGGGCCTTTAGGGGTACAGTGAAATAAAAAAATGAAATAAATAAATAAATACTCAACGGTGTCTTCAATTCGCACCACTCGTCATGGGGTAGTAGTAAAGCGACAATTAAAGTGACCCTGAAACATTTCTCTAAATTTTTTTTTCAAAATCTTACATGCTTGCAAAACGTAGTCAATCAACACATCCAGTATTTAGATTAGGGGGCCGCAAATTACCTCAGACAAAAATTGCAAGTTTATGCCCATCCAATAACTAAGAAACTTTCTCAAACGTTTTATACCTCTTTCACGGATTTGGCGTTCTTCGACCACTGGAATTACGTCATTACAACGGTGTAGCTTCTATTGGCCGGCGTGCCTTCATTTGAAGAAATGAACGCATGCGATAGCCACTTAAAATGAAACACAGAAAAGCAAAGCAGACACCGAAGGCGTTTCTGCTGCGACGAGCAAATCGCGCAGTACCGATCCTTGCTGGCGATAACTATAGCTTTCGCAGTGCTTCCAGACGCGAAGGAAAGAGTGAAAGCGTTTATCGGTAGTGTTGCAGAGTCTCTTTAAAGCACAGCACCTATTACATAATGCTAACCAACATGAGATGCCTGTGATAATAGCGAAGAACCAACCCTTTCTGTAACGACATCTCAAGTACCCTTGATATCAACTTAGTTTTCTCATTACTGCTTCCCATAATAAGCTAGTTTGGAGAAATGAACTCCAATGCAGTGAAACCCCCCGAACTACTGAACGGTAGACGGTATTACAGGCGGTCGTCTAAACCAGGAGGTCCGTTTTTCAAACTGGGAAATTACGAGTCTAACGGCAGTATGGTCCTCTGTTGCCTTTTAAAGCCGATCAAAAAGGCTCGAAACACGGCCACAATATTAAATTTCCGAAGATATATTTGGTGGCTTTCGCAGAGTTTGAGAAGCTTTAAGTCAGACGTGGGAAAAACGAAGAAAGTGAGTGAGACGTTGGCACTTAAGATTTTCGAGCGTAGGGAGCATGCGGAGAAGACATGTCATGCTTAAATTGCTAAGCCTCAGTGGACGTCTTTCTTCTCGACAGTGGAGCACAGGAAACCACTCATTAGAGTATAGATTTCGTCTGGGGTATTCAAGACCAACCTACGCCTCTTGACTCTTTTGTTTTCTTTCGACATGCTTACGCCGTCGTAGTAGATATTGCTGAGAACTGTCCAAAAGTTGCTTTCTGATCGACATCCCTTCCATCACTTGGCTTTTCGAAAATGGGAATGCTTAGCTAACACGCCTTTTATATGCACGAGCCTTCACCCACCTAAGCACGTATACCTTATCCTCTCTTAACGAGGCTTTTTACCGTCGTCCAAATGGCATAACTTACACAGTCCTGGCACATCTTGGGGTTGAGGGGTAGAGGTATCTCCTGGACATTTTCAACAAATCCTGTAAGGCCGACCACCTCGCGCCGAGCTGAAAGTTCGGCAGCATTCGGCCTATACTCAAAACAACGAAAGTTTCAATATACACTTAGTGTAACCGGCCGATTCTGCTTCAGAGTTGTGTGGTTAAAGCGCTGAAAAAATGGTGCTGATGCGTCGATATTTTTTTAACAAAAATATATTTTTGTACCTGCCACATTTCGAATTTCCAAAAGAGTAGGAAGAGTATTCACGATATCACCGCCCTTGAGAAATGCCTTCGGCTTGAAAACTTTGTTACATGGTCATTGCGGAGTTTTAGACATTAAACTGCACATGATTCTTTGACGTTATTCGCATGAAAATTATTTGCTTGGGTATTGAGGACCATAATTATGGTCGACTGTGGGATTAGTTGTTCTACAGTAGCGTCTGTATGTTTACCTTTGATGGTGACACAATGAAGCACAGCGTAAATCAAAGCTTTCCTCAAGGTAGGCTGTTGAGCCTAGCGGTCCAATTTCTCTGATCGGCTTAACACTTTCTTGCACGATCTGTCAAAATCTCCATATGCGTAGATATTTGCATATAATGCTCTCGACGCAAAAGGCACGTGCTACGCGTAAGGCTTCAATACAGGATCGATTCGTGCTAAACGTTCGTGCCGGAATATGGGCTCGACATTTCCGTTAAAGGGTCCGCTGCCCCTACTTTTACGAAGTGATACTTAACACTTTACCAGCTTGCCCCTATAGGATTTTGCGACACCTTTAGACACCCGGCATTTGTTTCTCTGTTAGCCCAAATACCCTTAGTGTGCTTAGCATATCAAGTTGTGCACAGGTAAGAATAGCTCCTGTATGGGTGCCTATGAAGCTGGGAGTTCATTTGAGCTATAGTGTGCTCTTGAACAGGCGATCGAAAATTTTGCACATGTTATTGATCGCGCAGTCCTCAATCACAAACTTTATTATTTTATTTATTTATTTATTTATTCATTTATACGTGGCAAACCGTGTGATTTTAAATGTTAAGTTCGACAGGTGTTTGAGCTATGCACCGTGCACTCGCAGTTAGAATGAAAACGTGTCATCGGTTCTACATATTTTCCACGTGCTTCCCACTTTCGCTGGTGGCAGCGCAGTTACCTTCTTTTATGCTGCGACGCTCTCTCTCTCAGTGTCCCCTATGCAACAACCTTGGGCTTTTTAAGTGCGAATGCACTTCTTAAGCGAGCCTCAATCGTCCGCCGCCGTAGTCCGCATAGCAACAGCTGCGGGTGCGCGCGCTCCTCGTCTCCCCTAGCTACGGGGGGAGATGGGCGCGCGCTGCCTGGCCGCGTCCCCATGGCTCATTCTTGTTGTTGTTCCTGCTGACATGGCACATACCCACGCCAGGAATCGGGCGTGGGTATGGGCCAGGAATCGGGCGTGAGAAGGGCTAATGCACCCGTTTAAAGGAGTACTGACACGAAATTTCAAAGCTGAGATCCGCTCTAGTAATCAAGTACAACGACAACACAAATAGGTGTCTGTGAATAAATGCATCTTTCTTTCTTTGTAGTTGTGTGTGTGTGTGTGTGTGATCTCTCTTTCGCGAACATTACCGAACCGCGCAAATTCAACTCGTGCATTCGCACTTTCACATTCTTCCCCTCGGGGAAATGCGGGGAATTTTTTCTCCTGTCGGTGCGAAATCTCAAAGCCTTGAAGACCAAGCAGGCGCAGATGTTAAAAGAGTGGCATCACAAAAACATTTTATCCTAGGGGAACCATGATTGAATACAGACGCTTGACGTCGATATACTTACGTGAAAAGGAACTTCTTGTAAGTGTTTTCGTCTTATGACAGGAAATCGACTCTATCATCTGGCTCAAAACCTGCTGCAGATTTGTAGGACCTATTACCATAGAATTACCATGCAGATCCTAGTTGGGCCCTCACACCTGCCGTGCTTGTTTCCACATATTAGCACTCCTACAACAGTGTAAACAAAACTGGCGAAGCTTGCACTAAGTCGCGCAAGGATTGAACCATAGCGAAACTGCATGATTTATTTGTGCTGAGCACTGAAGGACACATCACTACGCATTTGTACTGCTTAATATTGTTTATTTACATGTTCCGTCATCGCTTTTCAGTGTGCTAGTAGTATTCATCGTCATATGCATCAATATCATCGTATTCCTCATGCCAAGCATTACATGCGCGGTAGCGCTTGACGACGGCTGGGGCGCATCGGCAGCGCGTACATGCAAAACGCATGCGCAGCGTTCTGAATTCGCGTCGAGGTACCGCGGAGCATGTGTTACGCCAGCTATAGCGTTGTTGGATGCTTGGCAATGCGAGGTGCTCCTCGAGCTTTTCGCGAGTTTTTTTTTATGCTAAAGCCATTGCGCCAGGCGGGAACGCTCCGCGGTCACCGCGCGGCAGGCGCACACGGGCGCTCCGCATTTTAAGTGCAGAACAATTGCAGCCTTGTCTTGTCTTCGTAGCTGGTTCGCTGTAACGCTGTCTATCCACTGCCGCGCTCACGCGCCGTAACGACGTACCGGACCCAAGCAGAGCCCCACGGCGTAGCAGCGTAACAAAACCAAACAGAGGCCTCAAAAAGAAACCGGTTTATATAGTCATAACCATTCGAAACTCCTGAACCGCTGGCGGTTGTCATACATATCCCCTTTGTTTAGCGCAAACAAAACTCCAGGCACATTTGAGGAAAAATATGTGTAAATAACTGGCAACCCCCGCGTAAATTTAGTTGGGAACACCCGTTGGGTTAGTTTTTACGATCGTAAGCAAAAAAAGTGGCTGCTAAAAACGACGCGTTCCAAACTGCCCAGTAAGGCTCCTGCACGTGCGAAACGCACAAGTACAAGCACAAGCAAGTAGCACATATAGAACACAACTCCCGCTCATGCTGTTCCAAGCAGAGAGCCCGCTAGCACAGCGAAGGTAGTAAATTGGAATTTCATTGGACAAAACCTCTGTTCAATGCGTCAAGAGATGAGTGAGACAAGGAGGGGAAGAGCGTGAGGAGCGGTAGCAATGAGAGGATAACGGCGCCACAGCCGCTCTGACGGATTCATCACTGCTCTGCACTATCGATCGCTTTCACGTTCAGTGAAACTGCTTTGATTTTTCGCGCTCCTCTAGATTTTCGTCACTTTTTATCTTGTTTTTCTAAAGCCACTGGGTGTGCCGGGGACGCTCTGCGGTAATCTCAAAGAATGCAATCACGATACTCGGCATTTTTTGTTATTTTAACGCGTTACACGCCACACATACGGCCACCTACAAAAGCTCCGCTGTTAAAATAATCTCGCAAAGAGCGAACGTTCCAGCTGCTGCTATAAAGTTATTTACTCTAGAAGTCTTTTTGGACAAATACGCCAATCATACGCGTATATTTTCTGGTTGCTATCTCTGTGAAATATCTTCCCTTTTCATGTTTCAATTCCTTCGTTGTGCAGTGGGATCAGCCCAAATTTAGTCATACAAACAATTTTTTGCCTTAGCTGGCCGTCCACCACGGTGCTTTCTAATACATTACCAAGCACCAGGCAGTACATGGGCCCGTTTTGGAGGATCTCGGTCGCCTCTCCAATGCCTTGATTTTTTTTTTCGAATAAGTAGCCATTTTTGTAAATTCCGTTTGAACCGTACTAGTTGTTCCCGAGCACCATATTACACGAACTCCAGTGGATACTGCAGCACTGTCGTCTACGGAAAAATGCTAGAGTCAGCACTACCGTCCCGAAAGCATGCAATGTTTAAGTTCAAGTACTGCTGTACCACTGTTAGAAAAGATGCGGAAATCCACTGTTGAGTGGAAGTTCCTAGTTTCTGCGTGCAATGACCTACCCCATCGGTGATCACCGCTTGACTCCACCGACCCTTACCGTACCTCTAGGCTGCTGAGTGGCCTGAACAAAACAAAATGAAGCCGTGGTACACCGCGCGCCCGAATTTGCCCTGCTCGCGTATTCGTTTTGAAATTTATCAGACCTGATCCCTCCTTTTTATAGCCCGTGATGGGCGGGAAAACATCGGGCATGGTGTATGCGTGTGTGATACCCGGGCTGCCCGGGTCTCCTTGACCCCGTCATTTTGGCCAGCCACATAGCTCCCGCCTGATGGTGCAAAGCGTGCTGCGACTGTAGTCATACACAAAACTGCATTTGCCACGAAAGCCTCACCAAAATTCCTAAGGTTTGGGAACTACACAGAAGTTTTACAATTTCCAGTAAATTTCCTCCAGATGAACAACAACACGACATTATTTCCGATTTTGAAATCTTTAAATATTAAAAAAAGATTATGAAGTGAACATTTGACCTGTGCCTTTTTCCCGCGTAAATACGGAAGACGTGTGTTGCTACCAGGCAATTCCAATAAGTCTGCTTTACCGTCAAAGGAACATTTTCTCTTGTGTATTTACGGTTTTCAATGATTTAACGGTGAGGGCGCTTGAGTGAAACGAACCGCAGAAGTCTTCAGGACTTAAATCTGTTCATTTTGCGTTCTTCCTCGCCCTCGTCGGCGTAGCATGAAGACACCCTGCTGAAAAATCACGCCAAAGTCGTTAAATAGAGTGTTTTCTTTCAAGTGCAACTATAAACAGCCTAAATTAATAAAGGGGTTAAAACAGTTTGAACGTACGGAGGATATCGCAATGGGACATAACATTCTCATTATAACGATAGGGGTCGCCCTTACAGACCAAACAACTAACTTCATTTTGGGGTCAATATATGACAGTGGTATAGGGCGCATCAGGCTCACTATACGCGGACTACGGAAAACGCAATTACCTATGCGCAATGAGGGTGCCGTTTCCGGCAGCCTGCGGAAGGAACAGTTTGAAAAAACGCGTTCCGGATGGGCTCTTGGGTTCCAAATTTTCAGTTTGTAGCCCGATAAATTGATTTTTCGAGGATTGGAAGGGGATGTTTAAGGCAAGGATCAGCCTACTTTCACGTCTCATGCATTCGTCTCCATGCGCTGCAGTGCTCCAGATGTTTTTTGTTTCTTAATCAAGAGTACTGATAAACCTCTTGCTTTCGACGTGGTCTAGCAATAATATTCGCACACGTCATTAGGGAAATTAACACGCGAACGTGTGAGCAAGCCCGCAAGCTAGAAACTGTCGCTCAGTTAGCACGGAAGAAACGAAGGTTGGTTAGTTTCGTTCCTGTCACGGGCTCCTGCAGCTAGGTACTATTCATTTTGCAAAGCTGACTTGCCGACATGGATGAAGAAACCTATTAAGCGTGGGCGCAACACATCGGGTCCATGAGTGCGCTTGCACAAGGGCACGATACGAAATAGAGCAGAGCCTACTTTCCGCCTATTATCAGCGGCAAGGGAATGATCGCGAGGGTACCCTCTAGATAGCAATTCATGGTGCATAGTGAGCTTTTATTGTGTTTTTTTATTCCGTCTCCGTTACTTCAGAGCTTTCATCAAGGAAGTCGTGCTCTTAAATCCAGCCTTTGCTGCAATTAGCTTAGTAGGAAATGAGACGCAGCTGCCCATTCAGTAATAAACATCCCTAATGGACAACGCTAACCAAGACGGCAGGCATAGTTTAAGTACGATGGGAGGCAAAAGGCAAAACAACTGTCAATACGCGCTATGTTGGTACCACACAAAATTGTGCAAGAAAAACAAGTTCGCTTCATTTGAAAAGTCGCAAGACTGAATAAAAACATCGAGTTCCTTAAATTATTCACAATCAAATTCACAAAATCCTTGAGCGCGCACGTGGAAATGATCCAAATCAGCAGTCGTAAAACGTGTGGCGCTTCTTCCTAATACTGTCCCATGGTCTGCTTGGCCGAAGACATTTCGATCTGATAATGGCAGCAAAAGCCCAAAATCGTCGATAATGTTTTTCGAACGTGTATCGACGCACTATAATTGATTTGATTGGAGCGTTTAACGCGCCGACGCAGCGCAGGCGACGAGGTGCGCCGTATACAGTGGAGGGCTCCAGATTAATTTTGACAACCTGGAGATCTTTACGTGCACCGAACTCTGGTACAAACGGGCGTTTTTGCTTTTCGCCTCCATCAGAAAAGCGGCCGCCGTGGCCGAAAATCGAACTTCGACCTCGTGCTGAGCAACGCAACGCCTTAGCCACTGAGCCACCATGGCGGGTGCGACGCAATATCTTGGCCTCTCTGAAAGCTTTCTGTACGATGAATACACCTGACGCGCTCAGAAAAAAAAATGTTTGCGTGTCTGCTCACTTCGCTGCAAACGTCGTCGGAAGACGCTAGCCTTCTGCCGTCACTGCCTTGTAACTGCTGCTTTTCTCTTCCCCGCCAACCACTTACGCTCTTCCTCTCCTGTATCGCTCCCCTCCTGTAACGCTCTGTGTTTATTTTGGGGTGAAAATGTTTTGGTTCAACGCATAGGTTTTTATTTTCTATAGCAAAGACCGACTGACCGACCGACCGACCGACAGACCGACCGTCAGACAGACAGACAGACAGACAGACAGACAGACAGACAGACAGACAGACAGACAGACAGACAGACAGACAGACAGACAGACAGACAGACAGACAGACAGACAGACAGACAGACAAAAAATTTTGCGTTTATGTGTCTCAAGAATAACGGGAGTAAAGAGTACGCACTGCACGCCTTGTTTTTGTGACATCTCTGTCTAAAAGCAAAAACACCCGTGTGTACGAGATTTCGGCGCACGTAAAAGATCCCCAGGCGGTCAAAAGTAATTCGGAGCCCTCCACTACGGCACGCCTTATTTTCTTCGTTGCGTCGGCGCGTAAAACCCCACAATCAATCCAATAACTCTCAGTCTGCTTCCAGGCACTCGCTTCACCACCATGCGGGAACATCGCCCAGCGCTACTGGATTTTCTCCGGCATGGCGCACTCACAGGTACCCGAGCGCACGAAATATGTGACACCAACCATGTATGCCCGTGCCGAAAGGAGGGAGTGCGTAAAAGAGACAGCCGCCGCTGTTTTTTTAACAATAAAAACGCCACAGGACATTCTCCTGAGCGTCTATGCAAGGCGCCTATATGAGTCTGTCCACGAATAAGTTTATTTCGCAACGACCTTGGTAGGTGTTCCTTATAAATGGCCTGCTTGTACGTATGTCTAGACTTGGCTGCCTTTTCGTCACTTGTGCGCAACAAGGAGCAGCGAATATCAGTAACAAAAGCCTGTATACATAAAAAAAACATTGCTTATGAACATTAATCGGACTTCGCTTTAGGAATGAAATTTTGTCATAGTTTCTCATCTTTCATTCTCAATTGCAGCCGCCTGAAGAATACGCAAGCTACTTCGCTTGTTTGAACCAAAACTTACGGATTTAATCACGAGCGACTGATAAAACTAAACGGTGAGATAATAAACTAAGGTGAAATAAACCGCAGCGTCTGACACAGGGATTCTGTTCGACGCACAGCTACAATGTAATAACATTGCATTACACTCACCCATTAGTGTCTGGCCATTCCCGAAGCAGTAGGTAAGATATATTACTTGGCTCCCCCAAAATAAGTCGCCTCCACTTTCCTCGCGCCCTGTCTGAGTCTGACCGGGCGCGAGAAGGTGGTGGCCCCCTTCACAACAACATAATAGTGTTTTGGCTACAAAATGCAAAAAAAAGGGCTCGCGCGCAAGCCTGGAGCAGTAACAAAAATGTCCGAACAGTTGGGGCACCAGCAGTGTGAATGTGAGAAAATTCAATCGAATTAAGCAAACCCCTATTGTCCTTATAATCGGGGGACGGAGACAGGAGGGGTACAGCGTGAGATGTGGGCAAAGGAGAGAGAAACAAGAAGCAGTTCTAGAGCATGGGCTGCAGAATTCTCTCGTTTTTCGACATTTGAAGTGAGGGGGGCAGATATGCGACCAATGTTTCTTCGTCTTCACTCAGGCTGGGGGTTGGCACCGAAGCAAAATGTGAAGCATCAATTCTTGCTAATTTTCTTTTCGTCATCATTATAACCATTATGAATTATCCGTTGTCCCCACCCACCTACCACTGCAATCTATCGTTCCCATTATATTCAAAGCCTTCACAATAAAGGATTCTTAGCGTTTTCGCTCCAGGGTAAAGGGGCTGTCAAGCCGCATTGTAAGGCCATCAGCAGCCACCCTTTCAGACACCGTGCATTTGTTTCTCTGTTAGCCCAAACACCCTTAGTGTACTTAGCATATCAAGTTGGGTCCAGGTAACGATGGCGTTCTAAAATAAAAATTGTTCTGCTTCTGCCTACATCACCATGGCTCAACCTTGCTTACTCGCTTAAGATATGATTTTAATTTTGTCTTGTTGTCACAAAGCAGCGACTGACGCGTTGAAGCGTTCTTGCAACAGTCACATGCACAAGTTACATCATGACGTGTTTACTATCATTTCCCTTTTTGCATTCATTTTCTCGGCAAAGTGTGATATTTAATTGTCCGCTTTTAGCCTGGTGTTATACAATGACAAACGAAATGAGAGCAGTGCTCGGCAAACGGCCATTGACCCAAATGTATTTGCAGACCGAGAATGAACCACTTATATAAAGGCAAAATAAACTGAAAGAGGGGAGACGTCAGTGTGTATGCTTTTTTCTTTCCCGTTTCCTTCACTATGAGCGTCTTGCAACGCGTGCCTTGGGATCATTCACGAGGCGGAATGCAGCAAAAGTACACACGCTGCTCCAGCTATCATACTTCCCCACGCAGCTGCAGCGCTCCCTATCAGCCTCACCATTCGCGCCGTCCGCGGGCTTCTGGCGCGCATTCGCTAGGTGGGACGTCCGCTTCGCGCTCCGACCCTTCTCGCGCTGGCAGCCTCTCCCAAACCCTCGCAGTCGACAGGAGCGCCACTTTGAGGAGCGCTGCCCAGGAAACGGGAGAAAAGGAGGGGGTAGGCGGAGGACGGGAGTCGGGAGGGAAACGTAACGTACCGGTCTTCTCCCGCGTTCTGTGAGAAGGGGATAGAAGCGTCTGCTAGGGAAGGGAAGTAACGCAAAAAGGGAATGACGAAGGAGGGCGCCAGGGAGGAGGATGCAAAGAGGGGGAAGGTAGTCACTCCCGCCACCGTCGCCGACTCGCGCCCCTGTCTGCCTGCGTGTCTGCGAGCCGCGAACAAGGCTTCTCCGAGCTGCTCTTGTCCAGTTCCGCCTAGATCGCCGCCGCGGCCGCCGTTTGTGAGCACTGTGCGTGTCCTTCCCATACTCCTGCAGCTTTTTACTTTAAAGTTTCATCTTCGCGACGGGCTGTCTAGACGCGTGTGACAAATGTATGATTCCACTAATTTTCGTAGAAATTTTAAAGAGATATATATTTTGATCGCAAATTGTTTTTTTTATTGGTGTTTCGGGCGTGGCGCCTCCTCAGGGCTAAAATTCTCACGACTCAAGTGGAAGGGCGGCGTTCACAGGGTTGAACTATACTGTGGCGCTGTACACGACTTGTGACTTCTGAAATATCTTCAACACGACTCGAAGGTGTGCACCAGCCCCATTCGTCGGACGTCCAGTGAACTTTCAACGAGAGAGCACGCCGAATTTCCGGACCTTCAGGTGCCGTACTCTGGTGACTTCGAGCAACTTTTTTTTGGCTTGAATTATATAATTACTAAAAAAACAATTCACGGTTACAGTTGGTGCAGTTTTCGCGTTCTTCACTTGGAACATAAACTGTGTCGGGGACACTGGGGACTGTTAGGGTCGTGAGAGCCACTTTCATCGGATTATATGAAATGGCTAGCTTCGGGGACGAGGACAACGCCTTTGCCGAAGACCTGTCACTCGGTGCAAATGGTTCCGCCTCGTGGCTTTACCTTGTGCGGGAGTCACTGAAGCCACTCCAGCCGGCTGTACCTTCCGACGATGCCAACTTGTCATATGGAGTGGCGGCGGGCAATATCTCAGTCTCTGACTACCCTCCGATGAATGCGGTGGGTTTCGAACTACAGGCGTTCCTGATCGCCCTGTACAGCCTTACGGCCCTTCTGGCGCTGGGCGGCAACGTGATGGTGATCGTGGTGCTGGTCCTGGGCAGGCGGTCGTCGCGAGAGCTGCGCCTCTTCCTGGTCAACCTCGCCCTGTTGGACATCGCCATGGCCGTGTTCTCCATCCCGTTCACCTACACAGACTTTATGCTCGGTCGCTGGATCTTCGAGCCGCTCTTCTGCCCCGTCGTGCTCTTCATGCAGCACGTTTCCGTCATCGTCTCCGTCTACACACTCACGGCCATCGGCGTGGACCGGTAAGCCGTTGTTTTTTATTGCGGAACCGCGCGATTCCTCTATTAGGTTTTATGTGTTCCTTATTTCTATAATAGAATATATCAATTTTATTTTGGGCGTGTTCTCTCAACACGCCCATTTAATCAGAACTTACATGAAAAAATTTAAATAACCTCCCCTGCAGAGAGCTTCCACAATAGCATCATTACACGTGAAATAAAAATAGTTACCACCTGTTCCTTTTAAGTGATCATTTTCAGTGATGTGTGATTGTATGTTATAGTGCCTACCTATTGATATTAGAAAATATACGTATACACACTTTTCTGCAGATGAGAGAGATAACTGGCGCCAGAAAAAAAATTGTATGCGTTTTTATTACGTCCTTCACATATTGGCCACCAATTTACGACAAAAAATTTTTTTTCGATTCATCTTGCATATTTCTATCACAGTATTTTCTCTTACCCATTTTTTTATCTACACTCCCACACGTTTTGATAGGGAAAACAGGTTAAGAAAATAAGGCGTCTCGGTGTTACCAAACGTGAGCTAACAGAAGCATGAGCAGTTTCGTCTCCCTTAAGCGTATCGCAATTATTGACTTTTTTCGATCAAGCCTGCCTTCTGGGACATGTGATCTGCTGTCACCAGACCTTGACAGCAAGTCACACAACCGAAGACGGGTTTTCATTATTTGAAGGATTGTGTCATAATAACTTCCTTCCACGGGGACCCCTGCTTGGCGCCCAGTTATATCTCTTGAGTACTTGTGACTCCTGTGGACAGAAAGTTCGTTTGGGAATCGTAATCCTTCAACGGCGACCAATAAATTGAAGAGCCGGATATGTGTTGTCAATAATTTTTTTATTGTGTGTGGTGCTTTCAACCACTCGGTTGTTTCAAAACCACTCGGCTGTTTCAAAAAAAAAAAAAAAACAGCCGATTGGTTTATCAAGAGAAAATAATGGAAGGACGAAGTACCCATGAAGCGATATAAATATCGGCAAATAAGATGGCCCTTGCGTGCAGCAGGCTTTCTTTTTCGTACCACACATTCGCTGTGTCAACGGTGCCTCGTTCATTGTTAATTTGACGGACTCATGCCAGGTGGGATACAGCATCTGCGGATTTGATCTCTCCTTTTTCAGGCGCACTCCCTTGGGCCTATGCAACGGATTAAGGACGGAAAGTTGGCTAGTTTGTTATTAGATACTAAGGACATTGTATTAGGGTCCGCCCCGCGTCATTCTATCTATGGCCCGATCTACAGCGCTAATACACCGTTCTCAGTAGCCTATGGAACATGTTTTTTGAAGTTTACTTTTGATACACACGTCAATTTATTTATTCGCACACATAAGAAATTCTTCTGAACTGTTTCCCTACCTTCAGCACTTTTTGTATATATAATGCCGCTAACGTTCACAGAAAAAGAGAGCGTGTGTTGGTGGTTTACAGACAGTGAATTTATTGCGTGACCACACATACCTAATACAGAGTTTTTTGGGATTTACTGTTGATATGTGCTTCTTCCGGCGCCTGTGTTTCAGCTCCCACAATTTGTTCCGTATGTAGCTAAAGAGGTCTTTTGTTGCATTCGAGGTGGCGGCGTTCGGTTCCCGGTCGCGACGAGAGTATTTCTTATCAAGAGGAAATAACGACGCCCGCCATCGGGTTAAAACGTCTTTCCGAAAAGGCTACACTTGTTAACCTTGCGAAGGTTTGGTTGCTCTAACCGAAGCGACGCCTGCATTTTGGGTCTCCTGTGTCGGTGGCTATGACGCTGTGAAATTATTTGAGTCATAGTGTGTTCTTGAACAGGAGGTCGAAAATTTTGCACATGAAAAGATCGCTCAGTCCTCAAGCACAACCTTTATTTATTTATTTATTTATTTATTTATTTATTTATTTATTTATTTATTTATTTATTTATTTATTTATTAAAAACGCAGCCACCACGAAGAAAAATTAACCCGTAACCTTTCGCCTGTTCCATCGTAGTGCCGGTACGCGACTGTGCCCGTGCCGCCGGTAATGCGTCTTATAAGACGTATAGATAGTGCTCTAATTATGCAAATAACAGGCATACAAATTGAGAAAGTAGTCCACATCGAGCGCGAACATACCAAATGGTTTCCTCACGTCAACTTTTTTCGTTGCTCAACACGTACCGAATCGTACCGTAATCTTCCTAATTGTTCTTAGCTAGCTTTATAACATTTTGGCCTCACACTGCAGTAATGCTCCATTTCCTGCTTACGCCGAAGTCTTACACCTCTCAGACGTGCCTCAGAAGCGACGTTCGCAAATACTGCGAAATTTCATTTGCAAAAAGGGCGCCCAATCTGTTACTCGTTAGCTTACACGAATACAATACAGACGGCCGCACACCTGTAAACGCCCCGAAGGCGGGGTGGAAACGTTAATTACTGCACAAGCATTTAAAACATATTATTACCTGACAATTTCAATCTCGAATAAGACAGAGGATTGAGGCGCTCCAATTAACCCATAGTGAATTTACTAAGAAGCGTCTGTTGCGACTGTTGCTCTTCTAAGTACTTGACCTCTCTTACAAGACCCGTGGCGGTGCTTTTTTATTCGCGGCCGAAGGCGTTGAACTGAAATGACCCGCGATAGCGACCGATACCCGGAAAATAAGCGATGTCTTGGGGTGAGCTACCGCGTATTGTTAAGCTACACAGAGTAGTCTTACGCTGCTGCTATAGGCAAGAGTTTAACGTAACGAAGAAACTCTTTATTTACTATTTTATTTTCAACAGCAATTCGACCATTTTTCTCTGGTTTCGAAGCCTTCAGAACGCTAATTTTAAAACGGACAGCCAACCACTCTTTGTGGAGTGCATTTCCTCCGGCTCATACGATAGCTAGAATTTTATATAGTTGGGTAACCAAAGATAATTTCTAAATAAATTGGCCAAAATAATTATAACCGGGCACTAAATATTCTATAATATGTACGGTGGCGCCATGCAATGTTTAAACGTGGCACTACCACACGTATGCAGACAACTCCGTCGCTTTCAATGCGCGATTCAAACCGCACAATAAGGAATATAAAAGACAGCAATTTATTATTGTTTTAGCCGCTCAAAAGTTTTTAAAAACACTTTTCAACTCACGTACAATTAAAACCATGGGCCCTATTCTCGATTGTAGAAATTCCCAGGCAATTAGCCATGTTTTTTTACGTAAGAACAACATAAGCAATCAGTGACCTGCTGCACCTATAGCTATGACGACATGCAGTGTAATTTGACGCATCCCTCATAAAGATCACAACTAAGGCACCAAATATTGCCCATAAAAGATATAAAAACACTTGGCATTTATTATAAAAATTTGCACGGTAGCTGAGGTTCACAAGGAAAACACATTTCTGCCGGTCAAAATTGGCGTCAGCAACACAAGGCGATCGAGTAACGTTGAACCAAAAGTGAGCGAAACGGGGATGTTGAGCTAAAGAACATGACAGAATCTTTTTTACCATATCTATTCATTTCTTTCAATCGCTTTTAGTAACGTAGTTGAGCTCTCTGCTTAAATGCAAGCTTTGCAGCGTTATCACCTTCCCGGCCGTCACGCCGCCACGCTATCGTCTGCTGCTATGTTACAAGTTTATGGCGTGATCATATAAAAAGACGACCGCGACCATCGCTTGTATGACACATAAGGGTAGCGAAGCGCTACGCCCGATAACCGCGGAGCACACCGATGTCGCCAATTCACTCATTCGTCAAGCTCGACTTCAATCAGCGCTGTAATGAACAAAAGAGTCACTTTTCTTTGTTATTTTTCTCTTGAGTTCCATCATGTGACCCAGCAGCTTACTAGGAGGAGCGTGGACAAATACCATGCACTGAGTTCTCTTTGTCATGGAGAGGCTTGTACTGCCCTCTCATGTTGCGGTTATGCCAAACAAATAATTTTTATTTTATTACCAAACATAAAAGCAAAATACTGCACGGTATTTGTATGCTCCGTGATCGCTGACTTGGAAACAGTCGAAACTACTATTTGTTTCAGTGGAAAACGCGCTTTAAACCTCGCGCTATGCGTAACTGTGCCTTCTGCAAATTCCCGGATATTTCGCGGCGCCGAAGGTGGGGGAAATTTTTTGCCCTATTTCGCCGCAAAAGCAGCCGCCACTTTGAAGCTGTTACGTAAGATTACGTCACTTTACGCAGGCTGAAGTTGCCAATGCGTGACGTGATCATTCCCGCCGACTATTTAAATTTGGTCACGCCTTCTCCGCCAATCACAGAGGGCGTGGGTATTACAAGCAGTATTGTTGTTCAATAGCAAAGATAGGCTTACGTTGTCATGTCCGGTGCATTTAGTCTAGTTTTTCATCGCCGGCCAAGAAGTATGGGCTTTCAGTGAGCAGAAATAAGGCAAACGTTAGAACTGGTGCCCGTAAACGTCATGAAACGTCAAATTGACGAAAGCACACACAACCCCTTTGTCTACCGGAAGCACGTTTGAAACCCAATCAGAAGAGGCTTACGGCAAATTGCCCGATTCCCAGGGATTTTGCGCAGTCGAGAATAGGGTCCCATGTTGCTGTGCGGCTCACTGTGATAGTTGCCAGCATTTGTCACAGCAGCATACTTAAGTGGGTAGATCTAAATATTCCGCTTTCGAACGTTCTAGGCCCCTATCAGAAAAATTGCTGCACCTCAAGGTATTTTAAATGATGTCCTTTTATTTGTCATACAAAGCATACACTCAAAAAATCGGCTGGCTGTCCTGTTCAGGTAATTTGCGACCACCATGACTCTTCGTGAAGTATGGTGGCAGCGTGGTCATCAATAGTTGGACTTCATAACCAACTATGCATTTTCGCGCTGTCACATATAGCGAGGACCAAGTCTAAGAACCCCCTCGCTTATGGAAAACCAGTTTTTTTTAATGACACCGTTCAACCGAAATAGGAGGTTTACGCATTGCTTCAGCGTACCTGAGTAACAACACAGTTGCTTACATATCGTTTTCGCCATTTATTTGGTGGGTGCGGCAAACGGATAAGGAAAATAACTAAGCAAGGATATTTTTTTGAAAATTTTAAGATATGTCAATCAAATGTTTAATAATAAAGAGATAATTAGCCCAGCCAGTCGAAATTCTGAGCTAGATTTGTTCCTTGCTCCAAAACAAAAGGCTGGATGCGATAACGCTGTCTAAATTTCTGTGGAACTTAAAAATCCCAATGCGTCTCAAGTTATTCCATAGGTCTTATTTAGGTCTTCTTTAGGTCCGCAAGACTTACAAATTGAAAAGGGTGGGAACGATGGTATTTCCACAACAGGCGGTTCCACGAACTACCGCAGGGAAGCAGTGAGGCCCCACTTTAGCGCACGGCTTTCTCTGACGCCATTGTACCAGACAAAGTAGGTCCAGAACTTCTGAGACTACCGGGCGCAGCGTGGGTATGCACTCCACAGTGGTGTAAAATTTAGGACCCAGAAATGTACTTGTTACATGATACGCAGCTGGTAAATGGTCCGAAGCAGTATCGCGTGCAGTCCGCCTTAAGTCACAACGCATGGCCAGAGGTGTGCGGAGTCACTTATGAGTCCACTCCCTCACACTCATTTCGGCTCAAAGGCACGCGTGAGTTTTAGTTTGGGTGAGCTCGAGGCAAATGTGGCATCGTGAGTTTGAGCCCGAGTGAAATTGAGCCCAAGTGAGCTCGAGTGAGCTCGAGTGAGTTTGAGACCGACTGAGTTTGGTTACGGCTGAACCCGAGTGAGTTCTGAGTTCATTTTGATTTCGGAGATAATTCTGACTCTTGAGCCCGAGTGAGTTTGGGGTCTATTTGAGTTCTAACTTCTGAGTTCATTTTGAGCTCTGGTTTAATTTTGAGTTTTGAGTCCATTTTGAGTTCTGAGCCCGGGTGAGTTTGCGCTCACTGTGAGTTTGAGTTTAGGGAAGCGTAGATGAGTTGCAAAGCAGTGTACCTGCTTGAGCTCAGCATTGGTTAGCGCGAGTTGGTACATAGCGAAGTGCCGAAGCGCAGCGCAGGACGAGGGACAGAAACACAGAATACGGCATACAGAGAACACGGGAGAACGGGCGCGTTGAGCTAGAAATAAAGATCAGCAGAACATTAGTATGGGCGAGTTTGTACATCGCGAAGTGTCGAAAGCGAAGTGTCGAAAACACAAAAGATGACACACAGAGCGCTAGCGCTCTGTGTGACGACTTTTGTGTTTTTGTACCTCATCTTGTGCTGTGCTTCGACACTTCGCTATGCTAGAGAACGAGTGAGAGGCGATTCCAAAAATAGTTCTGAGTGAGGAGAGCTGGTTCAACGTTACCGGGGTATGGTAATGATAGTAGATATACAGTTCACAATTTCTATGTCGGGCTTGAGCGAGGTGATTTTTTTTTCAAGCAGTCCATTTTGCATTTCTGTGAGATACGAATGTGCTAGGGTTGCAGCACCAACGATTACGCATGCGCGTTCGTATGTCGTAAGTTACCTGCATTGCTTCACTTGCGTGATTTTTGCGCATGTGTTTGCGTCAGACAGGATGCTGCCATTGTTCCATTGTGGGCTGTTAAGTTTCATGCGTCGCTTTGGGCTTGGAATCCAGGTTACGTGCGGCTACGTCAGAATTCGCCATGCGCATGATTGGTTGTGTGTGTGTGGAGGGGGGGGGGGGGAGAGAGGGTGTGACTTAAAAAGCCTTCTTGTAGAATTTTCACGACGATCAGCACTTGCTCTTTACCACGTCTAATGTGGAAGAGGGTGTGCGAAAGCACACGGTGGTGCATGCTTGCTGGTGGTTCGCCTGATTCTGTTAAGGGTTAATAAATATGTTAGTGGTCAAAAGAGAAGAGGTGAGTTCCAGGGGAGGGGGGAATAAAAAGGGGTTGGCGGCCGTCGTCTCTGCAGTTTTAAATTACCGGGTGACTCCTATTAAGATAGAATAATGAGCGCATTATGAGATAGTCATGGTGAGCAATAGATTGGGTTAAAATACAAATTGAAGCCGCTATGGCGTATGAGGTATCAAATTAAATGTCCCGATTAAGAGAATCACGGTAGACAAATAAAAAATGCTTCCTGGTTATATTCATATTATAGTCATAACGAGTCATCCTATTGATAACTTTAGTATTTATGAACACATTAGCCTTAACACATTAGCCTAAACACATTAGCCTGACCCACAACACATTAGCTCACAATCTCTGAAGTGAAGGCTGCCACACCCTGGCTCAAAGATCCAGCAGAGTGAAAGTTCATCCAAGTGTTGCTGGCCTGAGGGGGGGGGGGATACGCCAGATGTGGGCGAACAGTGAGCAGAAGGTGGTTCCGGTTTTGTTTTGAATAAAGCCGGATGAGAATTCGGCTGCCCTTGGTAGAATAACCGAAAAGTAAATAACGGAAACTAAGAAAAACCTCTCAAACCTAAAGTATTTTGTGGCTCCCCGTAGCAGCCATATTTTCTATCCTAGCCGACTAAATGTGCCCTGGAGCATCCCTACGTGACGACCTTACGTTGCCAAGACACAATCGAATGCATTACCCCACATTTTAACGTGCTTGGTTTGATGGAGGCTGATTTAACTACAGGAGCACGCCGAGAGCTTGCTCATATCGCATTCTTAATTTGAATATTCGACCATGCTGCTGTCGTTTCTACTTACTTTTGTAAGGCTTCCTGCGTCTCGGATGCATCACTGAGTTGTAACATGTGTCTGAGTGGTTTACCGTCTGTATAATTTTGGTACTTTGATACGCATTTGCTTATTTCGAGTTGGAGCCCCACTGTGCTCGTTGTTGTATTTGAGCTGGATCACAAGCCACCCTGTCAAATTTGTGAAGCAGTTTGGAGCGTTTATATTGTTTTTTTTCCTTCCAGGGAAAGACTTTTGTGCTCTGTATTCACGGCAAGCGTTTTGATGTTTTTGTTGTAGACAGTATTTGTTTTTTTAATATATGCTCCTGATGCATGCGTATGACTTTTGTATTCGCACTTCAGCAATTATCCCTGTAATTTCGCTTGCCCATGCCGCCACCTTGCAGTGTAAGGGCCGGGGACCCGTCAAGCTGCTCACGGAGTCTCTTTCCTCTGTGGTACCCACTCAAACTTGGCAAAATAAAATCTTGAAATCTTTAAGTATAATCAAACGCTTGAGAAGAAGTTCATCGCTGCGAGAGAACGAAAGGCTCGTCTGACTTGCTCTCTTTCTCGTTCATGTCGGCAGCAGAGGCTCATAAGCCAGCTGTAGCCGGATCACAGGCACTCGATCACGGCCTCCGCTCTTAAATGCGGCGGCCGTGCCCAGATCATTCACTTATATAGTTCGGCTATAGCGAGACACGGCCACTTCGTCAACCTGCGCTTAGCATTTTGCTTGAGTGACATTCCTGAAAAATTATCATCCGCCATATACGCTGAGGCCACAGAAACAAAAGGCGGTTATTGGTCTAGAAAATGTCAGACGTCGGGTATATATAGGGTTCAAGACAAGGATTCTAAAAACAGTTCGTTTGATCGTATGAATGCCATATTTCGTAACTCGTCGAGTAAAACAATTTCACGTTCGGAAAGGGTTATATGTAACATGTCATTACTATAACTGATTGTCGTACTTGCTACGAACCAGCGCTCGCATTGTAAAAAAATATTGATTCACTTTTGCTCTGCATAAGCGGTATTGATAAAAATAGCCAACCTAGGGACGGAGTTTTTAAAGGAAGTAATCTGCGGTGGTGCATATGAATCATTAAAAGTATGACATATTATGTCTTAAATACTCGTAACTTTGTCCACGTTTGTGTGTATAGCAGGTGCTCATACAAGCGAGAAGTAACGCTCAAATGAACAAAACACTGAGCTTTGAGTAATTAGTTTCCTAGTAACACGCAGACCGTTCATGTCAGAAGTACATAAAGCAAATTAACCCGAGGATTTCATGTGCAGATTCCTGAGCATTTCTGAAAACGATTGGGACATGTTGTGGAATGCTGCTTCCACAGCTATATTATTGCGTGAAAGAGACCTACCTTGCTTGATTTTTCCGGCGAAAAAATTTACGGCAATGCAGTAACTCCCCAAAGACGAATTTTGGCCGCAATAGCAAATCGTGTAGTAGGGCCTGTATTGTAAAAAGTTTCCGTTTCTTGTTGAAACTTCTGTCTGAAGGGAGTACTTAAAACATGCATTTTATGACGGCAGTTTTCCCTACCCTGATTGCCACGACCCCGTCCTACATAAACCGCTAACGGTGTATGGCAATTTCTATTTTAACGGCCTCTGAAACCATACTGTTTTCAAAAGAAAATTAAGTGGACCTTCTTAAAAAGAAGGTCCCCTTCCCTTCCTCTTGTCAAAATGGCGCTAGCTGCCACCCTCAAGCGTCAGGATACAGTTGTACTAAATATAAATACCGCAGAAAGTGACGGAGAACGTAGTTTCCCAGATAGCCGAATTGGTAGGGATTTCGAAATATAATTGAAAGGCGTGTGTTCGGCCCCCACTGTGCACGCGTCTTTTTCTTCGCTTTCCTTCCTATATAAATTTAAAATGCTAATTTCAGTGATCGTAGTAAAAAAAAACCAAAGCATTCCACTATGCCTCCTCTAACGTTCTAGGCTGCCGGCCTTTTCTTCGGTGTTTCCTCAACCAGCCCCCCGGTCCTGACTCTATATATTACACTATTTCCCAATTAAATTTCCTTACCTCAGCATTGTATCAAATTATCGGTTTTACCATACTTCTTATCCTGTATTTCATAGCCACTACGTTACCCTTCCACCTTCTGCCCGTCCTCCGCATTCTGTTAGGCTTCATAAGAACAGTGGGAAGTTTTTTAGTAGAAAAAAGCGTAAGACATGTTCGCACCATCTCACCGACATTACTACTACATGTATCGCCTTGTCGAGTGATTAGGGAGAAGACCGGCAAAGAGCAATTTATTAATTCCACACAAAAGGTCTTGTCCAAAGGCAAAGATAAATATTACAAAAACAAAAGTAACGTTAAACATACATCTAGAGGTGATGAAGTAGTATAAGGTGTGGCGGAATATAACTATTGCCTAAGTGATGAGTGCACATCAAAACCGCGCGAGGAAATCAGGTGTATAATTACTGTGGGATAAATAAGCTGCGACAAACATTCAGAGGAGATGAAAGGCAAGCTGCATCTGGCACACAATACAAATATATATATATATATATATATATATATATATATATATATATATATATATATATATATATATAAGGAACGCGTACCCCCGGTAATTACTTACGGGGATTAAATGTGGTGATCCTTACTAAGCACCTGAAAGAAAACTTGTGTCGGCTGAACTGGCCAGGGAAATAACAACGTAACGCTTCGAGATAGGAAACGAGCATATCGGATTAGTTACAAACTCGGTTAGAAAAAAGTTGCTCTGGTTTAGCATTCGGTTAACCCTAATTAATAGCAAAAGCTTTACTGCCCTGGCTAGGCCCATTGTTCAAGGTGTGGTTGACGTGTGGTTTCGCAATGATATACCGACGTGTTTGCAATGAATCTATTGTTTTTCGGCACGCGGCATTGCTTAGGCCTCACCGCTGTACGAGCGATCACAGCTGGATGTTCGTCTTCCATCACACACGGCTCTGTGCCACACGTGGCCTCCTGGCCATCCCTCGTGGCGTGCGCTTATCGCTGCAGCAGCGGCCCCCTCGCCTTACTCCGCCAACTGGCGACACGGGTGCCCCGCACGTCTCCGTTCCTTCCTCGCCTTTCTCTCTTCGCCATCTATCTGTCCCCGCCATCGGGCCTCTTCTCCCTGCCGGGCGCTCCGGCAGGTGGCGACACGGGTCGCGTGCACGTCCCCGTTCCCTCCTAGCTCATCTCTCCAGATGGGTTGTCAGCTGGGCTAGTTGGAAAGGCATATTCTTGGATTAAACCAGCGCGAACTTAAGCAAAGACAAGGAATATGGAACGCAAGTTGTATGCACGTGCATTTGAGAAGGCTCATTAAAGCGCATTCTCATTAATCTAACCCCATCATCCCATCTTTCATCACATAGTAGTAAGTCCCAGGGATGTAAACCTAATTTTCCTACCACTGACATTTTCTTGTGCAACTGTGAAAAAACGCACCGCGAAATTGTGGAAGCTTTCCAGATAGCGGAAAGAGCACACAAGTGTGTAAGCCAAGCAAGCGTTTGTCTTCATCCCAAAGAGACGGCAAATTCGTTGTGCGCCTTCACTCTAGCCGGAGTCTATCTAGTAAGGTTATCACCATGGCTTTGTAAACTTCTTTTGGTCCTGCGGTGTGTTTTTCATTGTTTTGTGTTAAGGATTTATATTCACCCTTCTTGATATTAAACTTTAGTTTTTAGACCGGCGGCTGTCCCGTAAGTTCCACTTTATTTGTGTTTGTTCAAGTTCGCGCTAGTTTCGTCCAAGAAGAAGCCTATCTCTCCCCTGCCACCTATCTCTTCCCGCCATCGGGCCGTTGCTCCGTGCCCGGGGATTCCGGAATGGGGTGTGGTTTGACTTCTAGCTCTTACGGTCGAAACTGGTCAGCCCGCGAAGACTGCCCGATGTAGCGTAGTGAAGCTTTCGCTACAAACGTAGAGCCGAAGTGAGGCGCAGAGCGGAGAAGGGGCAGTGCCCTTTCCTGTCACCCATTGTGTTCCTCTCTTTAGCGCTGGATCGATGCCATTCACGTATCTCTTTGCTTTACTGAGCTTTTCATAAGGAGCAGAGATGCCGCTAACCGCGCTTTTAAAGCGAAGCTTTCTTGGTCTCACTGCCCGCGGTGCCGTAACCAAAACGCACTACAGGAAAGCCAACTTTGCCCACTGGGAGGGCCCATGATTATGATGACGATGATAGTTGTGGTGGGTGTGGCGGCGGCGGCGGCGGCGGCGGCGGTGGTTGTGATGGTGGTGGTGGTAATGGTGGTGATGGCAGAAAAAAAAACGCTTCCTGTGGTCAGAATAGAACCTGGGTCACTCGCGTTATGAATCCACGACTATCCGGTTGTGCCATCGTCGCTTTTTTTTCTTTATTGCCATACTCTGAGAGAAAACGAGCACACAAATCAAAGAAAACATGTACACAAACATATAATATACACTGATAAAAGTGCTAACAGGCTTAAGGTTTGTCAGCGACTCCATTACTGGAAGCCATTCCGGGTGGTCAGGCTGAGCTTCCAAATCTCTACAATCAAACAAACAGTTTCTCCAAAGTGTTCCTTGGAACGCTTAGCATCAACATCGCGGTGGCGTATAGCCCCGCGAGATTTCCAAATACCGTGCAGAGCCAGAACCATCACCAGATCGTACGGCAACCCTCCGTCATTCTCGATGGGTATAAACCTGATTCCGTAGGCGTCTAGAGCGAAATCTTTCTTTAAAGTCCGCTGCAGCACATCCCAAAAAAAGACCCAATCCCAACAGTCTAAAAACACGTGTTCTACTGTCTCCGGCTTTTTGCACGGATAACAGTCGACCCCCCTGTAATGTACAATCCTTTCTCTTTTTGCCATGTTTTGACTGGTAGGACACCCGCGTGGAGTTTAAAGAAGAACGTTTGAAGCAATGGCGGCACCACCATAGATTTGACTCGTTTAAGCACATCTTGGCCTGTCCGTGCAGGGTACATCGACCGGTACAGTGGCACTAGAAATACAAAGTCGGCGAGATCATTATACAATCTTTTCCGCGTAACGCTAGATAAGTATTCGAGCGTGAAGTGGCCACGCAAAAACTTGGTCGCTTGAACAAGTAGCCCTTCATTGTCAGGACAGGGAAACGTGCTGACGCTATAACAAAATCGGGTAACACCACAGACAACTTCATCTGGCAAACAGTGCGCAAAAAGGGGTCCTGTACATCCCGCAGAAAGAGAAAACGATTGACAACCTGTCGCAAAAACAAATAAGACAAATAAATGCCCCCACCCCCACGAAGCGCGCGCCGAAACAAGTTCGTTCGACTTGTTTTTTCCTACGTGGACTGGCAAATCAACACCGCGAAAACGCGGTGCAGCGCCTGCACATCCGCACGCGAACAGTACAACACTTGGAGCGCGTACCATATTTTGCCTATCAAGAACACATTGCAGACTCAGGCTCTAGCGAAAATCGAGAGCCCACTGCCTTGCCACGTTTCTGCTTTATCACGCAATTCAGCTGTCTGTCTGTGCCAATACGGATCGTTGTCCTCATATATTTCGAGAGGCACGCCTAAATATCTGGTTGGCGTCGTCTGCCAGTTTATATTTTCAAACACATCCGGTGCTTCATCCGATCGGCCGTGCAAAAAACACAAGCATTTTTGCCAGTTTACGCTGCTGGCACCATATTTACAGAAGGAACTTAGTGTCTTTACAGCACTGCCGATGCTGCTTTTATCAAAAAAGAAAAGTGCAAAGCCGCCAGCATAGGCCAACGCGCTAACTTCGCACAACTGTAGTCAAAACCCGTTGATGGTATTGCTTCGAACAATACTCAAACAAAAAGCTTCTACATACACACAGAAAAGCAGTGGGGACAACGGGCAACCCTGACGCACGCCGCATTGAACCTGCAATGCTTTGCTTAGAGAATTGTTAACAACAAGGTTAGTTGAACACCCACTATAGGCCATGCGTACTCCCTCAAGAATAACAGCCCCTACATTTATGTGTTCTAAAATCGCTATAAGACGCCTATGTGAAACCTGGTCAAACGCATTTTCCAGGTCTACTTGGAGCATTGCTAGAGAATCTTGAGTACTGGCGCAACACTCAAGAACGCTTCGAGCAGTATGAATATTTGTTACTATCGACCTTCCCTTTCTGCCGCATGTTTGATGCTGTCCAACGATGTCTGTTATCACAGGCTGCAAGCGACTAGCCAGAATTTTCATCAAAATCTCGTAGTCCACGTTAGTGAGACTGATGGGACGATGCCCAGATATAGCTCTGAGTTTAGCGTCATCATCTCACTTGGGAACAGAAATGGTGTGCGACTGAAGTAAAGATGGTGGTAGCATGCCATTCTCATAAGCCTCAGAGTACACCCTACACAACACTGGATTTAGGCACTCTTTAAACTTTATATAGAATGCGGCGCTTAGCCCATCAGGGCCAGGCGACTTTCCTGGGCTCAACGCCTCTATCGCTTTTCTTGCTTCGTTCTCCGTAATGTCTGCTTCGAGCAGTGCTGATATCTCTTTGTCAAGGCAGGGAAATAAGCTCATAAATTCATCTTTAAATGCGACGACATCAATAGCGTGTCGTGCAAACAGCTTATCGTTAAAGTTACAAAAACAGCGTTATATGCTGGCTTGGTCCTTGTACGAGACGCCTTCGCTTTCTATTTCCGCTATCGCATTTCTGCGAGCGTACTTTTTCTCGGAGCACAGCGCTTTTTAAAGCAACGTCTTTTACCTCTACCCCCAAGGGTTCTTTTGCGACCGTTGGTGTCAACAGAAAACCCTCGCAAACAAATAAAAGAATTTACCGGAAGCGACAGGAATCGAACCTGGAACTAATAGAGTAACAAAGCGAGAACCCGTTGTCCTACCAATTTAGCTACGAGCCCACGCAGAGACGCGGAAGACAGGGGGTGGACTTACCAAGCACATCTACGTGTTTACCGTCTGCATCTTCGCTGAATGCCACGGAATGGCGTCACGCGAACTCTCGCGACGCTGTATGCTCCGCCCACGGCACGTCCAGCGACCCTGTGCGCGCCTTGCGCGTCTGCTAGGAGTTACAAAAACTAAACGAAGCTCACACCAACGCATGACATCTAACTTGTAGTAAGCCAGTGTGCTAAAGCCTGTGGCTGCAGTGTTGACGTAAAAAATAACAGCTCAATGCCGTCTCCCTTCGTGCCAAACGACACATCGCGGAACACATTCAAATACTCCTTCCTTGATGGCCTTGTCATCACCACAAGCCCCAGCATCAAAATCCCGGGCCTACCTCTCCAGGCCAACACCAACAGTGACGTATCCTTGCAGCGCCTCAAACACAGCATCGATCAAATCATACACATGATCAGGCGAGTTGCAACCAAGAAGCGAGGCCTCAAGGAATCTGATAACGTTCGATTAATTCAAACTTTTGACCTCCCGAGAATCACTTACGTCAACCCTCTGACTTCTTATCGGCAAGGAGGACATAACAATGCTTTATATAATGATAAGAAAGGTGGTTTAGCAGGCCATTGGTCTTCCCATGAGTGCGTCCACAGAGACTGCTTAATACGGGGCTTCCCAACATGGTGGAAGAGCTGATAGAGGGCCATCTTTCTAACCCGAAGGTCCGAATGAGCAGAACTGCTGCGGGTCGCCGCATCCTTCACCAGATTGGCTGATCACCACAGAATGTCACCCGCTTGATGTACTCTCGGACTCTTGGCGACAACAGCTAAAGATGCTCCCTTTGCTCAGAAATATGAACCGCTCACACGACAAGGGTCGCCGATAAGCACAGGGTGAAGCGCTCAACACCACCCTTGGCTACGATCATGTAGTTATCTACGTCAACGCCTCTCAACATCGAGGACAGGAGTGCGCGATCATCGTGGATAACTCTAGAACCAACCTCCTTGCGTGTGCCTCACTCAAGACCCAAGATATGACGGCAGCAGAAGAGGCATCCTTTGCCTTGGCTCTCACTCAACCAGGGGTTCGGAAGGTAGTCACCGATTCGCAACAAGCCTACCGGAATTGGCAGTTGGGTTTGGTGTCCCGAACTGCACTGCGTGTGGTAAAAAACCACTCCCAAAGTGATTACATTCAGCTCATCTGCACACCCGCTCAAGCTTCCATGGAGGGCAGCGAATACGCCCACCAACAAGCCTGCGATTTTACCCCCCGTGCTAAGGAGCTGCACGAGGACAGTCACCCGCTTCTCGTTCAGGGACATAACCAAGCATTATCACCTTCTGAGACAGATCCTATCTTCGCCTTACCCTGACCTTTCCATAGTACAACAAACTACTCTACAGCTCATACAATCCGGCTCCTTCCCACACACGACGCTTTTTCACTTAATGTGCCCGAATCGCTACGACGCTGAATGTAAATTTTGCTCAGAAGTAGGAACACTCCGCCACATATTCGGAGTGTGTGACATTAGCCCTGAGCACCCTTTTCTCCTTCTGTCATCTACCTAACAAGGGCAATGGGAGATGCAGCTGTCTAGCCCCTCTATGCGTACCCAGCTGCAGCTGGTGGGCATAAAACAGGCGGCGCAAACTGAATATGGGCTCCAATGAAGAAGGAACAACTCTCCTGGGCCGCACTCTGGGTAGTTCAGAAATCTGAGTACAAGTATTTCCTCCTCCGCTGCTTCCTCCGTCTGTTTCTTCTCCTCCTTCGTCTCTGCCGGCAATCTCGTCGCCTCCATCCGCGGTGGCAGAGACGGAGAAGTGAGATCATCTAACAACGGCTTGAGCTTCCTTTTAATTTCATAAAAAAAGAGTCTCCACTCATCTGCTACACCATGCAACTCAAGCAATCACCGTTCATGATTTAACCTTACGAAGAATATTTCATTGAATTAATAAAGGGTGTGGTTAAGTTCATTTTACTTCTCTCTGGTTTTACTATTGGTAGAGCGACGTGAGTGAATTTAAGTGACGTCGCATGGGTAATCATTGTGAGTGCCGTTTACAGCTTTGCTTTCCAACCACATTCACAGGAAGGATTTGCGCGATATTTTTTCGTCGGTGCCTCTCCTAGCAGCATACCTCGAGTTGTGCTTTAATATTATGTATGCCATCTCTGCACGTCCCCGGCGATTTACATTCTTCTTCAATAAGAGCGTCGAGGTTTACATTCTTCTTAGCATGGCTTCTTTATTTTTTCTGCATTCTTCATTGCGGAAGATGGTTGAAGGGCTTTTAGCTTAATCTGTTGTTTGAACAGCTCCCACTAACTAATGAAGTTTGTCACATCTGTGCTACTAAAACTTGCTTGTGCGCTTGCGCTAACCGCCTCGACGAATCCGTCATCTTGTAGAGGTTTATTATTCATTTTCCAAAGACCCCATGAAAACGCGTTTCCACGTTTAGGAGCCCTGCCCAGCGTTAAGGACAATAGAAAATGATCGCTAAATGATATAGGGGTCACCTCGTAAGTTTCACATTCCGGTACGTATTCAACGGAAAGATACACCCTGTCGAGCCGCGCATGACTATTTCCCTGAAAGTGTGTACAGCGAACAGTGCCTGCATTGCTCATGCTATCACTTGCATTTTCCAGGCCACAGCCGGATAATATCTCATTCAGTACCGCCGTAGTGGCGTCTCTGAAATTGGTCGTGCAGCTTTTGTCGCGTGCTGAGCAAACATAATTAAAACACCCATTAAAATTAAGAGCCCTTCCGTCTCACACCATCGGCGCAATTCTTCAAAGAAAGCCTTCCTTTCGGCTGTATTGGTGGGCCATTAGACAAACAATACACGCCATTCAATTCATTAGAACACAGCTCGAAGTCGCATACAACATACCGCCCGTTCCGAGGAGGTGACGGTCTTTAGAGAAGCCCCTCAACTTCTCCTAACGATAAACGCACAACCCGCAGAAAACACGGCCGCATGCGACACGCAGACGTCATAGCAAGAAGTAAAGGGCAGTACAATACGATCCGTCTGGTCCTCCCTCCCAACCTTGGTCTCTTGCATGGCCACGATGTAAAATCCCCATCTGTCACAAGTCGATACACCTGATTTTGACGTCTCCGATCCGAAAATCCCCTAACATTAAGCATGGCGATGCGCATTGGTTGGCTCAAGTAAACCATGTTTAGGAGGGGGCCAGACTTAATCGCACAACACTTGCATTCATGCAACACGAAAAAGTAAGACGCTTCGTGAACAGCAGACATCTCATACACACCCCAAAACCCACACATATAAAAACTTCATATGGTCTGCGGGATTCACGGCCGTTGCAATACACACTGCCCCACTCCCCTAAGCCAAACCTAAAGATTAAACCATAAACATCAAGAAAGCAATACCCACTCCAAAAATACTGCCTAGACCCAACTACGCTGTTGCATTTAGTTCGTTGGCTATTCAAAAAAAGCAGCGCAACAACAAACACTGAGCAAAAGGATGGCGGCTACTTTTCGCAGCGACGTGCTGGCTAAGTTGGCGGAGCCGGGGTTTTCGTTCGCTCTTGAGGGTTGTGTGTATTCGGCTTGAATCTCGGACGTCTCTCTGAAACTGCCTTAGACGGCGGCTCCTCGCTGCTGG